>NC_079213.1:25163855-25533855 GCF_029633865.1 Lampris incognitus | reverse complement strand
CACACAATGCACACTCAAGCAGGGCTCAAGAACACACAATGCACACTCAGGCAGGGCTCAGGAACACTTGGTCATTTCACTTGATGCGCTTGCACACATGAAGTGAAACGAAATGCCGTTGCCCCCAGCCCACAGCATGAATACTACTAACACACACTTACTCATACCCTTTTGGGGGGTAGATGGGACATGCAAGCATGCAGCCCAGTGGTTAGCACTGTCGCCTCACAGCAAGAAGGTCCTGGGTTCGAACCCCCGGGGTTGTCCAACCTTGGGGGTCATCCCAGTTCGTCCTCTGTGTGGAGTTTGCATGTTCTCCCCATGTCTGTGGTGGGTTTTCTCCGGGTGCTCCGGTTTCCCCCACCATCAGAAAGAGACACGTGTTAGGGTTAATACTGCTGTCTGTGCCCCTGAGCAAGGCAGTGGAAGGAACTGGAGTTGGTCCCCGGGCGCTGCACGGCGGCTGCCCGCTGCTCCTAGCTACACAGCTAGGGTGTGTTAAATGCAGAGGAAGAATTGCCCCACGGGGATTAATAAAGTAAACAACAACAAAAAGGCACCAGTTCTCACATTGTGGGGGCCCCAGTTGCCATTTGATTAATCCTGCCTGCTGAAGGACTGGGCGACTCTTTTGGTTTGGATCTTGCGAGTGGGTCTGTGCTCCTCTGGGCCGGCAGGGCAGAGGAGGTGGCTCAGAGCGAGCAGGGCTTAGCTGTCCGTTAGCGTATGTGTGGTGGCTAATCCATTAATCAGCCCTGTTCTATCTGGGCTAACGGGACAGTTAATGTGATTAGCCCATTGATCGGTACACATACACACACAGACACACACTGGTGCACACACACACAGCCGGAGCCATGGCGACATCCCAGATCGTTGGATTTTATTGCAGTGAAGTAGTGGCAGGAAGGTGAACAGCCCATCATGGACCCTCTGTCCACAGTGGGAAACAGTGATTTAACAACATGCAAATATGTGGATAGTGACGTGAGTCACATATTATCCCTCATGTGACTGACATGATTTATGATTTAAGATAGACATCTATAATGTTTTGAAGCATATTCGTGCAATTTCTACAGCAGTCAAGAGAAACAGTTTTTCATGAAATACTTTGGTTGAAATCCACCTCGTTATCCTTTATTTCATCCTCATTCACACTCAGGCACTATCTGCATTGCCTGAAAAACGATGTGCCTATAAATGGCATCTTCCTCGCTTCTCTGTACCATTGTTTACCTGCACAGTGTGTAAGTATTGTTGTCACAGGGCTCGTGGGCATCGACTTATCAAGGCCACATCATCGTGGGAGCGCTTGAGGTCGATTTTTAACAAAGAATGGAGCTTGACCGAATGCAGAGGACATGCGGGGAGATGGACAGGCAGAGCAAAGGCGAGGGAAGGGATGTGCGCTGTGGTAGCACCATGTCTGTGGTCGGTATACACCGGTTATGAATATAATTTAAATGCAAATTGGGCTATGGCGCAGTCAGGCATCAGAGATAGAGAGAGAGAGAGAGAGAGAGAGAGAGAGAGAGAGAGAGAGAGAGAGAGAGAGAGAGAGAGAGAGAGAGAGAGAGAGATCGTTCTAAAACAATAATGGATGTGTTAATATTCACATTCACATCCATTCAAGGCTAACCATATAATCTTCTCCCTCAGGGAGAAAAACAGCTGTTTGAGTCCATCTCTTTGTATTGGTCTGTATTTATGTGTGTGTGTATGTACACACCGATCAGCCAAAACATTAAAACCACTGACGGGTAAGTGAATGGCATTGATTATCTCGTCACAATGGCGCCTGTCAAGAGGTGGGGTATATTAGGCAGCAAGTGAACAGTCAGGTGTTGTCGTTGGGTTGTTAGTAGGAAAAATGGGCAAACGTAAGGATCTGAGCAACTTTGATGAGGGCTAATTTGTGATGGCTAGATGAATGGGTCAGAGCATCTCCAAAACAGCAGGTCTCATGTGCAGCCGGTATGCAGTGGTCGATACCTACCAAAAGAGTGCCCCTGATGACCCCTGCCCACCGCCGAAAGTGCCTACAGTGGGCATGTGAGCGTCAGAACCGGACCATGGAGCAGTGGAAGAAGGTGTCCTGGTCTGATGAATCACGTTTTCTTTTACATCATGTGGACAGCCGGGTGCTTGTGCGTTGTTGACCTGGGGAAGAGATGGCACCAGGATGCACTATGGGAAGAAGGAGAGCCGGCAGAGGCAGTGTGATGCTCTGGGCAATGTTCTGCTGAGAAACCTTGGGTCCTGGCATTCATGTGGATGTTACCTTGACACGTACCACCTACCTAAACATTGTTGCAGACCAGGTACACCCCTTCATGGGAACAGTATTCCCTGATGGCAGCAGCCTCTTTCAGCAGGACAATGCGCCCTGCCACACTGCACACATTGTTCGGGAATGGTTTGAGGAACATGACAGAGTTCAAGGTGTTGCCTTGGTCTCCAAATTCCCCAGACCTCAATCTGATCAAGCACCTATAGGATGTGCTGAGAAAACAAGTCCGATCCATGGAGGCCCCCCCCCCCTCGAAACTTACAGGACTTAAAGGATCTGCTGCTAACGTCTCAGTGCCAGATACCAGAGGACACCTTCAGAGGTCTTGTGGAGTCCATGCCTCGACGGGTCAGAGCTGTTTATGCAGCACAAGGGCGACCAACACAATATTAGGCAGGTGGTTTTAATGTTTTGGCTGATCAGTGTGTGTGTGTGTGTGTGTGTGTAATGTGGTCACACCAACATGTGGATATTTGTGTGTGTTTGTCGGGGGGCGGGGGGAGGTTGAGGTGAATGTGTGGGTGACTACTACATCCGTGGCGCTGTGTTGCCATGGCAATGGGTGAACTTAGGCTGAGGCTTCTACTGTACATGAGGTAGATGGTATTGGATAAGGCTGGATACGAAGCACACAAACATACAGTATGCAGTGTGTGTTATAGAAGGGGCACAAAGAAGTACTCTGTGTTGTCAGGATCTATACGGATTTGTGTGTGTGTGTGCGTGTGTGTGTGAGATGAGCCAGCAGTGAAGCAAGCAGCATCATGCTGTTGCCCTGCAGGATATAGACCGAGACAGAGAGATGGAGAGGATGGACAATAAACAGAATAATCTATAACCTTCTCTGTTACATCACCCGGTGCACCAAAGTCACCAAAACTAAAGTACAGAGAGGAGGGGGGGGCTGCCATCCTTATGAAGAAGGATAGTAGGAGAAAGAACGAGAGTGAAATGAGAGGAGGAAAGGGAGAGGAGAGCGAAATTGGTGAGGGGAGCATGGGACGGCCATAATGTGCCAATTAGTTCCACTATCCACTGCTCCCAGCTCTCCTCCGAGCTTCCCTTTGATCCGGCTAATTTTAACAATTAGAATACACTTTTCTACATGGAAGAGAACAGTGTGGGACGAAGATTGATAAGCCCTCGGTAGCAGCTTTTTTATTTGTCACTTCCAACTTGATAAGAGCATGTACTATTTTAATTTTGTCATGGTGTGAAATGGAAACGGTTCGAAGGTGCAGAACTCAGTTCGGAGGTGCAGAGCTCAATAGGGATGTTAAGAGCTTGGTGGAAATGGTCATGTGATATGCATTGTGCATGAGTATGATTCATTTATATTCTGTTTGAGAGCGAGTTTACACACACACCCAAGTAGTACTGACTGTAGTGCATCTCTCTCCAAATGTTTGGCTCTGTATCTATCAGCAGATGTAGGGCAGGAATTGGCGAGAGGGATGATGAAGTGTTTGTGGTGCATGCGTGTGAGTTGCTCTGAGTCTCAGCAGGACAATTGGGAAAGCCATTAGGCTGGTGGAAAGTCCTAATATATACTCTACCATGTTTTACACTGAGGAAATACTCAACACGCAAACACAAACTTATAAACACACCTTTAATGAAGCAGCTCCATTGGCTGCCCTGTTTTGTCAAGAAACGGCATGGGTATGGATGCCCAGGGGGGACAGGCAGAGCAAACAGTCAGTCTACTGCAGCTCCTTGGTTTGGAAAACTCAGCGACCGGCTCAGCCTAGGGGTCCCTGTGGTCAGACCATATACCGAATGGAGAATGATTGTTTTTGTAGGAGTTTGTATATATATGTGTGCGTGTGTTGTTTTCCTCATTAACTGCAGAAAATATCAATAGGCTATTCTATGTTGTGGATTATATATTGCAGTATAGTCAATTTTTGTCACAAATAGCCCATAACTTAAAGTGAAACAGTCCTGAAAATTTGCTTTTTGATTGTTTGCAGTTTATTTGTGGTCTACTGTATGATTCCGACACTTAATTGTGTTAAAGGATCATGGCGCATAGCCTTTTACTGTAGTCAGGTAAAAGAGAATATGATAAAAATCACATTTCACTCCATTAGCTAGCAACGTAGTCATCTGAACTCACAATGAGGTCAAGACCTCTGGATTATATGTTTTCGTGCATGTTTTTATACCCACACATGTGAATTTGAGACTAAAGAATTTACCAAATAAGCCTGAGTTGCAGTCAGCTAAATGCGGTTCGAGCAGCTGTGGCTCTGCGGTAATAAAAATGACATGATGTATGTGTGTGCTTAGGGCCATTTTATATCATTATGTAGTTATTAGCACTTCCTTGAGTGCTTTGCGGTGTCAGTTACCCTGAACTGTGTAAAGAAACCCACTTAAGAGTGGTTTCTAGCTGGAAACAAGCGTAATGGTGTTCAAGACTTTTATGCTGTATTGTTTTCATTCACTCATCAAATCTTATTATTTGTCCTCAAATGGTTTGAACTCTTGCTCCCTATAAAACTTATCAAATTATGTAAATGAAAGTGAGTCATTGATTTTTGTTTTTGCAAGGGTTGTAGTTTTTGTTTTGCCACTTCTTCTCTATTCACAATAAAAATGTAAATAACGTTTGCTGTCTGAACTCCCTTGGTGCCTTATTATATCCTATTGTGCATAATTTAGATTAGCAAGCATCTGCTGTATGCTGTGGACATGTCATGTGATGTAATGGTGGTTTGATGTGAGGTCCTGTGTTTCTGACTCCAGGTGCTGAAGATCAGTCTTATCGGACACAGAAAACGGATCTTAGCTTCGTTGGGGGACCGGCTACACGAAGACACACCACAGAAACCTCCCCGGGCCATCTCCTTGAGGGTGAGTCTGTCTGTGTGTGTGTTGAACTTTAGCGATTGGGCGGCACGGTGACGCAGTGGTTAGCACTGTCACTTCACAGCAAGAATCCTGGATGCGAACCCCAGGGTTGTCCAATGTGGGGTCATCCCATGTCGTCCTCTGTGTGGAGTTTGCATGTTCTCCCCGTGTCTGCGGTGGGTTTTTTCCAGGTGCTGCGGTTTCCCCCACCATCACAAAGACATGCATGTTCGGGTTAATACTCCTGTTTGTGCCCTGGCAAGACAGACTGGAGTTGGTCCCCGGATGCTGCCCGCTGCCGACCCATCCTAACTACACAGCTAGGATGATGCAGAGCTTAATTTCCCCCCACGGGGATCAATAAAGTAGCTCAAAAATTTTTTTTTGAATTTACGTCATTAGTAGATTGAACCTACGTCATTAGTAGATTGAACTAAAGCATCTGATATGTGTTTAAATAAAGTAAACATGTTAGTCCCTCCCCAGATGGCTGCATGTCCCTCTGTGGGTAGTCTCCAGTGCTGCTTTTACCACCCAACTGATTACCAAGTCTCTCAAGCAGACACAAAATGGCCGACCCGCTGCAGTTTCCTCCCTGCTGGCCTGTCCTGGATACTAATCACCAGCAACAGGCACTCCCCTTGGAGTTGGGCTTCCAGTGTTTTTCTAATGTCACTTCTCGCGCTGTCGGGCCGAGGAACGGCCTCCACTCCTGGGGCGCCGTTTAATATGTCTGCTAGGTTGTTTCCGCTCCTCCTCAGCCTCCAAAGGCCAAACTGTCTGCTCTCCTCCCAGAGAACAAATGTGTACAGACACTGTGAGAGCTCAAGGCCGCGTCCCTCCAAGACTCAACAGCATCATCAGCTGCTTATAGCTGAGCGAGTCGAGACTAAAAGAGGGAGCAAGGACAACATGGCACAGGATAGCGCCTGAAATACGTCGTTTGTAATACGTGTGGCTGAAGTAACCAATCAACTGGCCAGATAGGCTAACCTAATATCCACCTCTGCTACAGTATATACAGTGAAAATCAAACACTGCAGTATTTGCAGTAAGACCATTGTTAGAAAGTGAGATTAAAATAATGGATCTATGGTAGATTTGGGGGGGGGGTTTCCACTTTTTCTCCCCAGTTATACTTGGCCAATTACCCCACTCTTCCGAGCCGTCCTGGCCGTTGCTGCACCCCCTCTGCCAATCCGGGGAGGACTGCAGACTACCACATGCCTCCTCCGATACATGTGGAGTCGCCAGCCGCTCTTTTCACGTGACAGTGAGGAGTTTCGCCAGAGGGGCGTAGCACGTGGGAGGACCAGCTCCTCCCCCCAAACAGGTGCCCCAACCAACCAGAGGAGGTGCTAGTGCAGCGACCAGGACACATACCCACATCCGGCGTCCCATCCACAGACACGGCCAATTGTGTCTGTGGATGGGACGCCGGAGTTAACACGGGGATTCGAACCGGCGATCCCTGTGTTGCTAGGCAATGGAATAGACCGCAACGCTACCCGGATGCCCGATCTATGGTAGATTTTAGTGCCCCCACCATACACGTACACACACAGACCCTGTCTGACCATACGGTGGCACACATCACAGCCAGGCGCAGTGCGTTGCTACAGCCTACTTTTACAATGTGACAGTGCACGGTGAATTGAATTTCCCCGCTTATTTGCGGTAGCCAAATCATACCAGCGAGCATGCGAGTGATGAATGGTGTTACGTAATGATGAATGAACCCCGCTTTTACCCCCCACACACCAACCCCCTACCCCTCTCCTCTCTCTCCCATCGCCAGGAGCCCGGTGGCAACCACACACCTCCTCAGCTCAGCCCATCGGTGGGCCAGGCGGTGTACACAGCGGGGGTCCCGGGGGGATCTCTGGACGTTCAGCACCTCATCATGCAGGCTGATGCGCGGCGCAGGCAGCGCAGCAATGACAACTACTTCGAGGATGTTCCGCGCTCCAAGCTGGAGCGCCAGATGGCCCAAGTCAGCATGGTAAGGATGGTGGTGTTGGGCGGGGGGGGGGGGGGTCAGACATGGGGTAGACAAGGCGTGGGATTTAAGGGGAGAGTATACGGGTGAGGCAACTTAAAAGATTGGATTTGATTGATGGATTAGGCTCATGCTTATAGCCACAAGACCAGCGGTTATTAACTGATATTTTGTGACCTTCTACTAAACTTTCCTGCAAAGTCGCCTGGTTAATGGTTACGAGGGATGCTGTTATCACCCTGGCAACGAATCCTCACTGCAGTCATTATTCTTTGAGCAGTATAAAACTTAAAAGAAAACCTAATTTCCCAACCAGCAGCCAGTCTCGGGTACTCCATGTATATTTCATAAGTAACCAACTTATTCCAGCAAATAACTGTTGACTTCTAATAGATGTTGGCTCCACAGTAGTTTATCTGCCTTTCAAGCATAAAGTGCTGCTGCCTGTGCAGTTGTTCAAAAGCTTTCTCAGACAATCTGAAGCAAGCTCGGCTGTCTGATCCCAGCAGTCCAAATAACTGATGGAGAGGCGACCCCAGACGCCTTCCCCTCCTAGAAAGAAGGGCAAAAACACATGAATTGAAGCGACAAAAAGAAAGATGTCAGAGGACAGACGCACACAAATGAGATATTTTAGCACAGACACTTACCCCGTTTCAGAAACAAACAAACCCGAGGGCTGTTTATCAAAGTTTTCCTGTATTCAGGTTTTATATCAAATATTTCCATGGCTTCCATCCATTATCCAAACCGCTTATCCTGCTGTCAGGGTCGCAGGGATGCTGGAGCCTTTCCCAGCAGTCATTGGGCGGTAGGCGGGGAGGCACCCTGGACAGACCGCCAGGCCGTCACACGGCATAAAGAAAGCAAGGGCACGAGAGATTAGAAAACACGAAACGACATCTCATCAACAGTTCAAAATGAGCTGCTTATCTTTCTCAGCAAAACGTATTCTTTCTGAGGTTGGCTATCAAACTAAATAAGCAGCGCTACTTGACTCCCATTCTACAACAGCGTGATGACTCAGATACAGCACACACACACCTGATGCAGCAGCTGTGTTTGGATCCATTGTTATCAGGGTCTGTGTGTGTGGATAGGGATGGGGCTGCCCTGCAGGATCTCTCACAGTACGTCTCTTCCTGAGAGAGTAGTCCTCTGACGGGACTTTAATGAGTCAGCATTGCCATAATTGGAAAATAGCAATTATGGAAAAACTTGGGCGTCTCTTCAACATCTTTCCCTTTTTACCTCTCTTTTCCAACTGTCTTCGAACCTCCAAGCTCACGCTCCTCTGGTTGCTTGTCTCTCCTCACCTAACTCCTGCACTTCCTTTAATGTCTTTCCCCCCAGCTTTCCTTTTCAACTACAGTTCTTTTCTTCTTCTTTTTTGTCTCCCCGGAACCTGAGAGAACAAGACTAGGTCAAACCTTAATACATGGCTGGACCCTGTATGGGCAGTGTTTGAAATTGTGGCCAGTTTGTTGCAGTGGTAGTGTCTATAATGTGAATTCCTGGATATTAAATGTTCTTCTGTAGTGGGTCCCAGTAGTGTGTGTGGTTTAAGTAGCATATCACATGACACAGTTAAGCTATGTTTGGGTAAAAATAGAGTTAAGAATGCAGTTGCAAGAACAATACTTTCCACTCATATCCTAGGATGTTTGATTTGGAAGAGAACTTAATTTAATTGTAAGTATACCTATTCTCATTATCTGTTAACACTGCCTCCTCTTTCATCTTTTTCTGTCTGCGGATGTCTCTCATTTACTTTTTTTGGGGGGGGTTTTCCCCCCCTTTTTCTCCCCAATTACTCCAGTCTTCCGAGCTGTCCCAGTCGCTGCTCCACCCCCTCTGTCGATCCGGGGAGGACTGCAGACTACCACATGCCTCCTCTGATACATGTGGAGTCGCCAGCCGCTTCTTTTCACATGATAGTGAGGCGTTTCACCAGGGGGACGTAGCGCGTGGGAGGATCACCTAGTCTAGGCCAAGTCTGTAGGGATGCCCGACCAAGCCGGAGGTTTGGGGATTCGAACCGGCGATCCCCATGTTGGTGGGCAACAGAATAGACCGGCACGCTACCCGGACGCCCTATTTGGGGTGCTTTAACTGTGCACTCTCCCTCATGCCTCTTAGCGCTCATAGACACAAACGTACACAGGCTGACAGACGCATGAATACAAAGCCTATGTAGACGGGTGAACGCACTCAGAACATACACAAGCGCACACACAGACACACACACACACAAACAAACATGCATGTTTGCGGTCTGTGAAAGTATCCTGTCATGTGAGAAATCATCTGCTTTCATTTACTTTGGAATGAAAGGACTGTAAAACAAGCTTAATAGTTATCCGCTGACATTTGAGAAGTATGCAAACAAGATTTAGGTGTCTCATTAATGTAAAAGATGGAACAGGATTTGTGGGGTTGGGGTGGGTTTGGTGTTGGTGGTGGGTTGTGGGGAGGGTGGCGAGAGTTGACTGGCAATGAAAGATGAAGGAATCAAGCTCCAGAGTCTTTAACTGAGAGGCAGCATAGATGCTGAGTGCATTTGGGCTAGGGTAATGCCCGGCAATTCATTTCCTGCTGGATGTTTTGTGAAGTTTGGCTACGCATGACCATGTTAAGCAGCCCGTGCCATCGTAAACATACGCCCACAGCCGGCCACACGGCTCACAAGCACGTCAGCAACAAACCAGATATGTCGGTGTGGATTGTGCTTCACCTCAAGTCATGCCCAATCTTTGTAATCTCGTGTGATCCCATTTGTGCCTTAACATGCGATTGGTTGTCGTTTCAGCAAGGGGAATGGTGCGAGCCAATCACGTTGCGTCCTCCCAACGAGGCGACTTCGTCCACCCCGGTGCAGTACTGGCAGCATCACCCTGAGAAGCTCATCTTTCAGTCCTGTGACTATGAAGCCTATGTGAGTCCCGTCCCTCACTTGACCCCCATTTTCTGTATGTCACTATGAGGTGGGAGTGTAAGTGTGTGTGTGTGTGTGTGTGTGTGTGTGTGTTTGTGCACATTTGGATGAGTACATGGTTGGCTTGGTTGGATGGGTGACTACGTGTAGGTGTATGTTTTAGTGTGTTCATATACTCCACATGAGAACCCTTTTAGCTGATGATGCCAACCTCTCAAACACATGAGTGAATGTGTGTGTGTGCGCGCACACACACAGATTACTGTTATAAAACTCTCTCTTTCTCTCGTCCTCTCTCGCACACACATTTCTCACTTCCTCTCTTCTCACCACTTTCAGCTTTGGACTGCTGCCATGCAGTGTTATCTCCCTGGCTTACCTGTACCTGGTGCACTGTCAGTACACTGAAGGTATTCAGGGGCAGAACCACGTTCTGACCTTCGATCAATACCTAAGTCAGTTATTCTCAGTGCCTTGATAAATTTAGACTTTCAGTGGTTACATAAAGGGTGTTATGAGTGCGTGTTACCACAGATACAGCCTTGTACCTCTTATTGGTTTAATGCACGCCAACCATGTTGCAAAGATTACTTCCCAGAGCTGATGGAACAAAGTGAAAAGTCACTGGCCACCGCTGGCTGCCAGAAAGGGATCTTACCATCGGATTAAGTGGTGTCGTCATATAGATCCCGTGCTATTGATGGTTATGGGTTTGTTTGTTTTTTACATGATGATGCTGGTCGCGTAGCTTGGATCCTGTGTATCGTATTATTCATACGTTTTATAATTCCATTATCATTACAATGTTGTATTCTGTAAATTTTGTAAACACAACATCCATTGCACATTATCCGTCTTGGGAGAGAGATCCCTCCGCTGTTGCTCTCCCTGTTAAAGGGTTTTTTTAGGGAGCTGTACCTTATCCAATTAGAGGGTCTAAGGACAGGATGTTGTGTTGCTGTAAAGCCCCCTGAAGCAAATTTGTGATTTTGGGCTATACACATAAAATTGGCTTGACTTAAGTAGGAAAGAAAGAAGACTGACAGAAAAATAATGACATTTCCGGACAGTATGAACCCACAGGACGGGGATGGAGAAATCAGAATGAATGAAAGTGGGAGTGAGAGATGATATGAAAGTGAGGGGAGGTGAGGATATTTTTGTGCAAGTATGAAGAGCGTACTGTGTCCGCCTTCGACCGAATTACTCCACTCATCTCATTTTCTCAGCTTGGAAGACTGGTCACAAAAAATTGGAGCGCTGGGCCCTCGACTGCGACTCTGTGGTTTGTATGTAAGGGCCAGTGAGGGAAACAAGCAGTGGGTGGGCCACCAGCCGTACATGTACTTTATGACAACGGCCCAAACCCGTGCTCTCCCTGGGGCCACGGGCTCCAGAAGGCTTGGAAAGTGAGATAAATGAGCGGATGAAGAAATGGGTTGGTTTGTTGGTCCTTGGAATGGGGAGTTGGAAGGGAGACAGAGTCAATTATAAAAAAAGAAAGAAAAAAAAAACAATAGATGGGATATAGACAAAAAAGACTGATAAAGAGGAAGGTAGAGAAAGGAGAGACAGAGATTTTTTGATTTTAACAATAATAAAAATTACAAAAACGTTATAAACAATAACAAGCAGGATAAAAACCAACATGGTCAGTACTGACCATGTTGATGTTACCGTGGCTGAATTCACAGAATTCACAGATGGGGAGAAAGAGAGAGTGGGGGATGGTAAACACAAGAACAGGGATTTATATGGCTGTGTGAGTACTCTCCTCTTATTTTCATCTGTGTCTGAAAATAAACAAACGGCCTTTATCTCAAGTATAGCAGCAACTCAGAAAATGGCCTAACCTCATTATGTCGGCTGCATAAGCAGACCTCGAAGTATACATCTTGTTTCGAACTTAAATCCAAAAAGACTGAGCAGACAGTATCCTTAGAACAGCACCAAGATCTTCAAACCAACCCACGTCAACATTGCTTCAGTGGTTTGTCATATTATTGGCTTCTGCAGGTAATTCCCATTTTGATAGTGTTACGCCATGTTTTCTAGCTATTGTGTTTATTAAACTGTACGATCGTCATTCACAGTACTCAACACAAACTAAATGTCACATTTGACATAAGACAACTCTAATGCGATTTATGCATTGTATGTCAGTCTAGTAAAAGATATGGGTGGACATGGTTATATCCACTAATGGAAATAATCTCCCGCAGAGATATTGTGGGATGCGGCAGGTCTGTCTGTAACTTTGTTACATTTTCCAGTATGACCACAAACAACCCAGCCCAAACAAGTAGGCTAATTTTGTTAGCTAGAGCCAAACAAAGCATTAACAAGCTTAGATGACCTCTCCACACACCGGCATGTACCAGACTCCTCACCTTGATATTATGACCAGTGAGTCTGTCTGGGCTGTGTGGTAAGTAATAAATCAAGTGAAATGAGATTCCAACATGTTTTTTTTGTTTTTTTTTACCCCCGTAATCAAATATATTGCTCCGCTTGACTAGTGAAAAAGGCACTGTAAATATTTTGTCAACTAATACACTAAAAGCCTTGTTAGTAACCCTCTTTTGGGATTAATGCCCATTTCAGAGCCGTTGTGGGGCGCTACATGGTGAATCTTGCACCCATTAAGTGCTCCTAATGTCAACATAAGCATTGTCTCTGTAAAACACTGTCCCCATTAGTAGCTCCTTTATTAAATCAGATAGTACGTGTGTGGAATGCCGCCTGGCTCTCTCGTCACGTCCAGATGGAAGGGCCATGTCAGAGTTAATGCACCTCCAGGGGTCTGTCAGGACTGCTGTAATCACCTGCAATGTGGTTTGTGTTTGCACATGTATGTGTGTCAGTCATGTGTAAGTCACTGTTTTGCTAAATACCAGCACCTCCAGGGGTCTGTCAGGACTGCTGTAATCGCCTACAATGTGGTTTGTGTTTGCACATGTATGTGTGTCAGTCACGTGTAAGTCGGTGTTTTGCTAAATACCAAATCGATTTTTTTTTTTGGACCAGTTTGAGATCCATGTTCCTATGAATAGATTCTGTAATGCATCATAGTATGTTATACAACAGTACATAAATTGCGTTGAGGGTGGTGTCTTGCCAGAGCCACTCCAAACCACCCTGTGCTATGATAGCTCACAGCCTCGTTGCTGTCATGGGAATGGTTTATTGTAGGCCGGCTAACAGGGATGCTGCTAGCCATACATGTGTGGCCGCAGTGGCCAAGGTTCACCACATTCTACTGGTTCTTTGTCAGATAAATTGGCTATTGTTTATAGCTCAGCTTAAATGGAGGCCTACTTCCATACAGTATGATCAATGGTACAGCTATTCACTCTTATAAATGTTGCTGTGTCCAGGGTTCAACGCAAACCAGCATTTGGTGCTCTCGTTCAGTAACAGAGTGGTTTATCTGCCTATTCCCCGAATGTCAAAGCTGCTGCGGATGACTTCCAGTTGATTTCTGTCCGTGGATAACAAGGTACTGGATATGATCGGTGTTGGCACAAGACGGGTAGCAGCTGGAAGCTGTTGTGCAATTGGAGCAGTTTTGTGCAGTCTGACTTTGGGTGGGACCAGATTGATAATTACATATGCCACATCCAAAGTTGTCGGAGCTGGAAGCTGTTGCATCACTGAAACAGCTCTTGACATCGTCCATCTGTGTATGAGTGGAGCGGTCAGCAACGCTGGATGCAGGGTCAATGCTGTTACCTTGCACTGTCAAAGGTAAGCTACAGATAGAGGCTCTTTCAATGTTGGCTGTCAGTTTTGAGGTCCTGAGCTAGAGGACAGTTGTCACAGCCAGCGGAGACACCAGTGGTCTAAACGGGTTCACTGAGTTCTTTGAACAGCTGCTGGTGTGCTGGCCTGCATGGCTGGGACTGTTTTGTTGAGCAAATCATCCTCTTTATCGTCAGCTTTATGAGAAGAGTCGCCACTCGAGGACATTCTCTGCCGTAAAGGCAAACCGAGAGTCAACTGCTCCTGCAGTGTAAGTGTCTCGCCATACTCCCCATTTGAGTTCATATGAAAAAGTGTGGAGAGTGGTGTGAACTGAACCAGTCCCCCAGCTTGTTTCACCCGCTCCAAAGAGAGGTGCATTTATTTAAATGTGAACATGGAGCAGAGCTGAAATGCACCAACGAACAGATCAAAGACAGTTTTGTTTCCTGAGTGCTAAATCTTTATTCATTGCCCACAGGTTCGAAGCACTTAATTGACTTTTGACAGAAATGAATGCAAATCTTTTTTTTCCCCCCTCTCATCTTCTGTAACCATTGAAATACGTGTATAGCAGTAGAATGAGGAAGACCAAAAAGAGCGTTTGCATCCATGCAGAGGTTGTTGTCCATTGAATTGACATGATTTTAACCTCTTTATATTCCATAAATTGATATGCATCCTGCTTCTGCCTTCTGATTTAATCTCCCCCTCGCACTCCATTTCCAATTCAACTCAGGAGCTTAGAGGAAAAAGATGGTCTACTACTGATAAGAGAGAATGAGCCACACTTTGTCAGATGAACACGACTGTCAAATGAATTTTGTTCCCCGCCAAACCCCTGTATCCATAGCCCCAAGCTTCAAATCTGTTCAACAAAGCAAGCTGTTTAAACGGTCTAATTAATAAAAGAAAACTGAAAATGTACAATTAAGGGGATCAGAAAGTGGATCAGAGTTCAGTTCTAAATGGTTTATTGCTATTTTCTCGTCATTACAGCGTTGTAGCGTAGTGAATGCAGCTTGATGCTTTTTGGTCAAATAGCAAGTTCACTTCCTGTGGAGAACTGGTGTGTTACTGGCTTCACATATTTCAGAGCGTGTACGCACATGTGTGTATCTGAACAACTGCATGTATTTATCTTTTCATGTGGATATTATCACAGCACTGTACAACACACACACACACACACACACACACACAGACACACACACTTTTGTCTCCCTATTCCCTCATTGATCTCTAAAGTCACATTTGTGTTATCATCGAGTTGGATGATGTGTGCCGTCATGACTGTGCTTACACAAATCCTGTGTGTGTGTGTGTGTTTTCCTTCCACAGTACCTGGGCTCCATGCTGGTGAAGGAGCTGAGAGGGACTGAATCTACACAGGATGCCTGTGCCAAGATGAGGGTATGGCACTGATTCTTACATGGCACTACAATGGCTAACTACAGTCATTATGCACAACATTCACACTGTTGTGTGTATTATATATATATATGCCTTTATATCTGATACAAAGTCTCAGCCTGACTGCCTACACACACACACACTGAAACTTAAACAAACCTGAAGTATTATGATGGTGGATTAAGTATATTGCGGGATTTATTTTTAATATCTGCTCCTGGATAACTCGATACCCCACAGTCCGTACTTCTAGTCACCTTATCTCTCTCTCTCCGTGGTGTTATCTGTCTCCTCCTGTACGTCCAGCTCGCCACCTTGATCATTCTCACTGTCTCTTACTGTAACACCGACTCCCTCTCAAATGCAACTCATAACTCTCGCTCGCTCATTTCTTCTCTCTCACTCTCTCTCTGTACTGCGGTTTGAAGATAAATATTAATATTCATGAACTAGGCTTTCTCTTCCCCTCATTCCTCTTCCTCTCCTCGTTTGTTCTGTCTCTAGATCTTTTTTTTTTTTTTTTTTTTTTTTTATCGGAAGGGATCAGAAACAACCACGCTCCTCTAAACCCCCCTCATTCTTTTTTCCCCAAGTCAGGCTCCTTACAGCCTGACTTGGTGTACAGCTGCCTTGCAGGAAGATGTCAATCATCTCTGGCACGCTACCTTGGTACCATATGTACCCACCCGTCTTGTCTGAAACCCAGTGCTTAGTCTAAGCCTTCTCTGTCCATCTGGTCATCCACATTCCCTTATTTTTCCACACAGCGCACGTGGACATGAATGTCCACACTCTGACCACGTAGCCCTCATTTATACTTTGGCTCTGTGGGTCGGACCCTTTAGTTAACTGGTTAGCGCAGTCGCCGGTGATCCGGGCTATCCGGGTTCGAATTCCAGCTGCCCCCTGAATTCGCTACATTGATGTCAGAAGTGGGATGGTGAGACCATGAGGCCATCGGAAGTGTATGCACCCAGAGGCGTGTGGGAGCTGATATGCTGAAGCGTGGGGATGCACTTCCTGAAGGAGTGGAGTAGTGTAACAACCACAGATGACTAAACTCGCTAGCCCTTGGTTAACGGGTCAGACCCTTTAGTTGACTGGTTAGCGCAGTCGCCCATGGTCCAGGCTATTGCAGGGGGCAGCTGGGAATCGAACCCAGATAGCCCGGACCACGGGCGACTGCGCTAACCAGTCAACTAAAGGGTCCGACCTACGAACTAAAGCCTTTGTCAGTCCTCCTCGGATGCACCTGACATGACCATGCTGCAACACGGATGGTGCTTACACCAGAACAGACAGAGAGAGTAAGATTGCAAAAAAATAAAGAAAGGGTCCGCGGTGGTGTAGCGGTCTAAGCATCGGCTCTGTGTCGATGCAGCTGCCCACTGGGGACTGGGGTTCGCGCCCCGGTCTCGTCAGATCCGACTATGGCCGGACTCGACGAAGCAGCGATCATTGGCAACGCTGTCTTCGGGAGGGGGGCGGAGTCGGCTTGTGTTCGTCACGTGAATGCGTCTCTGTGTGTGTCGGAAAAACAGTGGTTCGGCCTGGAGTCGCCTTGTCACGAAAGTGGCGAGGCGGTCTCCTTCGAGACTGCCGGCCGGAGAGATGCAGTTGGCGAACGCATACAGTGCGAGGGTGGGTGTTTGAATTAAAATAGGGATCGATTGGCCACTAAATTGGGAGAAAAAAGGGAAAAATCAGAAATAATTTTTTTTTTTTTTAAATAAAGAAAGGGACAGAAGACTGGAGAAGAAAAGGAAGACGGGGTGGAGAAAGAGAGGGAGGTTGCACGAGTGCTAAAAGATCAGAGTGACTGAGAAAACAGGGAATGGGCTCATGTGTGCTCCTCTGAATAACATGTAATTCAGACGGATGGAGTGATGACTCAGAGGAAGATATTGAAGTTAAATCGCACTATTGTCCGCTGCGCCACGCTGCATAATAAGCTCAACCTTAAGTAATAAAGTGCAGAACGTCAGCCTGTAAGTAGACGGACTGGCTGGAGATAAGGGAGCCAGATATGGTTTGACAGCTTGGAGGAATATTGAATATGTGCCACTCCAGTCGATAGGTTGAAGAAAAATAATTTGCAGTCAGCTGTATTTTTATAGGTCACTTCAACGCCCTTAACCTTTGCAGATGATCTGAATTGATTCAAGTAATCTGAAAGGAAGTCGTCAATGTCTTGTCGTGTGCGCTCGTTTTCTTTATTTACGCTTTCCCTCTTTATTTTACCATACTTATCTACCCCGATCCCACAGTCTCAATGTTCTGTAGAGGTCTAACTAGGACGGGGCGACTTTGTTTTTTACCAGCATTGTTTTACTTTTAATAGGGAGCGATGGTAGACAGGAAATGGGGAGAGAGAATGGTAAGACATGCAGCAAAGGTTGCCGGCTGAATCGAACCGGCAACAGTTGGCAACCATGATATTGCCCCAAGGCGGAGTAATAGACAAAATCGAATATCACAATATTTTCGACTGAATATTATCAATATCGATAATTTACCAATATTTTGGGGATGCTTCCAGAAGATATGTAGCATTTTCAGAAATGAGCATTAGTGATGTGGATATGATGACCAGGCAGGTAGAGGTCATTCATTGTTCATTTCACTCAGCTAAAACAGTCGAATAAATTCAGAAAATGGTGCAGCTACTGTAATGCAATCTTTAAGACCAGGGAAAGACAGCATTTAAGTTGATTATGCAATAACCAAGATGCTGATATTGATATTATATTGATATATTTTCCCGCTCTAATCTCCATTGTTTTTCTGATGCGGCCAACTTCACAGATGTGGGTTAGACCACGGATTAAATTTATAATTTCCGTTCAGTGAGATCTCCATCAGTAGAAATGAACTGCTCTGTCATCATAACCCATGTTTAGAAAACTGCCCCCGTGCTGGGCAGTTCAGCTGTATGCTTGTGTAATGACAGTAAAGGGCTATGCTATTTTCAATATTTCCTGTCAATTAATATACTGAGTTGAGATGAAAAGGTAATTGCTGCCATTCTCTTTTTTTCTGTCCCTCTGCCATTCTGTGTACTCCAAGAAGTCGACAGAACAGATGAAAAAAGTGCCGACCATTGTCCTGTCTGTTTCCTACAAGGGAGTCAAGTTCATCGATGCCACCAACAAGGTGAGGCTCACAGTTTCTGTCAGCTGGACCTGTTGTGTCAGTTTCAGTAAGGACGGTGGCCCACGGGTTAGCACTGTTGCCTCACAGCAAGAAGGTCCTGGGTTTGAACCCCAGGCCGTCCCAGGTCCTTTCTGTGTGGAGTTTGCATGTTCTCCCCGTGTCTGCGTGGTTTTCCTCCCACCATCAAAAAGACATGCATGTTAGGGTTAATACTCCTGCCTGTGCCCCTGAGCAAGGTAATGGAAAGAACTGGAGTTGGTTCCCGGGTGCTGCAGCTGCCCACTGCTCCTATACAATAGGATGAGTTAAACGCAGAAGACAGCTTTCATTGTAACCTGTACAATACCAAAATAAAGTGGCTTTCTTCTTCTTCTATATTGTTGGTCATCGGCAACACTGAAGCCCCTCTCTCTCTCTCTCTCTCTCTCTCTCTTTTTTTTTTTTAATGTTCCCCCTTTTTCTCCCCAATTGTACTTGGCCAGTTACCCCCCTCGGGGAGGGCTGCAGACTACCGCATGCTTCCTCCGGATACATGTGGAGTCGCCAGCCGCTTCTTTTCACCTGACAGTGAGGCGTTTCGCCGAGGGGGCATAGTGCATGGGAGGATCACGCTATTCCCCCCAGTTTCCCCTCCCAACCGAACAGGCGCCCTGACCGACCAAAGGAGGCGCTAGTGCAGCGACCAGGACACATACCCACATCCGGCTTCCCACCCGCAGACACGGCCAATTGTGTCTGTAGGGATGCCCAACCAAGCCAGAGGTAACAAGGGGATTGGAACTGGCGATCCCTGTGTCGGTACGCAACAGAATGGACCGCCACGCCACCTGGACACCCAAATCCCCTCTCTTAACAACAGATGTTATTCAAATACTGCTTCTGGCTCAGTACAGATAACAGTTCTTATACCCATACATGTCAGAGAGTCTGAAGACCGACACTGTCTGGCGATGACGTCCATGGTTTGGGAATCGGTGGATTCCTACAGATGACACATGGTTTTCTGTGAAAAGGGGAAGAGGTCAGGGTTTGACGATCCACAGCTCTGAAGTTTCCCAACCATAGAACTTTTTACTTCCTTAATTTCATACTGCTGAAGAAAGAGCAGACGTGATTTTTTTGAAATGACTTCCTCAAGTGCAGGAGTGAAGCAGCTCACCCCTGTAAAAAAGGTTCGTCGTAAAAAGTGACAGAGGCGACAGGACTGTCCCCTCCTTTGAAGAAATCAATATGACTTTTATAGGCTCATAAAAAATCATTATATATGGTGTGATGAGAGAGATTTTTCACATCATCCATCTGACCTCATTTTTGCTACTATATTTTGTTTGTCAGACTGCCTACAGTCACAAAAAGTCTACACAGCAATACTATCTTCTTATTTTTATCCTACAAGCAGCAAAACAGAAAGATGCAGGGCCCCTCGGCCAACAGGAGTCAATAATCTCCAATAAACCACCATAACTCAAATCAAAGGACAATGGTTTGGGGACATAAACCAGTTTGGTATTATCTTGAAGTTGTGCTTTGAGAAGATCGGTTATTTTCCAATGCTTCAAATCAGCCTCTCTCTGCCCCCCCCCCCAAACCACACCACATCTCACACTGCAATTATCCTCCTATCTATCTATCTGCTTGTGTCTCTCCGTCAGCAGAACATCATAGCAGAGCATGAAATCCGTAACATCTCGTGTGCGGCCCAGGACCCGGAGGACCTGTCTACGTTTGCCTATATCACCAAAGACCTCAAGTCCAGTCACCACTACTGTCACGTCTTCACTGCCTTCGATGTGGTCAGTACCGATGAACCGGTCACGTCTGTGACTTGGCCACACCCACTATCAAGTTTGAGATTTGTTTATACAGCGTGTGTGTGTGTATTTCTTTGCTTATATTCTCATATTTATATGCATTTGTGCAAGTGCACGTATCCATACATGTATGGAGGTGTGTATGGTGTGTATGCATGCACAACAATAATATGTGTATGATACAAACACACATTCACGCAGGGAACGTTTCATGTCTTCTGCCCAGAATCTGGCGTATGAGATCATCCTGACACTGGGCCAGGCCTTCGAGGTGGCCTACCAGTTGGCCCTGCAGGCCCGGAAGACCGGCCACGGATCCTCTACGCTGCCCGAGAGCTTCGACAGCAAGCCCAACAAGCCAGTCCCCAAGCCCCGAGTAAACATCCGCAAATCTGTGAGCATCACCAGCACACCCCCAAACCCTCCGTGTGAAGGGAAAATCCACCCTGAAACAAAACACACAAAGTGTTTTAATGGTCTGTTTATACAAAAGCATTTCTTGAAAAGTACGAGATGTCTATAGACATTTTTGACAAAAAAAAAACACCTTTGGGGGCATTCAGGTAGCATAGCAGTCTACTCTGTTGCCTACCAACACGGATCGCCAGTTCAAATTCCCGTTACCTCCGGCTTGGTCGGGTGTCCCTAGACACAATTGGCCATGTCTGCGGGTGGGAAGTTGGATGTGCGTATGTGTCCTGGTCGCTGCACAAGCACCTCCTCTGGTTGGTCGGGGCACCTGTTTGGGGTGGGGGGGGGGGATAGCGTGATCCTCCCACGCGCTACGTCCCCTGGTGAAACTCCTCACTGTCAGGTGAAAAGAGGCGGCTGGTGACTCCACAAGTATCAGGGGAGGCATGTGGTAGTCTGCAGCCCTCCCGGGATCAGCAGAGGGTGGAGCAGCGACTGGGACGGCTCAGAAGCATGGGGGGGGGTTAAAAAAAAAAGAACACAGAATTATGGTATTCTTAAAGAGGCATTTAGCTATACTTGTCTGTGGTTGACAAAATAATCACTAATGACTAAAATACTCAAATATTTGTCCCTAATATTATTAGAAATATTTATTTCTTTCAGATTGTGTTGGAAATTGCCGCTGCCTCTGTGAATGTAAATCATGCTTTAGGGTGGATTTCCGCTTTGGTTTTTGGCAACGCATACATTTGTCTCTGAAATGTATGCATTGCTTGTCTTCTCCTACTGAATCCTAAAACTCTCACCTTCCCATCACACCCGCTCATCTCATCTAACACAGGATCCTTTCCACCTCTGTGTCCTCCATCCATCTATCTCCTCTCACCTCCGTCTCTCACCCCCTGCTCAGTTGTGGTGTTTGTAGCTCTCGTTATTTCGGCGTCGTTTGCCTGTTGTTTGAAGTGAGTGTTTTACCATCAGTCGGCTTTTTAGGTTTAACAGAATCTGTTGTGCTGCATTATCCGTGAGTGTGCGAGTGAACAGTTCATTTTTTTTTTCGCAGTACATCCTCTATAGGTCTAATATTTCATTACATATTTGGAAGACTGTTTTATTTGTGTTGTCGTGTGTGTGAGCGAGAGGTAGTCTTGGCTCGGTAGACGGTGTAGTAAGGGTGCAGATGGATGTTTGATCTGTAAAGCGTCCGTTTCATCTCGCCTTACTGGCAGTCTCTTACACACTCGCTGATTGATGAGGTCTGTTTGCATAGGACTCCAAGGAGTCTTACCCCGCTTGGCTCGCATCACCTCTCAGAGAGTGTGTGTGTGAGTGAGAGCAAAAAGCTCTGCCTAAAGATGAAAAATGAGAAAAAGAGAGAGAAAATGGAGAGTCCATGAAGACATTTATCCTCTTTGTGTATATATAGTTCCCATTGCTTGGCTTTTGTGTGTGTGTATGTGTGTCTGTTACCTCTATCCTTGCCTCTCTTTCCCAAACCACAGCATGGCAGAATCTGCCTTTGAACCCATTACCCTTCCTTTAAAACTGATAGAGCTTCAAAATAGCCAAGCAACCCCCCACCCCCAGGGTCATAGTTCCCTTTCCTATAGGCACGCATTGTAAAGCCCCAGCAGCACATGTGTGTTAAGTGGGACCAGGATAGGGTTACGGTAGACATTGCATTTGCTGGATTCTATAGTGTGTCGGCGTGTCTGGTGTCTAGACTGCAATTAAGTCCACTTCCATTCTGTGAGTCATAGGAAAAAGAGAGAGGGACCATGTCAGTCTCAACAGCATTGGAAGAATGGTCACTTCTATAGTTAGATTTAGAGAGGAGTGGCACAGTGAAAAGAGAGCGAGACATACGCATACAAAAAGTCAGAGAAAGTACAGTATGTGCGTGCAGTAAATTAAGTGTGTGTGGTCGTATTCCTAAAGAGAATGATGGATGACAGCATGTGCACACACAATCTGCTGAGTCGGCAACTGGGAGATCAACCATGAATTGCCTTCTTCCTGCATGTGTGTGTGTGTGCATGACTTTCTGGGCATGTGTAGTTACTGTGTATAGTTAATGGGCTGTGCCATGTGGCACAGCAGCAAGATCCACTTAATATTCCCGCCACCTGTCAGCCATAATCCTCATTCTGCAGCACCTCCCTGTCCCTGTGTTTTAAAGTGCTGCTCCTTCCTCTCTCCTGAAAGATCCACAGGCTCACTCTACTCCAGGCCCTCCTCTCTGATCTAATTTGGGGGGGGGGGGGTTCATGTGTGTGTGTTTATGTGCACATATAGCAGTGACTCTGGGTGGTGCCTCTTGACGTAGCCCCAACATCGTCTTGTACTTGCACAAGTGCATGTGTGTGCTTTTGTGTCTCTCTTCGGAGATCACCGTGGTTTGGCTGTTTTTGTGCATTTTGAGCGTAGCGGCAACATGGCATCCCAGCAGAGGCTTTGGTAGGCCAAAACTTAGTAGCTGAGTTGCAGCGCAGCATTCATGTGGCCAATGAATGCTGTTGCCAAGCAGGTGTTGCTATGGTGGAAAGATACAGTACTGTTGCTAAATTTGTAGTGGGCTGCGGTACTGTTATATTAGTGCCATGACTTTAACTGCCATGTTGTTGCTATTGTTTTGATCTGGTTCTGGCATCTCCCTGTCATCATACAGTTACCAAGTCACTGACTGGGTGTTGCCATGGAGTTGTGGAATGGGTGCCCTTTGTTTTACTTGTGTATGACCTCTGCCTTTATAGGTCATCATTTCCCCCACTAGCCGCTGGTCACTGGGCCACATATACACCCCCCACCGGCCTCCTCTTCATCCTCCTCTTCCTCCCCCTCGACTCCTCCATCCTCTTCACAAAGCTCAGCTGCAGGTCCTGCACACTTTTACTTCTACTATTCTTTCTTTCATGTACATCTCCCCCCCCCCCCCCCATCAAGTAGAATGTGCCGTCTGTGTGTTCCTCTGTATCGGGGGTTGGCAACCTTTTGGACGTCCCATGCCAGTTCATTTTCATAGTGAGCATTTATCTATTTCTTACTGCTGCAACTTGTCTCCCTGTCTGGACTCCACACACACACACTTATTTGTGCAAATATATGAAAATTACAAGGGCACAAAAGGAAATTAATTCAGTCTTACCAATTTAGTGCAACCCTTGTTGGTCGCAATATCTGGTAACCACTGCTAAAAGTAGACTGTTGTTTAAATCCACACTCTCGTCAAGAGCTACACTGAATACTGACACAACTTTCAACGCAAGAGTTTGCTGGTGCCTTCTGTTTTCGTCACGTCTAATGCGCCTCTCTACAGTTTTCACAGAAACGGACATTTCTTTGATAACCCATCAAATATGACCTCCGAACTGCTGAGGAACGCCTCCTTTACATACTCTCCATCGGAGAATGGCTTCCCGTTTTAAGCAATGCCTCTGGATTGATTCAGCCTTTGACATTTTTCTTGTGCCTCGTTTCAAAATAATGTTTTTACACTTGAAGTTTGACACACATCATTTTCGCAGCAGAGAGTGCACACAGCTCGGTCCTTTCGCGAAATAAACCCAAATTCATTTGTCCAAGACGGCTGAAAGAGGCGCATATTAGGCAATTTTTCTTCTGCCATTGTCAGTTGTTCTTGACATAAAGAAAGCTAGCTAGCTATGCTAGGCTCGTGGGCAGATCGGAGGGAGGGGGAGCTTGATAGACCATGTCAGCTGTGGGCGCTCTCTTACTGTCAAAAACAATGGTGTATTTTGAGACTAATTAATTAAATCTAATTGTCCGTTTAGGTCTCCATTAGGCTATATTTTTTATTGAATTGCTCCGTGTGCCATAGGTTGCCGACCCCTGCTCTCCTTTGTTCAATCTGTTCTGCCCAACTGGCTCTTCACCTTTGTTTTTGTATTCTCTGTGTGTGTGGTTCATCAGTTTTTGTCACTAGTCAGATTTTACAGTCAAAGGTGAGCAGCATTTTTATTTGTTGCACACGGTTCTGGTGTTAATCATCCACTTTCACAGTTGGCTTCATTTAGCTGTTGGAGGGAATCTGAAGGACGGTATCCTGGTGGGATGGAGGGATTCGAACTATGTTTAGCTCTGTGTGTGTGTGTGTTTGACCTTAGTCTGATCTGATAACCCCATAAAGACTTGTGTGTATGAGAGAGAGAGAATGTGTGCATGGAATCTTTTACCCCCTTTTTTTTAGATTTGAACTGGCGTGTGCGTGTCACTGCACAGATAGACAGAGTTGGATTAATATTAGAGCTAGATTTAATATTAATGCCGCTGCATGTGTGCGGGGACGATAAAGAGACGGGCCTCGGCCAGTGTGGAGCAGAACTCAGAGCTTTACCCTGTTCTCACAGTGGCACACACATGGAAAAACACACTTACACACATTGTGTCAACTATTTACCTGCTGTTTATGTGAGTCCAGTTTGTATGATGAATTTTCATTTCGATGCTCCGGCAATATCATTAATGTAACACTGCCGTGCCAATCAACTGAACGCCGATCGTATTGAGGAGCGAGAGAGTTAGCGAGGGCAAGAGAAATGCTTTCTTCTGCTGTCAGAATTGCAGTGTTCACAGTCATGGTCCCCTCCCCCAGTCATCTTGAAGCCAATCTCAGAATAAAGCAATAGATTGGAAGAAAAGCACCCTCAGCAACAAAACCAAGCCTTTCGATTGGTTGCCGTGGACAACATGCACAAAAGCGCTGTGGTTAGTTTTGAACCTCACGTAGATCATGTGGCTTGTTTCTCAGCTTTCGAAGTAGCAACTGGCATTCTGTATATAATACACTGGTCAGAATCTGAATACCTTAAATAACACAAAGTGAAATAGTTTGTCTCGGTGGCCATTTTTAGAGTCTAATGAAGGACAAGTGTAACGTGATCACAAGACTTACTACAAAGACTGGTGAGCAGAGGACTTACAATATACATCATAACTATAGTTGGTGTATAATACACATTTATTGGTCATTGTGGAGAATTTAGATTGCATCCATCATGGATTGTGTGCCTGTTTTATGTTCACTCATTCCTCTGCATCTCCTCTCTAGGCCCCTCATTCACTGATTAACTTTTCCCTTTGACTCGCCCTCTCTCACCTCCCACTTCACCCACCCCCCCTTCTACTTTTCAGATGGAGCAGCCGTCGATGGAGCAGAAGGGCCATGCCAACGTGCCATGGATTGTGGAGCCGGGTCAGGAAGCCAAGAGAGGAGTCAACACCAAGTACGAGACCACTATTTTCTAACATACACCTGCCTTGTCCACTCCTGTGTGTGTGTGCCTTTCAGAGATTGCCCTATGCTGGGCCCTGCCCCGGAGGGGGCTCGAGCGATGCACGCTGCCGCGTCACCTCACCGGCTGAAAAAGAAAAAGAAAAAAAAAAACCATCCCGCCCCGTCCACCATTAGCCAAGCCTGCCCACTGCATGATGATGTTTGGCGCTGCGCTCTCTTTCTTTCTCCCTCTCTTTTACTCGCTCTGTCTCTCTCTTTCATTCTTACTCTCCCTCTCTGGTCCTGGCCCCTCCCTCCTGCCTGCAGGGCTGGCGCATGACCTTTGACCCTGGGGGCCATGGTACACCACTCTGTCTCCGCCTGTAGGGGGAACGGTCAGCTCCGTTTTTCCACTTCCTGTTTGTCGGCCAGTCAGTCCAACCGTTGTTTTTTTTTTCCTCTCCTGTTAAAGGGTGCAACCGTTTGGCCGTCTCTCTCCTCTTTTTTTTTCTCCTCCGACTGCTAAGCCTCCATCCCTTGTATTTTTCTCTCTCAACCTCTTTTGTCCCCCTTGACAACCTGAATGAGAAGTGAAACCAGTATGCTGCTAAGATCCCCATCCTTAACAGTGTTTTTGTTTTGTCCATTCTGGAGGGATGTTGTCCAAAAATGACAACTGGAGGACAGCACAGTTTTGTTAATTTTTACTTCATTATTCGGGAGGAGATCAGAATTACAGGAGAGGTGATGTAGCAATTTTTACTTTGAGTCAAACTGGTTCATCCGACAGGCTAACATCATGCCGTATTTCAGCTTTTTGGTTCTTATATCCACATATTTTTGAAATTTTCAAGAAGCTTAGCAAGTTGTATCAGAGACAACATAACCTGTGCTGGAGGAACATGCAGTCTATTTTTTGCTTTTATACATTTTTTTCCAGCACCAATGTGTTTATACAGTTCAAGTTTTTTTCAAGCTTGTAGAATTTTATTTCTGGCTTTTCTACTAGCCTCAAACGTTCTCTTACTTGAGAAAAAAAAATCTAAATACTTTTGGAGACATATGTGAAAGGCTCAGCTTGTTGCTTGTGAGGCGCATGGTGGCCATTTTGAATTTGATGAGGAAGGGGGGCCGGTGGAGGGGGGGTTAGGGCTCTCTGGATAAGTGATGTCATCTCATTTGCAGGGCAATGCCGGATGCTCATGTCTATTACTGTGGAATGCAAAGAATGTAGCCAGCCCTAAACATGGACCTTATCACACATACAATGCAAAAAGGACTACAGTTGCTCACTTATCAATGGACTACAAACATGGACGCTCATCCACAGTGTTTAAGGTTGACTGCTAAATATTTGACATCCATCATCCACATAAGGGATGTTCGACGTGGCTTGACATTGGACCAACACATTACTCCAACTTACTCTCACAAACATGGGCATACACGCACACATACACTAAGGACTGCGTCTTGACAGACAATGGTCTGCTCTGAATGTACACTTGTTTGAAAGCAGCCTCAGCAGGATGTGTTTTCACGTGGTCATTTCAGAGGAATGACCTTCGAACATTTTTTGGGATGTCACAGGATCTCTACTGACTGGAGTGTGGTTACTGGGCATCTGTTGGTAATACACAATGGGTATCCAACCTGATCGTCCTCAAAAGCACCACCAGGCATGTCTACTTTGGAATTTGGGGGCGGGTCTGGTTTGCTCTTTTGGTCACTTAATTTTCTTTACGGTTAAAAACAATAAGGAGGTATTATGCACAAGCAAATAAATGTGATTGGACCAGCTGTAATGCACCCAAGATGCAACAGGTGTGCCCTGTGAGCCAATCACAGTGGATGGCGAACCTACATGATTGAGATGGCATCTGAGAAAAGAAAAAAAAAGATTCTATTCATATTGCCCGACATTTTAATGTTTATTATGAGAGTATTATATTACCATAATGATTATGATTATTCTTGTGCAATTCTTGTCTACTGTTGTCTTAATGTTATATTATTTTTCTATGATATGCTGAGACTTTTGGTTCGAGAATGATGGCCATCCTTTAAAAAAAATAAGAGAAGAAATAGACGTGGTTCTATACAGAATGTTCCGGGTGGCTAGCTAACTATCGGCAGGTCAATCCTCCATCAGTTCTCATGGGGCTCTACTCTTATCTACTAGCAGATGTAATATTTTAAACGCAGTATTACTGTATTATTTGGATTAGCCATTATCCAACTATAAAATGTACATAGATATTTTGCCAACTCATTGTTCATACATGTAATGTATTAAAAGAAAATAAAAGATCAAGATTTGCAGTACATGGCACTGGAAACAAGGTACCAAAATAAAAAGGTTGGAGGTAAGAGAAATGAATTGATGGATTGTATTTTGGCTGGAGAGAGTAAGGGGGTTATATTGGTGACATCACTGCTGACTAACTAATGTACATAGGCTTGGGCTTCCAGCACACAGATTTTTTGTAATTTTGGCCATTATTTATATCCTTGTAAAGCACATGGAATAAAACACGACTTGTACAACCATTATTCACTCGCAATGTATGGTGATCACATTTTCTTCCTTGTTTCAAAGATAATCGTGGCCGGGTGGCATGGCGGTCTATTCCATTGCCTACCAACACAGGAATCGTCAGTTCGAAGCCCCATGTTACCTCCGGCTTGGTCAGGCGTCCCTACAGACACAATGGCTGTGTCTTTGGGTGGGAAGCTGGATGTGGGTATGTGTCTTAGTCGGGGCACCTGTTCAGGGGGAATAGTGTGAGCCTCCCATGTGCTACGTCCCCCTGGCGAAACTCCTGTCAGGTGAAACCACATGTATCAAAGGAGGTATGTGGTAGTTGCAGCCCTCCCTGGTTCAGCAGAGGTGGAGCAGCGACTGGGATGGCTTGGAAGAATGGGGTAATTGATGGATACAATTGGGGAGAAAAATTATGTTTTCATGCTCAGCCTTGTTATTGGGGGGGAAAGACAAATGATATAAAAGCTTTTTCTTTTGTCAAATGTGTATGTTTTGCCTAGGTGCGGATACCCAGGCCATGTTTCAGGTCAAGGCATTTGCTGGGAATTGTGTCACATCGCTGTCCAAGCTGCTGCTGTGTCATATCAGCAGTGGGCTCTATAAGTGTTGGCTATGTCTCCTTCATGCTGTGAGATCTGCCATTGAAGAAAACATTTGAAATGCGTCTCTTAACTCCTCGAGTCTTAGGAACAGCACCAAGGACAGCACCCTGCACAACGGAAACCCTGACACGCAGGACAGTGTCCGTCCGACTACATCAGTCCTCATACGAGTGAAACATCTAAAATTTTGAGGGTTGCTAGCAAGTGGTATTCTTTACTAAATGTTGAGTCACTTAAACTTTGCACTGCACTCGTGGGGTTTGGTTATCATGGTTAAGAGTTTCAGTCTTCATCACATCATCAGCTAACAGCTGTGCATCAAGTTTAAAACGCCCTTGACCAAGACACTGAAACCTCGCCTGTTTGCATATTACATGTTGCAAAAGCTAAAAATGTACAACCCAGATGTTCATCTTAAGATTTTTCTCTCATCTCTTTCCATTTTTTGTTTGTGTGTGTGAACAATCCATAATGTTAATGGCGTACTCAGAACCTGCAGGGACTTTTCATGTGTGCTCATATGTTATGGGTATGTATTTCCCTGACCTTTACATAACGGGGGGTAAATGTGCACGAGGCAGAGAACCTCCACAGCGGGAGTATTCCTCTGGTTGCTACCACATTTAGACATAAAACAGCTGTAGAAATCAGTCATTTATACCCGACCTCGCAACCCCAGACTGTCAAAAAAGGACTATGTAGTGTGGCTGATCCAACACATGTTTTACACTAATACCACGCTTTCCTGGACCATATAACCTTCCCTACTGTGTGTGCGTAACAGAGACCGACTGCCTACCTGCACATGTCCAACTGAGTGCGTTTGTATTGTTAAGTCTTTGCAGGAAACGTGTGTGTGTGGGCTTGTTTTTCTGTCAGACGGGCAAACTGACTCAAAGCACCTGTTACCTGTTGTTGATGGAGCATGACAGTGAATCATCTAGCTTGGAAGTACATGGACTGTGACAAATGGGTCTTCACAGGGTCAGTGGATGTTTCCATCACCATAAAGTCAACCAGGCTCCACCGCTGGTCTCCAGATGACCTCATCGGCTCAGGAATACATGTGGTTATGATGGTCCACGCTGTCATGATGCTGGTTTCCATGCCTCACAGTTTGACCTCGGTAAAGTTTTGCTGGAAAGGTGAGGTACTGTGACAAACAGGCAGTGAACCAATGAGACCAAAACGAAAGGCATTAGTGAGGGTTTTGTGACGACCCTCCCACTCTGTTGGTTAGGCAGTAGGGTTGTCGTGTAGCACATGGGCCCTGCAGCCTATTTTGCTGTGTTTAGACTGCACGCCAATCCGATTGGCTTCTCAAATCCACTGTATAGGCGTCCAAGTAGCATATCAATCTATTCCCTTGCCTACCTACACGGGGATCGCCGGTTCAAATACCCATGTTACCTCTGGCTTGGTCAGGCGTCCCTACAGACACAATTGGCTGTGTCTGTGGGTGGGAAGCCGGAATGTGTCCTGGTCGGTCGGGGCGCCTGGGAATAGTGTGATCCTCCCATGCGCTATGTCCCCCTGGTGAAACTCCTCACTGTCAGGTGAAAAGAAGCAGCTGGTGACTCCACATATATTGGAGGAGGCATGTGGTAGTCTGCAGCCCTTCCCGGATCGGCAGAGGGGGTGGAGCAGCAACTGGGACAGCTTGGAAGAGTGTTAATTAATTGGCCGGAGAAAATTGGGGGGGGGGGTCCAATGTATAGGACAGACTGTCCACATTGTTGGTTATAAGCAATCAGGTCAGATTTTTGTGCTCAGACACCATTTATTGATCTGCATTGGTTGCTTTGGTAACCATGTAGGCATGCATATGTACAGTAACGAGAACTAAAACAAGAAGCTTTAGGCTCTGAGGACTGAAGATGTGTTCCCTCACACCATTGTAATGGCTTGTCATAGGGCAGAACTCCTCCATTATACCAGTCAGCATCAGTGACAGAGGAGGTTGATATTTGCAGCCATATTTCATTCTGCAGTCAAGGCCGGCATTGCTGTGCAGTGAGGAGCGTGACAATAGAGAACAGTTTGAAATCTCGAGTCGAGCTGCCAGACAGAGACAACATGTCTTGGAATTCACTTTGAACCACATTTCAAACCATCTGTGAACGTGGTTTGAATATGATTTGCAATCATCCCCCCCGTCCATGTAGTTTTTGCTCTCCAGACTTGACAAAAAGCAACCCAATTCCATTGCGGACGTGCCAAAAGTCAGATCTTAGCTGTCAGGTTGGCCACATCAGCCCACTTCTGGTCTTCTCTGACTCCAGGCTGGATCCAGCACCATTTGGTGAAGGTTTATTTTTCTGTTTGTATCCCGACACACCCCCACAGCACACTTTCCACTCATCTGTACATTGCATACAGCACTAAGCCTACAGACATCGACACTGTACACCTCCAAGTAATTTCGAATCAAAGCTTTCTTTGCATTTAATGCAGCATTTACACAAAACTGCAGCCATTCACGCTGCTCCCAACACAACACTCTTCTGCACAGATGCTCCAAAAGAAACGGGATTTGATGTTAAGTTGATGTAAAAATTTGATGCAACACCCAGCCAGGGAATTAACCCATCACTGTTCAGGTGGTATTTGCTACATCTGACTGCTAGGCTCTCCAAGGCTTTTGGCAAAACTAGTTTTGGCTAACACAAACCATTTTGTCAATCCAGCTGCCACATTTTCATCAGGAAATCAAGAACACTATTTATTGTTTGATTTCTTGTACTTGCGTACATTAAATGAAATATCGTTTCTCCCAGCCCACAGCAGTGCAACACAAAGACATAACACATGTCCAAGAACTACAAGAACACATATCCAAACCAACACATATATCCAAACTAAACAACAACAAAAAAATCACTGTCCAAGGGAACGAACACCAGCCAGGATGACTGTTGGAACTGCTGGTCTGCATGGGCTAGCACTTAGCTTAGCCTGCCCAGCTTCCGCATCCTGTCAGACCCCCCTCGGCCACAGCTCCAGGCAGGGTCGTGATCCTTAGGCCCACAGGGCTTAGCGGACCAGGCCCCCCCAACCGATCCATCGCCAGCTCTCCCAGCCGGACACACCTTCCCGCACTCCACACAACAACACCACAGTCAACGCCAGGTGAGGCCACTGGGAGACCGCTCTGTTATTGGAACTGCCAGTCTGCATGGGCTAGCAGTTAGCTTAGCCTGCCCTGCTTCTATGTCCCGTCAGGGCACCCTCTAGTCCATGGGCCAGACGATATTTCGGTACACTCAAGGTGGCAAAACTTACTTATAATTTTTGAAAGGATCCATGTCTGTAGATGATATTTTGGTATGATAACCATTCCTGAGTGGCAGCTGTATCACAGTTATCAGCTCATGAAGTTAACCACCCGCTAAACTAAATTGCATTTTAGACGCTGGTGCATATCCTGGTTTAGCCTCATGGTCAGGACATTTTTCAATGTTCTATAATATTGTCTTTGGTATCATTTTAAAGGGGACCTTCTTAGCTTTCATTCAAGCCCTGTTGTGGATATTTCTCACAAATATAGAGGTCACTTGAGCTCTTCAACCCGTCAATAACACACATCTTTCTGCAATTTTCGCCTAAACTATATACTTTCTTTTAGCCCTGTGGCATCTAGGAATATCAGGGACACAAAACACAAAAACTGGAATACTCACAGGACTGTAAAGATTCAGGAAATGTATAACATACCCGTACTATTTCATTGTGTGAGGTGATTGTGAGCCTTAAATGAGAACTAGACCAAAGCCAGTTAGGTCACAAACTGGTCTCTATACATTTGTTTAAATACACAATCAAAATACATGATAAAAAGGAATACCATAGTGAGGTAATGAACTATTTTAATATTTTAAACAACATTGACATTTACATATACTTAGTCAATGATACATGTAATCCCATATCATTAGTGGGTATATGTAATGGTAATGGGTAGGGTAATGGGAATATGTGAATATGGTTACATTATTGTTATCAAGCTCTGGGTAACCAAGTCCAGAATCAACATCCTGTGCATCAATAGACTACTACCACAGTAATACCATCAGAATCATCACACTGTCATTCATCAAACTGCTCGTTTCTCTCATCATCTGACTCCCCAAGTTCAAAGTCCAGTTCTGGACCATCCTGCTGTTTTTGGTTACTGCAGGTCTGTAACCTGCACATGTCTGTGCATGGAAGTCCATTTGACAGGCACATGCAGCTTGGCATTTTGCATGAATGCACACACTTGCATGTTAGCATTTCCAAGACCACATCTGGTGCAGGTGGGGAGCGCATCCAGTAAATGGCCAGCTTGCCTTCATCGTCTGTCCATCCATACTCAGTAGGGCTTGGCACCACAGGGTTAGCCTGCAGACAGCACTTCCATATTGCTGCCTGATAGTTGGCTCGTTGAACATGCATAAAGAGACAGTCTCTACATGGTGGCAGCTGGCTGGACTCAACCTCTCCCCTTTTGGTGCAGAAGAGCTGGTAACGCAGTTTGTTCACCTCAGCAGTGCTGCTATTAGCAACATACATCCGACAGATGAACTGCTCAATTTTCTGGAACAGCTCATCACTCACATTCCATGTCTGTCCCAGTTGACTAAAAGTCTCTTGGCAGGAAGTGTGCTTTCTCACTATCTTCAGGGCATTCAGCTTCCCTCGACCAGCGAATGCACTGACAGTGTCGCAGCCTATGAAGGCATGTAAGCCAATTAGGCTGTCACAGATGCTGTCTCCAAGTGAACTTGCCAGTTTGGTGATGTCGACAAACCGTGTGCGGTTCTGAGTCCCACACTTCTGGTAGATGGGACAGGTGATGTCCTTCTGGAAGCCAAGACAAAGCACCATGACATCAGTGTCCTCAGCTGTGATGATAACTGACTTTGAGCCCGCATTTGCTGCATGCAATGCATGCAGGAGCAGACGGGTGTCAGCTTCTTCATGTGTGGAGTGCAGTTCTGCTGCTTCCTCACACCCATCTTCTGTCAACTTGTAGCAGGTTTCCTCACAGGTCATGTACAACACCTTGCCATGCAGCATAGCTCTGTGTCGTGGGAGTTTCCACTCTTCCACCAGAAACTTGATGAGACTGGTCTTGTTGGAGGAACTGCACAGAAATTTTCTCCACTGCTGGACGGGGTGTCCCCCTGCAAGATTCTTGTACTGGAGAGTGATGTCTCCACCCCGGTTCAGTCGTTCAGCATCTTTGATCGAAGTCTGGTGATAGACATCAAAAACAACATCAATCCTCCCACTCTGTGCTCCCTCATGGAGGACCTGGGTCAAGGCTGACTCTGCCACCTGTGCAAAGGTTTTGTTGTTGCCATTCCTTTTTTGGACCAGGCTCATCCCATCAATGATGGAAGTAGATGGGATTGGGATGTCTTCTGCAGGAGATACATTCTTTTCAAGCTCTCTGGCAAGTGCAGCCTTGTTTGTTTTTCGTAAGGACCCATCAGCATTTGCCAGTGCCCATGGTAGTGGGCCCAATGGGTAGGCAAGGACATCCTTCAGATTCACCTTCCTGCTTTCAGCCACCAGGATCATGTGACTGAAAAGGTTTCTATCTGCCTTCAGAACCACATCCTGTGCTTTCTTTCCATGAGCTTGTTTTGTGCTGACATTGGAGAATGTTTTCAGACTTTGCTTGGTCATCTTGTTGTGGAATTTCACAGGTGGTGGGTCTGCATCTAACCTTGTTTGCTGGAATGCTTGGTAGGCCTCTTCTCCTTTCTCAAGAGCTCTCAAGAGATCTATGGTCACATCAGGTGGAGCCATGTTGCCAGTGGAGAGGCTAACCAAATCAATCTCATCAGGGGACATAGGATTGAGCCAGTTATTCTCCATAAGGTCCATGACAGACTGGACATCTGCTTCATCTCTCTTGATCCTTGGACTCTGTAGATCTGGATGAGACCATTTGCACCTGCCTTGACCTGTCAGGTCTCTCAGCTGTCTGAGGTACATGCTTCTATACTCAGCTGTGAGATAATATTTGGTCACAGCTCCTGGCTTCAAGCTGAATCCCTTTGTCCCTCCAGCTGTTTGGGTGTCTTTGTTCACCGTTTCTTCTATAGCTTGGTCAACAGGGATTCGGCCAAAGGGATTGGTGGAGCCCAGTTGGACTGAGAAGCCTCCTTCCATGAATTCTGTGTACACATCTGGGTGTGTGATGGGCAGCTCAGACATCTGGGCGTAGTAGTAGGGGAGGTAGCGTGCATAATTCATCCTGTCATAAGCAAAGCACCATGGGATCATTGCTCGAATGCTAGCCAAGTGTAGCATCCAGTCTCCCTCTCTGGATGCTCGGATGAGCCCCAACAAGATTTCAACCATGTCCAAATAGGACATCCATAAGTTCGAGAGGCTGCCGTTTCCACCTCTAAGGAACTCACGGTAGACTTCAAATAGATCCATGATGCGTGTACAAGAGCTGTTCTCGAGGACCTCCTTCAAAGCATGTTGTGAGACTTCTTTCCCAAGGCTGTCAATGGTCTTCAGTGTCTCATTCAGGTGAACCATGTCATTCCTGTGAGTTTCTTCCAACCAGGGCAGGAAACCATTCAAGGTCAGTCGCATGAGAGCCTCATACAGGAGCTTGTGTAGTCGCATTGCCCTGTTGTACTTGTGGCCATCCATAACACCAGCAATTGAGCCTTCTGCAATCATGCCAGACTCAATGCAGAGGTCTTTGAGTCCAGCATCTTGGAAACGCTTTCCTATTATTGCCAGCAGTGTGCAGATGGTGTGAAATACCCCAAGCCTAACGATGATATCATGGAACTTGTCATGGTGTTTCCATGTGATCTCGACAGCCTTCGCATACAGGGCTTGGTCAAAGACACAGACAATCTTCCTCAGGCCTAAGCACTGCATGATGCTCAGTGACTGGTTAAGCACCTCGTTGACAGTAGACATTTGTGTCGCTGGAGCATTGATGGTAGGCAGATAGCCTATATTGTCGGGGATGACCGTCATCTCTCCTCGAGTCAGGATGTTGAAGCCTGTCCAGCTGCTGACTGACTGTTCTTCTTGTTGTGACATGCGTGCTAGGACCCAAAGAAGGTTTTTCTCTCTGGCAAGCTTAGTATTGGCTGCAGTATCGGCATCTGACTTTTTGCTTTGTGGTGGCCCTACCCATTGTCCAGCATTGTAAGTTGGTAACATTGGTGGGGGTCCATCAATGCTTCTCTTCTTTGTTTTGGGAACAGTGGGCATGGGTTGGACAGGAAGTGGGTTGACTGGCTTTGCTTGCACAGCAATCCCATTGACTCTGTGAGATGTTCCCTCACCACTGACAGTTTCTTCAAGACGGTCGATATTGTCCCAGGCTAAAGTTGTGAATATGCCAGGATGGATGTTAGCTGGAAGGGCAATGCCACTCCCTGATGATGAGAGTTTCTGGAGACACAGGGCAGTGTTGATCTCTTCCATCTGTGAATAGGACACACTGTGACCAAGTCGGTTGAGGATGTTTATCAACTCTACATTTCCTGTCAACGATTTGACACTGAATGGCAGAACAATGTGCTTGGAAGGCTTGGTATTTCCACATGTCACTGCAAATACTATGTCATGGCCAAATGACTGCAGAAGGCACTGCACTCTCTGGGATGCATGATCAGGATCATTTGAGCCTGTGAGTAGAGAGTACAGGAAGATAATGAGCGACTCTGGAATGGTAGGACATTCTGCTTCTGGTTTGACTTCAGGCGGCCAGGTTTGAGGAACATCTTGACTTTTAATGTCTGCTCTCAATTTGATGGCTGCTTTGGCTATAACATCTTGTGCACTGACACTTTTCAGGGTCTGCAGCTCCCTTTTGAGAGACTGATTTTCTTTGGCAAGTTCCCTCATGGACAAGTTATCGGGATAGAGGAGGAATTGTCCTTTCTCATCAGGGAATATCTGCAAGGCTCCAGCAAACTCACTCTCCAGGTTTCGCCTTATGTGCTTCTTGGTTGATTCCTTGACTTGGGCAATGCCTTGGGAGTTCATTGAAGCTACCAGTCTAGAAGAGAGATCAGTCATTGTCATCACTTGAGGATTGCCAAAAAGCTCCATCCTGATGAAGAGGAACAGCTCATTGTATGCCTTATTCACAGCAGCTTCATACTGGGCTGCAGCATCATCATCTTCATTGCTGGCAACCTCTCCTCTGGAAACCTCTTCTTTGGTGTAAAGTCTATAGCATGACCTGTGGTAGTGCCCTTCAGCTGCTACAAGGTCTCTACTCACAATGGCAAGGATTCTGCTGTTCCTTTTCTTTGTGGCTGCACTCCTGATCTTTGCATCAGCTCGCAGTTCTCGACACTGCACCAGTACTTCTCTCGTATTCTGTCTCTTGGAATATTTGCTGTTTTTCTGACAAAATATGCACTCTGCATCATAAGTCCTAGATGTACTTGGAGCATGTCGAGCTACTCTCTTAGATTGTTTCTCTTCAGCAGAGACACAACTTTTCTTTTCTTTTGCAAGGAGGCCATCAAGAATTTGCTTCATAGTGAAGATACTGCGACACTTTCTGTGGTAGTAGATTGCTGGAATCTGTCCCTCAGGAATGTCTTTTGCCAGTTTCAAAACTGGTGCATGATTTCGTATCTGAGCTGCCCTGAGCAGAGTTCTCCATGAGTCGACACTTTGTAGTGAAGCCAGCTTATCTGTATCATCAGAACAGTGGATAATGCACTCCACCCGTGGGCGCTTTGGTATTGGGTAAAAACTTGCTTGTTCACCAGTGGCCATATTCAGTCAGTTTTCACCTGCCACATACAAACAAATACATGTAACTTAGGTGTATGAACACTACTAAAACAAAGTTTACTTTGCTTCACCAGCGTCATATTACCATTATTTATCTTACATAGCCACAAATAGATACATTACCTAGTTGCTATGCAACAGCTGTATTTTGTCCACATCAGGCCGCTAAAATCAACACAAGATGAAAGTTCCTCGTAGCCACTTTAACTAATCATAATAACATATACATTAAAAGAACATGCTAACATTATGGGAAATTAGCTTACAATCTTCTCCAGAGTGAGACAAGAAGATAGATACCAGTTTCCTCTATATGTGTTTAGTAGAAAGCTATCTGGCTGCACGTTAGCCTAGCTTAGCACAATGAATGGAAGTACACAGTACTGGTTATCCTTGGTTGTTGGCCAACTAAGAACTGTCCCAGAGTTTAAGCTAGGCTAATCAGTACCAGGGGTGTTGAAATGCTATATTTGTAAAAATCTGGGCAAATACACAATTGTGAGAGGCACAGAAACAGGTTTCCTGAAAGAAAAATGAAATAGCTGCTCATTTGGAAAGGTTACCATGTATTATTTTACTTCTGTTAGTGTACCAAATAAAATGGCACCAGTGAAGTTGTGTCACCTTGGGTGATATCGATATCTGGTCTGACCCATGGACTAACTGGCTTTGGTCTAGTTAGTTTCTTAGTAATAATGCCCCTCTAATTTAAGGTTCACAATCACCTCACACAATGAAATAGTATGGGTATATTATACATTTCCTGAATCTTTACAGTCCTGTGAGTATTCCAGTTTTTGTGTTTTGTGTCCCTGATATTCCTAGATACCACAGGGCTAAAAGAAAGTATATAGTTTCGGCGAAAATTGCAGAAAGATGTGTGTTATTGACGGGTTGAAGAGCTCAAGTGACCTCTATATTTGTGAGAAATATCCACAACAGGGCTTGAATGAAAGCTAAGAAGGTCCCCTTTAAAATGATACCAAAGACAATATTATAGAACATTGAAAAATGTCCTGACCATGAGGCTAAACCAGGATATGCACCAGCGTCTAAAATGCAATTTACTTTAGCGGGTGGTTAACTTCATGAGCTGATAACTGTGATACAGCTGCCACTCAGGAATGGTTATCATACCAAAATATCATCTACAGACATGGATCCTTTCAAAAATTATAAGTAGGTTTTGCCACCTTGAGTGTACCGAAATAGGAAATTTTGGGCTCTGGCCCATGGACTACTCGGTGTTACCTCTGTTATCAATGTTTGGATTGTGATAAGCATGATATAGTCACAAGTAATTACCTAAAATTTGCAGCTTAAGCCCTGCATTTGGTCCATTTGGCCTGTGACACTATCCAGTGTGGTTGTACTGATGGAGGCTGATATATACTAGGGACCATATAGCACAGAGCATTAGCAACATCCAGTTTGCTCTCAGGGAAAGCCACTGTACATTGTGAAGTATGGTAACTTGGATTCACTTTGCCGTTAGTAAAGAAATAAGTGATGGTGTGTAGCTGAGTTTTGTTTTGGTTTTTTTTTTTAATCAAATAAGCCCCATAAGGGTGTGGGGGACGAGGAGGGTGCCCGAGCTTCAGTACCCCGTTAAACTACGGCAGGATGACATTTACAGCATGGCTCTAAGAGGCTGAACAAGCATTTGTCATCAGCTATAAAGCACAGAATGAATAGACCCACGGTCCACAGGGAGTGGCACAGCGGCAGTCTTTAACCACTGCAAGTGACAACTGCTGTTCTGTGAGCGGGGGGGAGAGGACGGATTTGGGCTGCACTGGATGTCGATGCTGTGATGCGAGTCTGCAGTTTGGTGCATTCTGTGAAGAAAAAAAAAAAAGACAAAACATATTTTTGTTTGTGCACGCAGACCGGTGTGGGATGTGGGTGGGAGGTAGCTGAAACCTTTTTATTTCTTGGAGATTAGAGCAGGGGTGGAGTGTGGTGCAGTGGGTGCTGTTATCTAGCCTGCACCAGTCTGCTGTGAGTTATAGTTACTTCTGTCTTGTGCTGCATGCATATGTCACAAGATGCAACCAGGAGTGTGTGTGTGTGTGTGTGTGTGTGTGTAGCATCAAAACAATGAATGACAAGACCAAGTGATGGAGGTCTTGTGACCATGGACAGACACTGATAGTGCAGGCTGTTCATTTGATAGTGACGGTTTATTAAATTAATAATGTGAGCGGAGAACAGGGAGACACATAGGGCCAGGAATATAATGGCCCTTGTTTCTTTGTCTGTCTGTCTCCCAGGCCGTGGAGGAAGGCCAATAACCCAGATGGTGTGAGCTGCCCATGGCCATAGACTAAACAAGGGGTAGCACGTGAAAATGGTTTATGTAACATCACAATAATATCTCTGGCAATAATTCATTTGGACAAACTCAACCCCAGACCCGCCAATTAATAAACACGTTATTAAAAAATAACATTCAAATTCTGGTCAGCACTGCTTATCCCCCCCTGGCCAAATGCCACCAACACACACAAAGGGCTGTCCGATTACTGTGTGTGTGTGTGTGTACCCGCCGGCCGAGGAGAATGGGAAGGAAATTGGATTTGACAGCAGTGAGGATAGGTACAGAGGAACTATTTTATACAACGCCAGTTTGCTTGATTTGGTAAATGACTGGCTGAATGAAAACACAAATGCTGCGCTGACATTCTGCACCTGACTGGCTGTGCAGCATCACAGCGGCTCACGCGTTACTGCGACGTAGCCAAGGAAAACATACAGTCAAACACCCCGGCATACTGGCGGGCATCGGCAGGGGAACAAACTGCCTGGTGCGGGGAGACTGGAATTAAAAGGTAAGTGGGCACACACCCACACCCATCATGCAGCCTCTGGAAAAGTGTGCAGAGGAGATGCTGCCGCCTGGATTCTGTTGCTGAGCAGCTGAAATGTAAAGATTAAACAGCCTGCCCCCCCCCCCATACACACACACACGCACACACATTGAGAAGAATAAGCCAAAAGCTAGCAGGCAACAACTACAACCCCCCCCCCCCCCCCAGATGTACAAACACAGAGTCACCTTGGAGAGGTAGCATCTCTGTGCAAAAATTCACCAAACCATCAAACACTTTCCCCACTCATTACACACACACGCACACACACAATGACAGTCTGGAAAACTTATCTTCACCCTTCTGTGCCCTGATGTCGGCCCAGGAAGCCTTTGGAAATTCCCCGAGTCCCCACTATCACAGTCCAGAACAGAGCTTTAGCTAAAGCTGTGGGGCTGTCTGCGCTTTTACATAATCACAACCCGTGAGTTTAAGCCCTGTTCATCACACAAAGGACAATCAGTCAAAATTCAGCTGGGACACCACCCGAGGTTGATACGGCAGATAGTTTACAGTCCCTCTCCCAACATAGCACCGTCACTGTGTGCTATTATCAAACCAGGAGTCGCACAGAATGTGATCTTTCTTTGCTTGGACTTGCTTAGGAGGATACGTAGGCAGGAGGAGAGCATGTAGGGTAAATGCTATGGCAAAAAAAAAAGAAAAGAAAGAAAAAAAGCCAGACATGACAGTACCAGAGAAAGGTTCAGACGAGTTACTTCATATCACACCACTCTGCTTCATAGGCTTTAGTGGACTGTAGAGCAGGTGTTGTGTATAGAAAGAAGGTGCAATGAGAGCACAAGAAGGAAAGCCACGTGCTGACATGCCCGAGAGCAGTCGAGCTGCAACTGGAAACAGCACCATGAGGGCTTGACAGCCTCTCCGTAGCTTGCATGTCTAAGCTGAGTCAGATGGCTGATCCCGACAGGCCTGAGAAGATGCTACGGGCTCATGACAAGTCCTCTTCCAGCCGTCGGTAAACATGTCAGCCAAGCCGTCACACAAAGCTGCTTACATCACCTTGCATGAATTAGCGTAGCAAAGACTGCAAACCAACGTTTATGCAGAGCCAACATAAAATAACACGAGATAAAGTGTGGGGCTGATTTGGTTTAACGCCCCAAGTGCTGACAGACTGAAAGTTAACTCACACGGTAGGTCATGTATTGAAGATATGGCACGGACGCTCAGACTGTATCTTCCTTCTCAGTGAGGGAGTAAAATGAAGTCCATATTTTTGTAAAATATAAGGTTTGGTGTTAAAGTCAGACCAAAATCATAAATCAGTTTTGACTTTTCATGTCTACAAATATTTTAATACTGCATAATAAAACATTCAGCAACAGCTTTTTTTATTTGTAAATGCCTAATATTGCATTTTTTTATACCTTTATTCATAAATGTTCTCCATAGTCTTAACACTTAGGGCGTGGTCTAGACCTAATTAATATTCATAAGATTACCTTTGAGTGACAAGTACAAGCAAGGGTTGGCGGTAAAGGTGAGTGGGCTTTAATAATTTGATGATTTCATCTGATTGGCTGTATGTAAATGAATGTGCCTGATGATGTCACGAGTATGAGAGAAGCTTAACTAGGGAAGCTCTTTAAACAAGAAAAAAATAGACAAGATGAATTCTACCTTATACTTTTCAGCAGAGACGGTACAAAATTCATGACGATTTAATTGATGTTAGAAAATGTTCATGTTTCGGTTTCAGTCCGACTCTAAGCTTTTATAGAGGGAGGCCATCTCTGGTCAGTCAGCATGACACTATAATAAGCCATCAGTGGATCTATTCTCCATGTCAAGTCAATATCCAGCAGGCGCTGAATAACGTTGTTGAATACTGATGGTCTCTGGTTTGGTTAACAATGAATTACTAGACGAATTCATCTAAAACAAAATACAGCAGCTGGCAGATAAATCCCCAGAAAGCACCGACACCGATATATCCTGAATGACTGACATGCCCCCGTCCCTCACCGAGCATCAGCCTGCTCCAGGTCTGGACAAGCAAATACTGTCATGGCTTCCTTGCGATGTTGAAAATGACTCGTTTCGTTGTTTTCCCGAACTGAAACACAGTGCGGCGAAAGACGTAGCCCGTTTTCTAGCCCACCCTGATGGCTCCAGTGCACCGCGGCTCCACCGTCCCGTAGAGGCCAGTAGAGCCAGGCTACCAATCGCCCCCTTAGAGGCCGGGAGGACCAGCAGCGGGGGAGCGCATGCTGCCGCCGACGGTCGCTACAACAGCAACATTAGCCTTGATAACCAACAGTCTACTTTGTCACTACTACAACAAGCAAAACACAAAGATCTCCTATCAGGCGTTGAAAGCTCTTACCACATCCTACTCCCCCTCTTTCTTGCATGCCCATAGCAAGAAAATGTGGAAATGAAATGAAAAACTCCAACAAAAAAAATGCAGAAACAAGAAATTCAGACGATCTAGAGAGAGACTTGCAAATGCCTACATCCATCTGGGCAACATGTCAGTGTGATGCTCACAGGCATGATAACCCATCCCCATACTCAGCTGCCATTAGAATGAATTGTTGCTACCCTCGCTGCTTCTGCAAAGTGGACCAGGTTCAGCTGTACAACTCCGACGTGGTCTCATAATGGCACACTTGCGTGTAACTCCACCATGACCACTTTGTTCCTTCCTTGTGCAATCAACGGCACAAATTCAAATTAAAAAGATGTCAAAATATAGCTATCCCGGTTGATAGGGTGATATCACTTTAAATGACAGAAATGGTCTTCAAAAAGCATTTTACAGGCTACTATGATGTTTCACAGGTCATTGCTGTATCATACACTTATGTAATTTTAGAGTAAAAGACGTCTTGTTTGCGCTGTGCAGCAGGAAGGATTTTCCCTCTAGGACAAGAGACTCTGATCCGTCAACTTCTGACTTCTTATTGAACATGGCAGCAGCACTGCGGCCTTTGGTGACACATAAAGAGCCGCCGCTTATAATAATCATCTCGATGGCTTACGCCGTTTTTATCCAATAACAGGATGGGGTCAACTGATCTCAAACGCTCTTTGCATAAAATGATGGAGGACTAGGAAAGAAACGGTCAAGATATTAAAAACAAAGCTATATATACATACACACACACACACATATACATACATGACATCCAGCATGCACATTAGAAATTGCATCCTGGATTTTATAATCTGATCGCTGCACAATTTGCACATCCAGGCTATAATCTTTATAAGATTAAACTGAGTGTCAATCCACATGGCCTGCAAAACCTTACAAAACTGCTGGTGAATTCTGGGTAGTTTGCACTTTCCCCCGCGCCGTTCGCACAAATCTTTTTCACGGACACAAAAGAAGATTAAGTAAGAAAGCTCTGTTTGGAGTGGTTAGTGCGTGTGTGTGTGTGTGTGTGTGTGTGTTACGGTTTTATCCGCCAGCAGCAGCAACACTTTGTCAGCCCCAAGAATGCCTCTGTAAAGGTTTAACAACCCAAATCCGCAGGGAGGAAGGAAAAAGAGGGATGCCGCATGACTCGTGGATGCGTCCGAGCCAGGAGTTATATGTGAAGTGGTCAGCCTTCGCTGGATGGCTGGAAAACTGTTTGATCAGGCAGGGAATGTACATCGGGGACAAATGAGCTGTCAAGTAAGGCACCGTATCAATGTGCGACTAAAAGCATTTGATTGACTGTATGTGTGTATGGCACCGTTTGTGTTTCCAAGACCCACTGCCAGGACAAGATTTACTTCTAACTCAACTAGAACATCATTGAATTAGGAAACAAAAGTACCCCCCCCCAACAATCTACCTTTCTAAACTGACTGAAAAGGGCGCTTATGTCAAATTCATGTCAACATACTTTTGACTCTAGGGCGTCCGGGTAGTGTAGCGGTCTGTTCTGTTGCCTACCGACACGGGGATCACCGGTTCGAATCCCTGCGTTACCTCCAGCTTGGTCGGGCGTCCCTTGGCTGTGTCTGCAAGTGGGAAGCCGGATGTGGGGATGTGGAGGTGTGTCCCGGTCACTGCACTAGCGCCTCTGGTCGGTTGGGGCACCTGTTTGGAGGGGGAGGGGGAACGGCATGATTCCCCCCCCCCCCCCACATGCTACATCCCCCTAGTGAAACTCCTCACCGTCAGGTGAAAAGGGTGGAGCAGCGACCGGGACAGCTCGGAAGAGTAATTGACTAAGTACAATTGGGGAGAAAAATCCAAAAAAAAAAAAAAGTACTTTGACTCTATCACAGTTTATCTTTAGCCATCATACTTTTTCCCTCTTCCTTTTTTTTTTTTTACTCCAGGTTGATGAATGAACAAGAGGCGGCCGCCCGTTCCTGCGGCGTGTCAGTGTGAGTGTTATTGGTCTGGGGGCCGTGCTGGGTGAGCTATGGCCGAGGCGACGCCCGGGTGAAACTGGCATCTGCTCTTCCCGGGCCCCGTTCCACATCATACTCCTCAACCCCTCCTCTGCCTCAACCCTTCCTGTGCCTCACTGTGAGCCGCTACCCTGCGGGAGCCATAAAAACAGCCACAGCGCTCTTTCATCGTTTTCTTAAATGTGCTCTATAAAACGCGGAAGAGGGCATATTTGTTACATCAGTCCAAGCTGCGGAGGTTGACAGGCTGGACGCAGATGAAGGCACCAAGCAGAAATCGGAAGCATCCGAATGGGAGCGAGGGAGCGGTCTGGCCCGAGGCCCTCTGGCTCAATGAGAAAGAGCTGTAAAGGTGGCGCGCAGCAGAGCCAACAGCTGACAGGAACAGGAACCAATATTTAGCCAAGGTCAGGGGAGGTAGAGTGGGGAACTCACACACACACACACAAGGAAATGTCACAGGATAACAGAGTGGAAAGGTGTTGGGGAACAGTAACGTGGCGACCTGATACTCAGAGGTACCAGAGACCCCACAGAGACAGCAGACAAGGGACAATGTCTGTAGTGGGTAGTGAGCATGTACATGTGAGTGTGAGAGACAGAGCGAGAGAGAGACAGAGAGAGAGTGAGTTGGCAGTTGAGACAGCCTTCCTTCTAATCAGTGCAGGTGCCAATACTGGCAGGTATCACCCGTTTCTACATAGAAACTTATTCACAAATAACACACACACAAACAAATGGTATGTGATATGTGTATATAATGTATTATATGTAATATAGTATGTAAATAAATAATATATAGTGTATAATATACAACATATTTGTTTGACATACTTTGACATGTATGGAGGTGTGTTATAATTGTCGTTTCCCTCTCATTATGGTATTGCTCGTTTGTTTTGTAGTGTCTTGTAAGCCCATGAGGGCTTGGACACCTTTTGGTGCATAACACTTTGAAAAATAACTTACACACACACACACACACACACACACACACACACACACACACACACACGATACTGGCTGACGATGAAAGAATGAAAGCCACTTTATTTTGTCATTGCATTCTTCCAACGAATTGTATTTTCACAATGAAATGTGTCTTCTGCATTTAACCCGTCCTATTGTATTGGTGCCCAATGCTGCATTGGCTCATGTGTTCAACCAATAAATGTACTCTTACATCTGGATTAATCACCGTGAACTTGTCACTCAAGGTTCCTCTTGTGCCGAGAGAGTACCTACCCTGAAGTAGGAGCTAAACAAGTCCCTCAAAACGGCGTTCTAAGAACTATGATTGCTCCCAGTTCCTGCAGTATGGACACAATAGAAAGGGGGTATTTCCTCCAACAGTTCTTAAAACTGCAACAGTTCCTATGGTCCGAAAACATATCTGGTGAACACCGGGCACCGCTCCTCACCTGGCTGACACCATCCCTACATGGTGGATGAAGCATTATGCTATGTGAGGGCTTCTCAGCAGCAGCAGGGGCGGGGAGACTGGTCAGAATTTTGGGAAGGATGAATGCAGCCAAATACAGAGAGGTCCTTGAAGAAAACCTGCTCCAGAGTGCACGTGACCTCAGAATGGGGTGACGGTTCACCTTTCAGCACCACAATGACCCAAAACAAACAGCCAAGACAACACTGGAGTGGCTTTGGGACAAGTCTCTGACTATACTTGAGTGGCCCAGCCAAAGCCCAGACTTAAACCCCATAGAAAATCTGTGGAGAGACCTGAAGACGGCAGTTTACAGACACCTCCCATCCCATCTGACGGAGCTTGAGAGGCTCTGCCAGGAAGAATGGAGTAAACTGCCCAAATCCAGGTGTGCACAGCTTGTAGAAATTTACCCAAGAAAACTCTAAGCTGTAATTGCTGCCAAATGGGCTTCTACAAAGTACTGAATTAGTACTGAATCAAGGGTCTGAATACTTACATAAATATAAAGGAGAGATTTCAGTTTTTGATTAATACATTTGCAAAAATGTCTACAAAACATTTTCACTTGTCATTATAGGTTATGGAGTGCAGATTGAAGGGGAAAATAGCAATTCTATCAATTCAGAATTAATTCTACAACACCAAGTGCAAAAAGTGAAGGGGAACCAACATAAAGAGTCTTAGTAACATGTTGGTCCACCAGGAGCCTCCAGAACAGCTTCAGTGCCCCTTGTCATAGACTCTACAGGTCTCTGAACTCTACTGGAGGGATGAACTCCATTCTTCCAAAAGATATTCCCTCATTTGGTGTTTTGATGATGGTGGTGGAGAGCGCCGTCTAACATGTCGGTCCAAAATCTCCCATAGGTGTTCAATTGGGTTGAGATCTGGTGACTGTGAAGGCCATAGCATATGATTTACATCATTTTCATCCTCATCAAACCATTCTGTGCCCCCTCGTGTCCTGTGGATGGGGGCATTGTCATCCTGGAAGAGACCACTCCCATCAGGATAGAGATGTCTCATCATAGGATACAGGTGATCACTCAGAATAACTTTGTATTGATTTGCACTGACCCTTCCCTCTAAGGGGACAAGTGGACCCAAACAATGCCAGGAAAAAGACCCCCACAGCATAACAGAGCCCCTGGACCCCCTCACTGTGGGAGCCAAGCATTCAGCTTTCTCCTTTTTCATATGCAGATACCAAAACTTTTTTTTTTGTTCGTGTACCATCCATTGATCCTTAGTACCAGATGTCACAATATTCTGTTGGTTTGCATTCATTCTCTATCCACTAACGCACACAAAACTTCACCTCACACACACACACACACACACACACACACACACACACACACACACACACACACACACACAAATAAATACACACACTTCCAGTGCTTAAATTAAAAATGGCCTGAACCCTCTCAACCTCTTTGTACGTGTGTTTGTGGCTCTCTAAGACCTTCGCACAAATGTGTGCGAGAGAGTCCGTCTGGCTGCCAACCCAAAATCTGCAAGCTCTATCGCGCAGAGCCCAGCCACCTGCTTGAAAAATGGAAAACGATGAAAAATAAATGAGGAGCAATGGATAGAGTGAGAGACGGAGAAAGAGAGAGAAAGAGACAGACAGAGAGGAAAACTAAAAACTTAATGAAAGTCTCAGACAGCAGACATAGATAGCCAGAGGGGAGCGTCTACCCGGCTTATTCATAACACCCCGAGAGACCGGATGCTATCTGTATTACAGACGCTATCCGTCATTGAAACCATATTCAAAAGACGAGCTTCACATGAGAAGGCACATCCAGGTTTGCCATTAAAAAGCACTTGTGGTTTACTGGAGTAGGTGGCCAATTAATTTGACTTCCCCGGTGTTTAACTAGAAGAGTGCACTCAGTAGAGCGCAGACCCCTGCCAGGCGTGTCTCCGCCGGTGCTCGTGTAGCACCGTTGGATTTTACAGATAGCTGGGACCAGTCTAGGATCAGAGAAGTTTATAAATAGCACTCAGACATAAAACGTCCATCCATCCATCCATTATCTGAACCGCTTATCCTGCTCCCAGGGTCACGGACGCTGGAGCTTAAAACTCCAAAACACAATAAACTGACATTTCACAACTCGGTGTGTAATCAGTCCTTTTGTTAAGTCCTAAATAAGTCCAGACGAGTCCCACGGCGTGTTGCAGCGAAATACTGACGGTTTTGTCATACCACGATCCAGGTTTATGAATCAGTGTCCTTATCCATGCAGCGTAGGTTGGTCTTACGGAAGCAGACATTCAAAGACTGAGGTCGGAATTTCCATTTCTGACCTCTAAGCGTACCAGGTACACAATGCAAGCAAAAAAAAATGAAAAAATGGCTGACCGTGATAAACTGGTGCGTTTATTGGCAAGTGTATGAACATCTGAGTTGTCAGCAGGGCAGCCTCCTTGCATATAGAAACGAAACAGAGGAATAACTTGCGTGCAGAGATAACTTTCAGAGATCGTTTACCATAACAAGCTACTTAATAACATTGTAGACTTTTTTTGGGGGGGGGGTTTCTCCCCAATTGTATCCGGCCAATTACCCCACTCTTCCGAGCCATCCCGGTCGCTGCCCCACCCCCTCTGCCAATCTGGGGAGGGCTGCAGACTACCACATGCCTCCTCTGGTACATGTAGAGTCGCCAGCCGCTTCTTTTCACCTGACAGGGGGGCGTTTCACCAGGAGGACGTGGCGCGTGGGAGGATCAGCTATTCCCCCAGCCCGCCCCCCAAACAGGCGCCCCGACCGACCAGAGGAGGAGCCGGTGCAGCGACTAGGACATATACCCACATCCGGCTTCCCACCCGCAGACACGGCCAAGTTGGAGGTAACAGGGGGATTTGAACTGGCGATCCCCGTGTTGGTAGGGAACGGAATAGACCGCTACGCTACCCGGACGCCCATCAAAATTCTCTTAATAACTTCTGATCAGGAGGGTCCACAGATTCTAGTTGCAAAGTTTTGTGCAGATCGGACTTGCAGCGTAGGAAAGGAAGGAAGTTTCACATATTTCGCAATTTTGCAGAAAAAAAATGATGTAAGAAATGGGCGTAGCCTATATCTCGTGATTCAGCTCAATTAGGGAGTGCATGCATCTAAGGGTTTTTTTGTTTTTCTTGAATGTGGGAGTTACTGGCCAAAACGCACTTACCTTAATGACACAAGTCCACCAGTAGCGTCACCTACTGGTAGACATGTGTCCTTTCTGGTGTCTGGCGTGTTCACCATTCTACACCTCCCCTGAAAATCTTATTTACATAACTTCTACGGTGTATGCTGCAGTACCACATTTACCGGTAGAAAATAAAATAAACGATATTACCTGGACCCCTAATTAAGTGGGAAGGGAGCTGAATTAATGAGCCTAGCGAGCACCTCAACCTAGACTCCGAACTTCACACCACTCCTGAGGCGACTGCGAGTGTTTAAAATAAACGCAAAATGGCACAGAAACAAGGAAAGGGGTCATGCTGTAAAGTTGAGTTTCTTCCTCTGTTTCTGAAGTGGGAGAATACACAAGCTCACTCTTTCTGGGACTGCAAGGTTTTCAGCTGTAAGCAGATACACCGCTAATTAAATCCAACAGACACTGCTCGGTTCATTTCAACTCAGGCTTCATGATATTTATTCCAAGTACTACATTGTCTTAACTAGACATCCCAACTATATTTTCATGATCGGGCCAAGAGACCCCTATCTGACTGTCAGCATGACAGCTGGTCTACACACAACTCCAAGTGGCTTGCACCTTATCACAGAACAGAACAAATCCTCTCTAGAATTTAGGAGAGAGATGCGTCTTATCAAACCACAATGTTTTCTTGATCACACTGTACGCAAACACACATTGCTCACAGTCAGTAGCCTACCGTGGGGTTTCAGTCAGGGCCTTCATAGTCCATGGGCCAGACGATATTTCGGTACACTCAAGGTGGCAAAACTTACTTATAATTTTTGAAAGGATCCATGTCTGTAGATGATATTTTGGTATGATAACCATTCCTGAGTGGCAGCTGTATCACAGTTATCAGCTCATGAAGTTAACCACCCGCTAAAGTAAATTGCATTTTAGACGCTGGTGCATATCCTGGTTTAGCCTCATGGTCAGGACATTTTTCAATGTTCTATAATATTGTCTTTGGTATCATTTTAAAGGGGACCTTCTTAGCTTTCATTCAAGCCCTGTTGTGGATATTTCTCACAAATATAGAGGTCACTTGAGCTCTTCAACCCGTCAATAACACACATCTTTCTGCAATTTTCGCCTAAACTATATACTTTCTTTTAGCCCTGTGGCATCTAGGAACATCAGGGACACAAAACACAAAAACTGGAATACTCACAGGACTGTAAAGATTCAGGAAATGTATAATATACCCATACTATTTCATTGTGTGAGGTGATTGTGAGCCTTAAATGAGAACTAGACCAAAGCCAGTTAGGTCACAAACTGGTCTCTATACATTTGTTTAAATACACAATCAAAATACATGATAAAAAGGAATACCATAGTGAGGTAATGAACTATTTTAATATTTTAAACAACATTGACATTTACATATACTTAGTCAATGATACATGTAATCCCATATCATTAGTGGGTATATGTAATGGTAATGGGTAGGGTAATGGGTATATGTGAATATGGTTACATTATTGTTATCAAGCTCTGGGTAACCAAGTCCAGAATCAACATCCTGTGCATCAATAGACTACTACCACAGTAATACCATCAGAATCATCACACTGTCATTCATCAAACTGCTCGTTTCTCTCATCATCTTACTCCCCAAGTTCAAAGTCCAGTTCTGGACCATCCTGCTGTTTTTGGTTACTGCAGGTCTGTAACCTGCACATGTCTGTGCATGGAAGTCCATTTGACAAGCACATGCAGCTTGGCATTTTGCATGAATGCACACACTTGCATGTTAGCATTTCCACCTGGTGCAGGTGGGGAGCGCATCCAGTAAATGGCCAGCTTGCCTTCATCGTCTGTCCATCCATACTCAGTAGGGCTTGGCACCACAGGGTTAGCCTGCAGACAGCACTTCCATATTGCTGCCTTATAGTTGGCTCGTTGAACATGCATAAAGAGACAGTCTCTACATGGTGGCAGCTGGCTGGACTCAACCTCTCCCCTTTTGGTGCAGAAGAGCTGGTAACGCAGTTTGTTCACCTCAGCAGTGCTGCTATTAGCAACATACATCCGACAGGTGAACTGCTCAATTTTCTGGAACAGCTCATCACTCACATTCCATGTCTGTCCCAGTTGACTAAAAGTCTCTTGGCAGGAAGTGTGCTTTCTCACTATCTTCAGGGCATTCAGCTTCCCTCGACCAGCGAATGCACTGACAGTGTCGCAGCCTGTGAAGGCATGTAAGCCAATTAGGCTGTCACAGATGCTGTCTCCAAGTGAACTTGCCAGTTTGGTGATGTCGACAAACCATGCGCGGTTCTGAGTCCCACACCTCTGGTAGATGGGACAGGTGATATCCTTCTGGAAGCCAAGACAAAGCACCATGACATCAGTGTCCTCAGCTGTGATGATAACTGACTTTGAGCCCACATTTGCTGCATGCAATGCATGCAGGAGCAGACGGGTGTCAGCTTCTTCATGTGTGGAGTGCAGTTCTGCTGCTTCCTCACACCCATCTTCTGTCAACTTGTAGCAGGTTTCCTCACAGGTCATGTACAACACCTTGCCATGCAGCATAGCTCTGTATCGTGGGAGTTTCCACTCTTCCACCAGAAACTTGATGAGACTGGTCTTGTTGGAGGAACTGCACAGAAATTTTCTCCACTGCTGGACGTGGTGTCCCCCTGCAAGATTCTTGTACTGGAGAGTGATGTCTCCACCCCGGTTCAGTCGTTCAGCATCTTTGATCGAAGTCTGGTGATAGACATCAAAAACAACATCAATCCTCCCACTCTGTGCTCCCTCATGGAGGACCTGGGTCAAGGCTGACTCTGCCACCTGTGCAAAGGTTTTGTTGTTGCCATTCATTTTTTGGACCAGGCTCATCCCATCAATGATGGAAGTAGATGGGATTGGGATGTCTTCTGCAGGAGATACATTCCTTTCAAGCTCTCTGGCAAGTGCAGCCTTGTTTGTTTTTCGTAAGGACCCATCAGCATTTGCCAGTGCCCATGGTAGTGGGCCCAATGGGTAGGCAAGGACATCCTTCAGATTCACCTTCCTGCTTTCAGCCACCAGGATCATGTGACTGAAAAGGTTTCTATCTGCCTTCAGAACCACATCCTGTGCTTTCTTTCCGTGAGCTTGTTTTGTGCTGACATTGGAGAATGTTTTCAGACTTTGCTTGGTCATCTTGTCGTGGAATTTCACAGGTGGTGGGTCTGCATCTAACCTTGTTTGCTGGAATGCTTGGTAGGCCTCTTCTCCTTTCTCAAGAGCTCTCAAGAGATCTATGGTCACATCAGGTGGAGCCATGTTGCCAGTGGAGAGGCTAACCAAATCAATCTCATCAGGGGACATAGGATTGAGCCAGTTATTCTCCATAAGGTCCATGACAGACTGGACATCTGCTTCATCTCTCTTGATCCTTGGACTCTGTAGATCTGGATGAGACCATTTGCACCTGCCTTGACCTGTCAGGTCTCTCAGCTGTCTGAGGTACATGCTTCTATACTCAGCTGTGAGATAATATTTGGTCACAGCTCCTGGCTTCAAGCTGAATCCCTTTGTCCCTCCAGCTGTTTGGGTGTCTTTGTTCACCGTTTCTTCTATAGCTTGGTCAACAGGGATTCGGCCAAAGGGATTGGTGGAGCCCAGTTGGACTGAGAAGCCTCCTTCCATGAATTCTGTGTACACATCTGGGTGTGTGATGGGCAGCTCAGACATCTGGGCGTAGTAGTAGGGGAGGTAGCATGCATAATTCATCCTGTCATAAGCAAAGCACCATGGGATCATTGCTCGAATGCTAGCCAAGTGTAGCATCCAGTCTCCCTCTCTGGATGCTCGGATGAGCCCCAACAAGATTTCAACCATGTCCAAATAGGACATCCAGAAGTTCGAGAGGCTGCTGTTTCCACCTCTAAGGAACTCATGGTAGACTTCAAATAGATCCATGATGCGTGTACAAGAGCTGTTCTCGAGGACCTCCTTCAAAGCATGTTGTGAGACTTCTTTCCCAAGGCTGTCAATGGTCTTCAGTGTCTCATTCACGTGAACCATGTCATTCCTGTGAGTTTCTTCAAACCAGGACAGGAAACCATTCAAGGTCAGTCGCATGAGAGCCTCACACAGGAGCTTGTGTAGTCGCACTGCCCTGTTGTACTTGCGGCCATCCATAACACCAGCAATTGAGCCTTCTGCAATCATGCCAGACTCAATACAGAGGTCTTTGAGTCCAGCATCTTGGAAACGCTTTCCTATTATTGCCAGCAGTGTGCAGATGGTGTGGAATACCCCAAGCCTAACGATGATATCATGGAACTTGTCATGGTGTTTCCATGTGATCTCGACAGCCTTCGCATACAGGGCTTGGTCAAAGACACAGACAATCTTCCTCAGGCCTAAGCACTGCATGATGCTCAGTGACTGGTTAAGCACCTCGTTGACAGTAGACATTTGTGTCGCTGGAGCATTGATGGTAGGCAGATAGCCTATATTGTCGGGGATGACCGTCATCTCTCCTCGAGTCAGGATGTTGAAGCCTGTCCAGCTGCCGACTGACTGTTCTTCTTGTTGTGACATGCGTGCTAGGACCCAAAGAAGGTTTTTCTCTCTGGCAAGCTTAGTATTGGCTGCAGTATCGGCATCTGACTTTTTGCTTTGTGGTGGCCCTACCCGTTGTCCAGCATTGTAAGTTGGTAACATTGGTGGGGGTCCATCAATGCTTCTCTTCTTTGTTTTGGGAACAGTGGGCATGGGTTGGACAGGAAGTGGGTTGACTGGCTTTGCTTGGACAGCAATCCCATTGACTCTGTGAGATGTTCCCTCACCACTGACAGTTTCTTCAAGACGGTCGATATTGTCCCGGGCTAAAGTTGTGAATATGCCAGGATAGATGTTAGCTGGAAGGGCAATGCCACTCCCTGATGATGAGAGTTTCTGGAGACACAGGGTAGTGTTGATCCCTTCCATCTGTGAATAGGACACACTGTGACCAAGTCGGTTGAGGATGTTTATCAACTCTACATTTCCTGTCAACGATTTGACACTGAATGGCAGAACAATGTGCTTGGAAGGCTTGGTATTTCCACATGTCACTGCATATACTATGTCATGGCCAAATGACTGCAGAAGGCACTGCACTCTCTGGGATGCATGATCAGGATCATTTGAGCCTGTGAGTAGAGAGTACAGGAAGATAATGAGCGACTCTGGAATGGTAGGACATTCTGCTTCTGGTTTGACTTCAGGCGGCCAGGTTTGAGGAACATCTTGACTTTTAATGTCTGCTCTCAATTTGATGGCTGCGTTGGCTATAACATCTTGTGCACTGACACTTTTCAGGGTCTGCAGCTCCCTTTTGAGAGACTGATTTTCTTTGGCAAGTTCCCTCATGGACAAGTTATCGGGATAGAGGAGGAATTTTCCTTTCTCATCAGGGAATATCTGCAAGGCTCCAGCAAACTCGCTCTCCAGGTTTCGCCTTATGTGCTTCTTGGTTGATTCCTTGACTTGGGCAATGCCTTGGGAGTTCATTGAAGCTACCAGTCTAAAAGAGAGATCAGTCATTGTCATCACTTGAGGATTGCCAAAAAGCTCCATCCTGATGAAGAGGAACAGCTCATTGTATGCCTTATTCACATACTGGGCTGCAGCATCATCATCTTCATTGCTGGCAACATCTCCTTTGGAAACCTCTTCTTTGATGTAAAGTCTATAGCATGACCTGTGGTAGTGCCCTTCAGCTGCTACAAGGTCTCTACTCACAATGGCAAGGATTCTGCTGTCCCTTTTCTTTGTGGCTGCACTCCTGATCTTTGCATCAGCTCGCAGTTCTCGACACTGCACCAGTACTTCTCTCGTATTCTGTCTCTTGGAATATTTGCTGTTTTTCTGACAAAATATGCACTCTGCATCATAAGTCCTAGATGTACTTGGAGCATGTCGAGCTACTCTCTTAGATTGTTTCTCTTCAGCAGAGACACAACTTTTCTTTTCTTTTGCATGGAGGCCATCAAGAATTTGCTTCATAGTGAAGATACTGCGACACTTTCTGTGGTAGTAGATTGCTGGAATCTGTCCCTCAGGAATGTCTTTTGCCAGTTTCAAAACTGGTGCAAGATTTCGTATCTGAGCTGCCCTGAGCAGAGTTCTCCATGAGTCGACACTTTGTAGTGAAACCAGCTTATCTGTATCATCAGAACAGTGGATAATGCACTCCACCCGTGGGCGCTTTGGTATTGGGTAAAAACTTGCTTGTTCACCAGTGGCCATATTCAGTCAGTTTTCACCTGCCACATACAAACAAATACATGTAACTTAGGTGTATGAACACTACTAAAACAAAGTTTACTTTGCTTCACCAGCGTCATATTACCATTATTTATCTTACATAGCCACAAATAGATACATTACCTAGTTGCTATGCAACAGCTGTATTTTGTCCACATGAGGCCGCTAAAATCAACACAAGATGAAAGTTCCTCGTAGCCACTTTAACTAATCATATTAACATATACATTAAAATAGCATGCTAACATTATGGGAAATTAGCTTACAATCTTCTCCAGAGTGAGACAAGAAGATAGATACCAGTTTCCTCTATATGTGTTTAGTAGAAAGCTATCTGGCTGCACGTTAGCCTAGCTTAGCACAATGAATGGAAGTACACAGTACTGGTTATCCTTGGTTGTTGGCCAACTAAGAACTGTCCCAGAGTTTAAGCTAGGCTAATCAGTACCAGGGGTGTTGAAATGCTATATTTGTAAAAATCTGGGCAAATACACAATCGTGAGAGGCACAGAAACAGGTTTCCTGAAAGAAAAATGAAATAGCTGCTCATTTGGAAAGGTTATCATGTATTATTTTACTTCTGTTAGTGTACCAAATAAAATGGCACCAGTGAAGTTGTGTCACCTTGGGTGATATCGATATCTGGTCTGACCCATGGACTAACTGGCTTTGGTCTAGTTAGTTTCTTAGTAATAATGCCCTTCTAATTTAAGGTTCACAATCACCTCACACAATGAAATATTATGGGTATATTATACATTTCCTGAATCTTTACAGTTCTGTGAGTATTCCAGTTTTTGTGTTTTGTGTCCCTGATATTCCTAGATGCCACAGGGCTAAAAGAAAGTATATAGTTTCGGCGAACATTGCAGAAAGATGTGTGTTATTGACGGGTTGAAGAGCTCAAGTGACCTCTATATTTGTGAGAAATATCCACAACAGGGCTTGAATGAAAGCTAAGAAGGTCCCCTTTAAAATGATACCAAAGACAATATTATAGAACATTGAAAAATGTCCTGACCATGAGGCTAAACCAGGATATGCACCAGTGTCTAAAATGCAATTTACTTTAGGGGAGTGGTTAACTTCATGAGCTGATAACTGTGATACAGCTGCCACTCAGGAATGGTTATCATACCAAAATATCATCTACAGACATGGATACTTTCAAAAATTATAAGTAAGTTTTGCCACCTTGAGTGTTCCGAAATAGGACATTTTGGGCTCTAGCCCATGGACTATCAGTAACGAACTGCACCCCCATCCCACAAATTTCTCTCATATGGGTGGCAATACAACCAACATAGGCACATACAAAATACACCATCAAGCACTATATACACACACACAACTGGATCAACACCAACAACAGCTGATCTTCAGCAACCACAACTCGCACCACTGTGCACTATAGCAGCATCACCATCAGATCCTCCTATATGTCACTCAGCAACCAGACTGCACACGCACACCACATGGCACAAACACAACGTGGAAGGCACTCTTCTAGCGTAGCTCCCCCTCTCCAGTGCCCGGACTTGGAGACAAACCATCCTTTTTTCCGTCTCCCGGGAGAAGGGGCCCTTATTAAAAAAGACCTCAGATGTGTTTAACCGTTTTTATGACATAAAATGAATGTAGGCGGAGGAATTTCATTCATTCCAAAGCAATAAAGCGGTAAGAAAACAGCTCAGCCATGGGAAATGTTTTATTGTCGTTACTGAGGTGATTTCCAGTTGTGACCATGGTTAATCCTACACCTGAAATGGTATTTTTATAGCAAGAGTTTTAACATTGGAGTCTATGGAACCTCCGCGTCTAATCCCCCTCATGATGTAAACTAAACATGGCGGCGAGGTGAATTGTTTACTTTCAACACACACACACACACACACACACACACACACACACACACACACACACACACCTGAACACAGTGTCATGAACTGAAACAACTGTCGCTGCCCGAGCTAGGCAACTGCGCATGCGTGCAGCTACAAAGCGCAGCATTGTTCGAGCGAGCGAGCGAGAGAGTGAATGAAGAGAGGGAGCGGCGATAGCGAGAACAAACTGTTATGTCTGCACACATCGACAGTGCTGCATTTGATTTGGTGCTGTTCTATTGTGCTGGGATCGATTGGTGATGCCTGCGGGCTCTGGGTTGTGTGATCGGGTCTGCCTTTGATGCTGTGTCAGTCTAAATAAAGAATGCCACGGAGAGGTTGTGTCGAGCGACAGCGCTGTGTCCTGAAGTGATTTAAAAATACAATATTGACGACGAGGATGGCTGATATCTCTCTCCCACCACCTGCCCCCTTCCTGGCATTACCTGGCGAGCCTCCGGTACCATGGACTCGCTGGCTAAATAGTTTTGAAAATTACATCATCGCCTCAGGGCTCGACGACGTGAGCCAGGCTAGGAAGACGGCTTTGTTGCTACACTGCTTGGGAGCAGAGGGTCATCGTGTACTCGGGACTCTGGGGAACGTCACAAGCTTTGACGAAGCTGTGGGACTTAAGAGCACCCATTTCGCTGCTCCACAGAGTGCCCTCCTTCGGCGATTTATATTCCGTCAGCGACACCAACTGCCTGGTGAGTCTGTGCGGCAGTACGTAGCTAATTTGCGAGGGCTAGCTAGCTCATGCAAGTTTGGCGCGCTTCAGGACGAGATGGTTCGCGACCAGCTAATCGAACACACCAACAACGCAAAGGTGCGTGAGACTCTCCTGCTGGAAAACGACGATCTGCTGCTGTCCAGAGCAATTACCATCGCACTACAGGTTGAGGGAGCAGCTGAGTGTGCTGCTGTGCTAAATACACAGCAAGTGGCCACCTCCAGTCAAGCTGCCAACGACTCCTCCCTCTACTCACGGCTGCCCCTCGGGACGCAACCCAGCCAGAGCGAGGCGGGCGCCGACTCCACTGGGGACGTCTTGCAACTGCAACGACGGCGTTCTCGGCCCCGCCCTCAACAGTCCTGTGGTAACTGTGGGTCTCGGTCTCATGTTTCAAGGGCTCAGAACTGCCCTGCCCGTGGCCAGACATGCCGTAGCTGCGGTAAGCACAATCACTTTGCCGACGTCTGTCGATCTTCCCCGGCTGGGTCAGAGGGCCACACCCCCCAGTCTTCAACCGCCGTCATTCACAAGGTGAGCTCTGGGCCAGTGTCATTCAAATCATGCACAGTCAACATTAATGATGTGTGCATCCCCCTGCTGTTGGACACCGGTGCAAGTGTGTCTCTCCTGAATGTTGATACCTACAGTCAATTTTTCGGTTCACTGCCACTGTCCGCACCCTCAGCTGTCCTCTGTGGGTATGGTGACTCCAAAATCGATCTGGTTGGCTCTCTCCAAGTGACTGTCCGCTATGGAACCAAGCTGGTGCCCAATGCAGTTTTTCATGTGGCACGCCGTGGGGCCAACCTGATGGGCCTGGACCTGTTCTCCCTCTTAGACACAAGGGGGGTAGCAATCCTGACTGTTGCCACACCTTGGCAGCAGAAGTGGCCATCGCTGTTTATGGGGCTGGGCTGCCTCTCCGCCTTCGCCCATCAACCTCTCCTCAACCCTGCTGTGAAATCTGTCATCCAACCACTGCGCCGCATCCCGTTGGCTCTCCGTGATGGGGTCTCCGCCGAGCTGCAACAACTGCTGGAAGCTGGCATCATTGAACCGGTGGACGCGTCACCTTGGGTCTCAAACCTCGTGGTGGCTAAGAAGAAGTCGGGGGGCCTGCGTGTCTGCGTCGATCTACGTGCAGTAAATAAGGCAGTGGTCCCTGATAAGTATCCACTGCCCACCTCAGAAGAACTCACTGCTCAGTTCTATGGCTCTGAGGTGTTCTCCAAGCTCGACCTCAGACAGGGGTACTTACAGGTGCCCCTCCACCCCAGCAGCCGAAACCTCACAGCCTTTGTGACACATGCAGGAGTGTTTCGCTACACCAGGATGTCTTTCGGTCTCAGCTCCGCCCCTAGCTGCTTCCAGAAAATCATGGTCTCCGTGCTGGCTGGCATACTGGGCGTGGCCATTTATCTGGACGATATAGTGGTACACGGGCCCACCAGTGAAATCCACGACAAGTGCCTCGACATGGTCTTCGCAGCCCTGTCCAAGCACAAGCTAACTCTCAATGCTGAGAAATGTGTCCTCTCTGTGCCAGCCATCGACTTCGTGGGGTTCCGGCTGTCAGCGAGCGGTGTAACTCCACTACAATCCAACGTGGACGCCATTCAGGCCATCCCTGAGCCCAGCTCGGCCGCCCAGGTCGCCTCCTTCCTGGGTATGACAAGTTACTACCTGAGGTTTCTTCCCCAGTACTCTGCGACCACAGCCCCCCTGCGCCAGCTGCTGTGTAAGGACGAGCCATGGGTGTGGTCAAAGGCATGCAGTGACGCTGTGCGTGATCTCAAGACTCAACTGACTTCACCACCAGTGTTGGCTCACTTCGACATCTCCAGCTCCACCTTTGTGACCTGTGACGCATCAGCCACAGCGATAGGGGCTGTGCTGTCTCAAACCCAGAACGGTGTGGAGAAGCCCATCGCCTTCGCCTCCCGTGCCCTCAACCTGACCGAGCAGCGGTACTCCGTGGGTGAGCGTGAGGCGTTAGCCTGTATCTGGGCTTGTGAAAGGTGGCACCTCTACCTCTATGGCCGCTCCTTCACCCTCAGGACAGATCACCAGGCCCTGACAGCGCTGCTGTCCACATCTGGGACAGGCCACAAACCCCTGAGGCTGCACCGCTGGTCTGACCGCCTCCGCCAGTACAACTTCAGCCTGCAGTTCACCCCAGGCAGAGACAATGTTGTTGCCGACCTGCTCTCTCGCTCTGTCTCCACCCCAGCTCCACAGACGGACACTGACTGTGTGGAAAAGGACATTGTCCAAATGCTACACACACCCCTCCAGGCCACTGTCTCTCTGCAGGAGCTGAGGGCAGCCTCCGGACAGGACCCTGTCCTCTCCCAGCTCCGCACCTACATCCAGAACGGCTGGCCTCACAAGGTCCCAGAGGAGCTGGCTGCGTTCGCCCGAGTCAGACAGGAGCTCTCCTGCTGGAACGACACCTGCGTGGCACGTGGGTTTTGCACAGTGGTCCCAGCTGCTCTCCGTGCACGTGTTTTGAATACGGCGCATGAAGGCCACCTGGGCATTGTGAAACTGAAACAGCGCTGCCGAGACCTGGTGTGGTGGCCGGGGATAGACAGAGATATTGAGGCTCTGGTGAAGGACTGTTCTGCCTGCCTTGTGAGTGGCAAGACTGGTCACCAGGCTCCCCCACCCCTGCAACGTCTCGCCTGGCCCTCTCAGCCCTGGGAACACCTGCAGTTGGACATTTGTAGTGAGATCCATGGAGTTCCCCACCACCAACGCTTCATGGTGGTCGCCTACGATACTACTACTACTACTACTTTCGGCTGCTCCCGTTAGGGGTCGCCACAGCGGATCATCCGTTTCCATTTCTTCCTGTCTTCTGCGTCTTCCTCTGTCACACCAGCCACCTGCATGTCTTCCCTCACCACATCCATAAACCTCCTCTTTGGCCTTCCTCTTCTCCTCTTCCCTGGCAGCTCCATATTCAGCATCCTTCTCCCAATATACTCGGCATCTCTCCTCCACACATGTCCAAGCCATCTCAATCTTGCCTCTCTTGCTTTGTCCCCAAACCGTCCAACCTGAGCGGTCCCTCTAATATAATCGTTCCTAATCCTGTCCTTCTTCGTTACTCCCAGTGAAAATCTTAGCATCTTCAACTCTGCCACCTCCAGCTCCGCCTCCTGTCTTTTCGTCAGTGCCACTGTTTCCAAACCATATAACATAGCTGGTCTCACAACCATCTTGTAAACCTTCCCTTTAACTCTTGCTGATACCCTTCTGTCGCAAATCACTCCTGACACACTTCTCCACCCACTCCAACCTGCCTGCACTCTCTTTTTCACCTCTCTACTGCACTCCCCGTTACTTTGGACAGTTGACCCCAAGTATTTAAACTCAAATGCCTTTGTCACCTCCACTCCTTGCATCCTGACCATTCCACTGTCCTCTCTCTCATTCACGCATAGGTATTCCGTCTTGCTCCTACTGACTTTCATTCCTCTTCTCTCCAGTGCATACCTCCACCTCTCCAGGCTCTCCTCAACCTGCACCCTACTCTCGCTACAGATCACAATGTCATCCGCGAACATCATCGTCCATGGAGACTCCTGCCTGATCTTGTCCGTCAACCTGTCCATCACCATTGCAAACAAGAAAGGGCTAAGAGCCGATCCTTGATGTAATCCCACCTCCACCTTGAACCCATCTGTCATTCCAACCGCACACCTCACCATTGTCACACTTCCCTCATATGTATCCTGCACCACTCCTACATACTTCTCTGCAACTCCTGACTTCCTCATACAATACCACACCTCCTCTCTCGGCACTCTGTCATAAGCTTTCTCTAAATCTACAAAGACACAATGCAACTCTTTCTGGCCTTCTCTATACTTCTCAATCAACATTCTCAAAGCAAACATCGCATCTGTGGTGCTCTTTCGTGGCATGAAACCATACTGCTGCTCGCTGATCGTCACCTCTCCTCTTAACCTAGCTTCTATTACTCTTTCCCAAATCTTCATGCTGTGGCTGATCAACTTTATACCTCTGTAGTTGTTACAGTTCTGCACATCGCCCTTGTTCTTGAAAATCGGTACCAGTATGCTGCTTCTCCACTCCTCAGGCATCCTCTCCTCTCTTTCCAGGATTGTGTTAAACAATCTAGTTAAAAACTCCACTGCCATCTCTCCTAAACATCTCCATGCCTCCACAGGTATGTCATCAGGACCAACTGCCTTTCCATTCTTCATCCTCTTCATAGCTGCCCTCACTTCCTCCTTGCTAATCCGCTGAACTTCCTGATTCACTATCCCTACATCATCCAACCTTCTCTCTCTCTCATTTTCTTCATTCATCAGCCCCTCAAAGTATTCCTTCCACCTTCTTAGCACACTCTCCTCACTTGTCAGCACATTTCCATCTCTATCCTTGATCGCCCTAACTTGCTGCACATCCTTTGCAGCTTGGTCCCTCTGTCTAGCCAATCGGTACAAGTCCTTTTCTCCTTCCTTAGTGTCTAATCTGTCATACAACTCACCATACGCCTTTTCCTTTGCCTTTGCCACCTCTCTCTTTGCTTTACGCTGCATCTCCTTGTACTCCTGTCTACTTTCTTCATCTCTCTGACTATCCCACTTCTTCTTTGCCAACCTTTTCCTCTGTATAATTTGCTGTACTTCCTCATTCCACCACTAAGTCTCCTTGTCTTCCTTCCTCTGTCCTGATGACACACCAAGTACCTTCCTAGCTGTCTCCCTCACTATTTCTGCAGTGGTTTTCCAGCCATCTGGCAACTCTTCACTACCACCCAGTGCCTGTCTTAACTCCTGCCTGAACTCCACACAACAGTCTTCCTTCTTCAACTTCCACCATTTGATCTTCGGCTGTGTCTTCACTCGCTTCCTCTTCTTGGTCTCCAAAGTCATCCTACAGACCACCATCCGATGCTGCCTAGCTATGCTCTCCCCTGTCACCACCTTGCAGTCTCCAATCCCTTTTAGATGGCGCCTTCTACATAAGATATAGTCCACCTGTGTGCACTTTCCTCCACTCTTGTACGTCACCCTGTGTTCCTCCCTCTTCTTGAAATATGTATTCACCACAGCCATTTCCATCCTTTTCGCAAAATCGACCACCATCTGTCCTTCCACATTTCTCTTCTTCACTCCATACCTTCCCATCACCTCCTCATCACCTCTGTTCCCTTCACCAACATGTCCATTGAAGTCCGCTCCAATCACCACTCTCTCCTCCTTGGGTACCCTCTCCACCATGTCGTCCAACTCATTCCAGAATTCTTCTTTTTCATCCATCTCACACCCAACTTGCGGGGCATATGCGCTGATAACATTCAGCAATAAACCTTCAATTTCCAGCTTCATACTCATCACTCTGTCTGACACTCTCTTCACCTCCAGCACGCTCTTGACATACTCTTCCTTCAGAATTACCCCTACCCCATTTCTCCTCCCATTCACACCATGGTAGAAGAGTTTGAACCCACCTCCGATACTCCTGGCCTTACTCCCCTTCCACCTGGTCTCTTGCAAACACAGTATGCCTACCTTTCTTCTTTCCATCATGTCAGCCAGCTCTCTCCCTTTACCAGTCATAGTGCCAACATTCAAAGTTCCAACTCTCACCTCCACATGCCTACCCTTCCTCCTCTCTAGCTGCCTCTGGACATGCTTTCCCCCTCTCCTTCTCCTTTGCCCAACAGTAGCATAGTTTCCACCGACACCTTGCTGGTTAACAGTACCGGTGGCGGTCGTTGGTAACCCGGGCCTCGACCGATCCGGTATGTAAGTCTTATTTATGATCCGCATATTTGATTTGGCAAAGATTTTACGCCGGATGCCCTTCCTGACGCAACCCTCCCCATTTGTCCGGGCTTGGGACCGGCACTAAGGATGCACTGGCTTGTGCATCCTCAGTGGCTGGGTTGGTGGTCGCCTACGATCTACACTCAAAATGGCCTGAACTCACCACTTCCGGCACTGTGACCTCACAGATCATCATCGACTTCCTGGACTCTCTTTTCTCTCGCTGGGGCCTCCCAAAGACCATCACCACTGACAACGGCCCTCAGCTGGTCTCTGTTGAGTTCACTGCTTATCTCGAAAGCAAGGGCATCCGTCATATACGCACTGCGTACTACCACCCCCAGGCCAATGGCGGCGTTGAACGTTTTCACCAGTCACTGAAGAACGGCCTCAGAGCACACATGGCCCAAGGGTGCTCTTTCACGCAGGCCATCCGTCACACTCTGCTGCACTATCGGGCCACACAGCACTCGACCACAGGCGTCTCCCCAGCCTCTCTCATGCTAGGCCGGGAACTCTGCATGCCCCTTGACAGGCTCCGCCCCTCCACACCTCAGGCACCTCCCTCTGGGGTCAGAGCCTCAGTCACTCGTCAGCAGACGCGGATGAAGCAACGGTTTGACCAGTCAAAACGAACCAGGGTGCCAGACATCAATGTGTCAGACTGGGTCAGGGTCCGCAGGCCCCACAGGGACAATAAAATGGCTTCATACTGGTCCTCTCCTCTCCAAGTCACCCGTCAGCTGGGCCCAGCCACTTACCTCCTCAGCGATGGCACTCGGTGGCACTCCAGTCATCTACGGAAGGTGTCAGCTCCGCCACACACAGCTGGTGACACAACCATAGCCATTCCCTCAGCATGGCGAGACGCCCCGGGGCTTCATGCAGCTCCTACACGGGCCCCAGACATTCCTGGGCCTCAGCTTCCCCTGCCTTCTCCCTCCCCACCTCGGCCTGCCCAGCCTCAGGCCGCCTCGCGACCTGTTCGCACACGTTTACGCCCTGGCCATCTAGAGGACTTTGTGTCAACCTTTCATGTTTGAAATCCTGCCGGGGGGGGGGGGAATGTTATGTCTGCACACATCGACAGTGCTGCATTTGATTTGGTGCTGTTCTATTGTGCTGGGATCGATTGGTGATGCCTGCAGGCTCTGGGTTGTGTGATCGGGTCTGCCTTTGATGCTGTGTCAGTCTAAATAAAGAATGCCACGGAGAGGTTGTGTCGAGCGACAGCGCTGTGTCCTGCTGTGTCCTGAAGTGATTTAAAAATACAATACAAACGTTATCCGAAGATATATTTTTTTAAATCAGGAGTTTGCGAGATTAGAATTCGTCCAGTAATTTAGTCCGTTTGGGAGAACCGTGTAAAAATGCAGACAATCCTACCAGATTCGCAGAAAAACACGAAGTAGGTCGGCAACAACATCGTCAGTAGCTCTGAATACGGCGGCCATTGCCCTTAGTTCGCTCACAACCTGCCAAAGGCTCAAACTCTAAATTGAGGGCCCTGGGGCATTCTCTCACTACATATTAAAATTTGATTGGTTGATACGGTCACTCAAAGTTGTAATCAGTTCAAAGCAGCTCCGGCCTTCAACGAAAGGTTATACCACTAGTGCTGGTGTAGCAGGCCACATTAACCCCCCCGCCAAACTATACCCGGATATAGTCTGGCCTAGCCTAAAATATACCCCAGGGTATAAAAGAGCCCAGGCTGGTTTATACCCCGGGGGTATACTTTGGGCTAGGCCAGACTATACCCCTCTAGTCCAGATTATACCCCCCCCCCCCCGTTAATGCATACAAATGTCCTTCAGATCGGTAGAGCAAGGTTAGGGAGGTTCCCAGTGAACATATATGTGTTAAAAAGCAAGTTCTTGCTGTCGTTTCTGAAATTTTTAAGCTAAAATATTAATTAGCTTAACTAAAGGGGCTAAAAACAGTTGCTGGTATAAAACAGGCTAGCACACTTTAACCCCGGGTCTGAGTGTGGGGGGGTATAATCTGGCCTGGGGGGGGGGGTATGAAATAGCCTAGCCTAAATAAAATCCCAGGGTATAAACTGGACAACCCCATAATATACCCGGGATATAAGACAGGCTAGCCCACTTTAACCCCAGGTATAGTCTGGCCAGGGGGTATATCTTGGGCTGTTACACCGGTCCAAGGAGCTGTGATACATTTAGGAAATCCCTGCTCAGCCACAGGAGAAAACAAGTAATTGAATTCAGACGCACTTCAATTAAACTATGAAAAACAAATTGTGATTTTGACAGGGCCAGCAGAGAAAGCGCTGATAGCCCACTGCATCGATCAGCCAAAACATTAAAACCAGCTGCTTAATATTGTGTAGGTCCCACTCATGCCGCCAAAACAGCTCTGACCTGCGGCAAGACCTCTGAAGGTGTCCTATGGTATCTGGCACCAAGACGTTAGCAGCAGATCCTTTAAGTCCTGTTAGTTGCGAGGTGGGGCATCCATGGATCAGACTTTTTCCCCCCCAGCACATCCCACAGATGCTCAATCGGATTGAGATCGGGGGAATTTGGAGGCCAAGGCAACACCTTGAACTCTGTCATGTTCCTCAAACCATTCCTGAACAATTTTTGAAGGGTGGCAGGGTGCATTATACTGCTGAAAGAGGCCACTGCCATCAGGGAATACTGTTGCCATGAAGGGGTGTACCTGGTCTGTACCAATGTTTAGCTAGGTGGCATGTGTCAAAATAACATCCACATGAATGGCCCAGACCCAAGGCTGGATTAGTACCCCCAGGGGCCCCTGGGCACTGAAGCTCATACCCCCCCCCACACACACACACAGACACACACCCGACACCCCAGCCATTAAACCCCACCTCAATTATTTTGAGCTTCCAGTCAAGCTGGTATGTCAAATCCAGACCTTATGGTCGAGTCAATTTTATTTGTATAGTCCAATATCACAAATTACATATTTGCCTCAGGGGGCTTTGCAGCTACACAACATCCTGTCATTAGACCTTCGCATCAGATAGGGGACAACTCCCTAGGGGAAATTTTTTTTTAACACACCTATTGAATCACACACCTATATAAATATGAGGGTGAATCACACACCTATTGACCAAAGGCTGAATAACCAGTCCAGCTGAGCAGGTATGCCTATAAAGTTCAATAGACCAAGTAGCTACTGCCATTTTACTCACAAATCCCAAGACAAGGAAACAATGGATTAAATCATCCCGAGGCAGTGTATAACTCTAGACCAGGGCTGTGCAATCTTATCCAGAAAGGGCCAGTGTGGATGAAGGTTTTTTTTGTTCCAACCAAGCAGTTACACACCTGATCCCACTAATCAACCAGTAGAGTCTTTGCTGAGCAACTTGATTAGGAGAAGCCTGTGTAATTGCTTGGTTGGAACAAAAACCTTCACCCACACTGGCCCTTTCTGGATAAGATTGCCCACCCCTGCTCTACACTATGGCAATATTTGTGTTCATGGAAAACCACCCAAGCAGACAGCACACCAGTTATTACTCACACACACACACACACACACACACACACACACACACACACACACACACACACACACACACACACACACACACACACACACACACACACGATACATAATAATGTGACCGACTAGGAATAGGTTTACAATGCAATCCTAAAATAATCACACAGCACAGCTGAATGATGCAGGTTTCAAAATAAGGCTCACTAAGCTAGGCAACTTCACACAGAACTGCAAAAACCAACATATAATGAACTTGACAAACGGATTCCAATACAATATTATAGCAACATAACACCACATTGATGCAATACACGTTACAGCTGTAAACTACTAATAAGACACGTTAGTCCCTAGCTAACGGGTCTGACCCTTTAGCCGAGTGGTTAGTGATGTCGCCTTGTGGTGTGTAGTGATATAATGCCATGTATATCCACTGGAACTACACTAGGTGTTACGTACTACCCGGACTGTTATTATTGTTACACCACTACCATGTATGGTTATTACGTCTGCCTACTGAGCCACGATTAAACCTGAGTTCTATAACCCGGTGTGGTCATTGATCCTCGACCAATACTACCCCAAGTATTACTTCATGGTGGCAGCGGTAAAGTACTCTCTATGAAGAATGAAGGTAGACTGATAAAATTGTCCGTGGATAATTTCTGTCATCATTCAAGCAAGAGTGCGCCGGAGCTGAGCTAGCCGCAAAGCTAACTAGCTAGCTGGTAACAGGAGATGTCATGGCATCGCATCTACCGACGATGAATTGGTTAGACCCGGACCTGGGTGCGGCAATTTCACTGTATAAACAGAAAATGACTCTGTATTTAGAAAATGAAGAAATAAATGGCGCAGCTAAACAAGCTAGGGAAATATGTCGTGGAATCGGAGATGAAGGATTAAAAAGACTGAACGCCAGTGGTCTCACCGATGATGAAAAGAAAAAGCCTGCCAAACTATGGGACTTCTTTGAAAAACAGCTAAAGTTGAACGTAAATTTCAGAATCCATAGACTGCAACTGATGCAACACAGACAGAAACCAGATGAGAATATTGATGATTTTGTGACCAGAGCCAGAACACTAGCACAGAAATGTCAGTTTTCAGACGAAGAGCTTAACGAGCGTATGATTGAGCTTATTATTGCGAGCACTCCCCATGATGCCCTGAGGAATGATCTATACAGCAAACCAAAAGGATATTCCTTAGCAGAGGTTCTGGCCGAGGGACGAAAATATGAAGCCCTGACAGCAGGCAATGAACAGTTAGACAAACTTAGCCTGTCACACAATGAGAGAATCCACGCTGTGGACAGGGACTGCATATGTCGTAACTGTGGGAGAAGCCACAAACCACGTCGATGTCCTGCATACGATGATGAATGCAATGCGTCTGGTGCAAAAGGTCACTGGGAGCGGTGCTGCAGGAAGGCCAAACGAGAGCGCCAGGAACACTCCAGCCAGAGCAGGAGCGGGGGAAGTAAGTCCCACACACCACAAGACAAACAGCACAAGCGCAAAACCTATATAGACAAAAAGCAACAGAGCAGGACTCGCATACATGCTGTAGAGCAGTGTTTCTCAACCGGGGGTACGCGGACCCCTAGTGGTCCGTGGTGTAATTGCAAGGGGTCCGTGAAAATAAAATATCTTTAAAAAAAAGATCCTATGACATTTATAGAAATAGGATTATTTTACTCAAATGTGACTGAGACCTTTATCTACCTAAACTATAAAGGGTAACAGGACTTTTTTCTCTAATTACATCTGTTTCACAAGTGTAATTTATTGTATTTTAATAAGAGATCTCGCTCCCGTTTGCATTGTTAAAAGTTACTGCATAAAAATTCTTTTGTTACATATATCTGAAAGTTACTGAATACATATTCTGTTTTGTTACATATATCTGAAAGTTACTGCATAAGAATTCTGTTTTGTCAACTATATCTAAGTTACAACTGAAAGCTCTTATTTTTGCCCAAAAGAGTGAATAAATACTATAATGCAATTTAAAATGCAGTTTCTACTGTTTCTATCAAATTGCAACCCCCCCTCCCCCAAGATCAGGTGGAGGGGTCCTCAGGGTAGATCAAAAATACGCAGGGGGTCCAGGACCCCAAAAAGGTTGAGAACCACTGCTGTAGAGAGTAGCAGTGAAACAAACAGTGAGAACGAAAGTACTTACCAGAAACAGTTCCACTCCATAACTATCAGTGAAAAGTGCATGCATAGCATAGACAGCAAGCCGGCCAGAGAGGAGGCGTACACAGTCCTGAAGGTGACACCACCTGACCTACCTGGTCGTAGATACACACTACGTCTGAAGATAGACACAGGTGCGTCAGGCAACACACTCCCATTGCGTACCTTCAAGCAGATGTACGGTGAAAATGCATGCACCCAGAAACGACTGAAAAAAAACAACAGGAGGCTATCTGCATACAGTGGTCACGCCATCCCCTGCCTAGGCACCATTGACATTCCATGCCAGTACAAAGAATCCAAATGGATCAATGCAAAGTTCTATGTTGTAGACGTACCAGGGCCAGCCATAGTTGGGCTGCCAACATGTGAACTGTTAAACCTAGTGACTGTCAATGTAGATGCAGTGACCGAGAAAGGACATGCAAACCAGAAAAAAGTCAACACAAGACAGACAAAACCCAAAATGACCATATCTAACAGTGCAGACCTAAAGAGAGCATACCCAGACCAGTTTGACAAAATTGGCAACTTCAGTGGAAAGGCCAAGCTCTTCCTGAAAAAGGATGCTGAACCATTCATAGACCCACCACATAAGTGCAGCATTCACATCAAAGACAAACTGAAAGATGAACTGAATAACCTAGTCGAACAAGATGTGTTAAGAAAAGTAGAACAGCACACAGACTGGTGCTCGAGTCTGGCATACAGCACAAAGAAAGACGGTTCCCTTCGCATATGCTTAGACCCCCAAAAGCTCAATGCCAGCCTTAGGAGACGCCCACACAAGATTCCTACTGTGGAGGAACTGAACCCGAAGTTTGCAAATGCAAAAATATTCAGCAAACTTGACGCAAAAGCTGGATATTGGTCAATACACCTAGAGGAAGAGTCACAACTGCTAACCACATTCCAAACTCCATTTGGTAGATACTGCTGGAAACGTTTGCCATTTGGTCTCAGTGTCTCTCAAGATCTCTTCCAGGCAAAGATGGACCAAATCCTGGAGGGGCTCGACGGTGCCGTCAGCATAGCCAATGATATCGCAGTCTATGGAGCAAGCGAAGAGGAGCATGACAGGAACCTGACCAACCTGATGGAGAAAGCAGCCAAGACAGGTATTGTGTTCAACAGTGACAAGTGCACAATCAAACAGACAAGCATCTCATTCTTTGGCAACCTGTACACAGACAAAGGTATCAAACCTGACCCAGCCAAAATCAGGGACATCCAGAAAATGCCGACACCCCAGAACAAAGATGAACTGAGCAGATTCTTGGGGATGCTGACCTACCTGTCACCCTACATCCCAAAGTTCGCAGACAAAGCACACACACTGAGGGTGCTGCTGAAAAGTGACGTGCCTTGGAGATGGGACACTGACCTCCATAAGAGCTTTGAGGACCTGAAATCAGTTATCAACGAACATGACTGCCTGAAGTACTATGATCCAAGCACACCTCTGACACTTGAGGTCGATGCATCACAGAAAGGACTGGGCGTGGCATTAGTGCAGAACAAAAGACCCATAGCTTTTGGCTCAAAGACACTGGACGACTGCCAATCCAGGTACAGCAACATAGAGTGAGAAATGCTGGCCATAGTCTATGGAATGCAGCGATGCCATACGTACCTGTATGGGAAGTCATTCATTGTAGTTACAGACCACAAACCCCTCGTTACCATATGCACAAAGCCACTGCATGCCGCCCCGCCACGGCTTCAGCGAAAGCTGATAAAAACACAAGGATACAACTACGAGGTCACGTATCGACCAGGAAACCAGATGGTCCTGGCAGACACACTCAGCCGACTACCCAACCCTGAGAACAACAGCAACATCGAGCTGGACGAGCGCATTGACGGAATAGAGGCAGAAGTCGAGGATCCAGAGATGCTCACTGTTGCAATGATAAACTTCTCTCCCGAGAAACAGGACGCACTCCGCACGGAAACCACCAGCAACCCCAGACTCAATGCACTGAAAGAGCTGATCCACCAGGGATGGCCAGACAACATCAAAGCTCTACCAAGACAACTACGTGAGTACTGGTCATTCAGAGATGAGCTCGCAGTTGAAGCAGGAGTCATATTCAAAGGCAGACAGGTGCTCATCCCAGACTCCATGACTGATTCTATACTCGAACAGCTGCATGTAGGACACCAGGGCATCGAAAAGACACGGCGACTGGCGAGAGAAAGTGTCTACTACATCAGAATGAACGATGACATCGAAAGAGTCTGCAGGTCATGTAGCAACCTCTCAACCCACACAACACACCATCAAAACCATGGCAATCACTAGCTTCTGATCTATTCGAGATCGATGGATATCAGTATTTACTGATTGTGGACAGATATTCTAAGTTCCCTCTAGTGGATGAAATGCCCATGCCTGTGTCCAGCCGGGCAGTTGCACAAAAAATGGAAATGTACATGTCTCTTTTTGGAAGGCCTGACGAGATACTTACAAATAATGGACCCCAGTACACAGGGCACGCGTTCCAGAAATTCACGGCTGACTGGGGAATCAGGCACGTGACAAGCTCACCCCACTATCCAAAAAGCAATGGATTCATTGAGAGGCATGTGCGACACATCAAATCCATTGTGAAGAAAACCATGAGACAAGGAGGTAACATACAAGTGGCCTTACTACAGGTCAGAGCAACACCCATCGACAGTAAACTACCATCACCAGCAGAACTGATCTTCGGAAGGTCGGTCACCACCCTGCTGCCGAGTCGAGAGGACCCAGGCAAGGAGGAAAACCGACTCCACCTGGAGCAGAGAACAGCAAACATGAAGGAACATCATGACCGCAGCAGTGGCAGAGAACTACCTCCACTCGGTCCCGGACAGCACGTATCTGTCCTAAACAAGGAAAAAGGGACTTGGTATCCAGCCACCGTCGTACAAAAGTGCGATGAGCCAAGGAGCTACAGGAGCTACATTGTGCAAACATCAAATGGGAACAAATTCAGACGTGGCAGGAGCCACCTGCGGGAAATTCACCACCCCCATGCACTGAGGAGCGCAAGAACCCGCTTAACCGAACCTCAACGGGACACTCATGCAGCTGGAACTTCTTCCAGCCAAACCTGTGAAACACACAAGACAGTACGCACAAGATATGGAAGAGCTGTTTCCAAACCAGCTACAAGGACTATGAGTAGAGACAATCACACACAAAAGGAGGGCTCTGAATATGTTTATTGTTTTTTGAGATGGACAATTCTGAGTGTGTTGTCTAAAAAAAAAAGAGAGAAGGCAACCTCTGTGTAATGACTGTACAATGCTGATCAATGATTGTACCACATTGGAATGTTCTAGAGTATTTTGATACTGTAAAAATTGAAAACTAAACAGGGGGGATGTAGTGATATAATGCCATGTATATCCACTGGAACTACACTAGGTGTTATGTACTACCCGGACTGTTATTATTGTTACACCACTACCATGTATGGTTATTACGTCTGCCTACTTAGCCACGATTAAACCTGAGTTCTATAACCCGGTGTGGTCATTGATCCTCGACCAATACTACCCCAAGTATTACTTCATGGTGCAGTACACCCCGTATCGAATCCCGAACCGGGCAAGAAAATAACCGGTTACATTGGTGGCAGCGGTGGGATCCGGAAGTGTGCAGATCCTCAGAAGTCTCTTCGGAGCGCGGAATGACAAAGCTCGAGGGCGCGCTTCCGGGGAGGGTGACGACTGTAAACTACTAATAAGACACGTTAGTCCCTAGCTAACGAGTCTGACCCTTTAGCCGAGCGGTTAGTGATGTCGCCTTGTGGTGCAGTACACCTCGTATCGAATCCCGAACCGGGCAAGAACATAATTGGTTACACAGCATATCAGCTAAACTCATCCACAAAATATACTGCAACATAATCACAACAGATAACACTGCTCAGTGCACAGACAGCATAATCAGATGGTTCTTACCTTTAGAAGTTCTTCTTCCTTGACTTTGCAAACTCTGATCAAGTCCTCAAAATCCAGCTCCTTCACAAGCTCAGACTCGAAGGCCATCAAAGAGAGTGCTGAAAGCCTTTCCTGACCCATGGCTGTTCCGAGTTCATTTTTTATCCGTTTCAGTTGTGGAAATGTCTTCTCCCCCTCGCAGTTGGATACAGGCAGTGTGAGAAAACACCTGAGTGCAACAAAAAACGTTGGAGGAAGTTGTCTGGAGTCCATTCCTCAGCACAACTTGCAATAGGTTTGCAGGATCTTGCTCGGTGCTGACAAGAGACCCAAACTGGGGTCTTCGCAAATGATGGGAACAGGGCTGCCAACTCTCACGCATTGACCGTGAGACTCACGCAATTGACACTTTTCACACGCTCTCACGCCACACCCTCAATATCTCACGGTGAAGCAAGTTATTATTTTGTGGTTTGTTTTAAAGTGTAAGGTTTAAGTTCAAAGCGGAATAGACCTGACCTGTTGAGCACGAGGAAAGGCAGCCGTGATCGATTAGTTCTGCTTGCCGCTGACGCTGATCGCATCATTCTTCACAGAGCTCCCTGAGAAGTGTGTCCGCCCCCCCTTCAGGTATGTGTATGTTTTGAGTACTTCTGCTCTTAAACTTTAAATGACGTTTGCTAACTCTTTCCCCGCCATTGACGAGTTTTGACGCGTATGGCTGTTCTCACTGTTTTATGGTGGGGGGGGGGCAGCACTCTGGCGCATCATCTGACAAAGTTTGGTCACTCAAAGAGGAAGAACACCTCCGGTTATCCAGCTGAGAAGTAAACGGATGTCGTATAAACCACCTGTATCTATGTTATACACAGCCCTTAAGGCGCACGTGGCATGAAACACGCCGGCCGGTGCCCCGTGCAGATCCGCGGAACACAGCGCTACAGCGCCCGCGAGGACCACCGCGCGCGCGCGTACCCCCCGCGACTCTGAGCCCTTCAGCGGCCGGTGGAGAGTGAGCTGCAGGCGGGCACAGACCGCTCAACCCCTCGGTGAATACACACACACACAGCTGCTACTGACCAGCTGCTAATGCTAACTACACTGATGACGGTGGTGCTAACATTACACATGTAATGAAAGTCAAGAAAAATACAAACAAACGTTTTCTCTGCTTATAAAAAAACAACAAATTAACCGAGAACAAAACGGGTTTTGTGTCTAAAACTAGAAGGTATGTTCTTTCTTGTGACGTATTCCATGTTAACATATTCGTAGAATTAAATATTCTGGGGGCGTTGAAAGATCAGTGAATCTTGTCAAAAATGCTGGCGCTGGCTGGCAACTTTTAAAAAAAATGCTGGCGGGGAAAGAGTTAAGAACATTTTAGACAGATAAATAGATCAAATTAAAACATACTTGGGCCTGAGATAGTAACCCGTTTAGAGACAAAGCATAGTGTGTGTGAAGCAATGAGAATATACTGTGTATTCAACTAAGTCATAGCATGTTGTAACTGGTACATTAGTCTAGATTAATAAACCAAAATGACCATTTCAATCCTCAGAGGCTTCAAGGATGCCCCATAAAGATCTGGCAGGGCCAGCAGCAGGAGAAAAGAGGAGCCTATTGTTCTATTTTTCAAAAGATCCGCCACCCAAGAAAAGAGCCAGACAGACAGAAGAACAACAGTCTGTAGAGAGAGAACAGCATCAGACAGAACAGCGACAGACTGAACAGCGACAGACTGAACAGCATCAGACAGAACAGCGACAGACAGAACAGCATCAGACAGAACAGCGACAGACAGAACAGCATCAGACAGGACAGCATCAGACAGAACAGCGACAGACAGAACAGCGACAGACAGAACAGCATCAGACAGAACAGCATCAGACAGAACAGCGACAGACAGAACAGCAGCAGACAGAACAGCATCAGACAGAACAGCGACAGACAGAACAGCATCAGACAGAACAGCGACAGACAGAACAGCGACAGACAGAACAGCATTAGACAGAACAGCGACAGACAGAACAGCATCAGACAGAACAGCATCAGACAGAACAGCGACAGACAGAACAGCGACAGACAGAACAGCATCAGACAGAACAGCGACAGACAGAACAGCGACAGACAGAACAAAGACAGAACAGCGATAGACAGAAAATCATCAAGAACAGCAGCGGCGGAAGAGTAGAGCCTTATGTGGAACTGCAACATACAGGTGCACCTTTAAGAATGAGTGGACCACAACATGGCCATTCATCACGAAAGGAAGCCTCAGCACACATTACCGGTGTTCTGAGTGTCGTGTTGAAAACACATGTTGCCACCAGGCTGCTACAGATGTTGAGCGACACATCAAGAGCAAGAGCCATCAGGAAAAGCAACGGGCCCTTCAGTCCACAGCTACCTTAGACAGGTTTTCAGTGTGTGCTCCCTGTGTTGGGGGGATGTCAGATCAAGTGGCTAAGGTAGTTTTCTTAGTTCTATGTACGTCTTAATTGCTCATTGTGTTCACCTGTGCCCTGTTGACTGGTGCAAATTTAAACTCAACTGTGTTTTTTGGGGAGTACTAATAACGTTTTTTTCTTACGGACAAGGAGGGCTGAGGTCAAAATGGCAGCAACATTAGTGCATCACAATGTGCCACTTGCTGTTGCTAACCACTTGGGGCCTCTTCTGAAGGAGTGCTTCAAGGATTCAAAAACAGCCCAGGACTACAGGTGTGGCAGAACCAAAACTGCATGTATAGTCAACGAAGCGCTGGCACCACATTTCATGAATGAGTTGGTTGGTCAAATGAGGGAAGGACCATACAGCCTCATCATAGATGGATCCAATGACACGGGTATTTCCCATTGAATTGAACATGATGTTTTTCCCCACCACAATAATCTGGCACGAGTTAGTTTTTAAACATGTATATAAGAAGATGGGAGGCTTTATTTGCTTATGATGTCATTGCAGGAGTAGAGAAGATGAACCCCCTGACTGTCCGGATTTTAACTAAAAATAAGGTTGTACACCGCTTCCTGGGGATGTGCACCACAAGCGGGCCAAGGTGTGGGACAGCAGAAGTGATCTTCAGTAAGATAAACACCACCTTGGAAGAAAAGGCTATCCCATGGGAAAACTGCTTCGGTCTCTCTGTGGATAATGCTGCTGTGAACACAGGTTCACATAACTCCATCGCATCCAGGTGCTGAAAAAACAGCCCAGCATTTATGTCCATGGTTGCCCATGTCATGTGGTTCACTACACGGCTAAACGGGCGGGGGCCGGTTTTTTGGACGTGAGTATAGGCCTAATTGTACATTACATGTGACTTTATATTTGTGTACTGATTAAATGCATTAACTGAATGTTTATGGTCTGATTCATATATTGCAGGTGTCCAGATTTGATCTGGAGGACCTGATAGTTGATGTCGGCTACTGGTTCAAGGGTAGCACAAACCGGAAGGGGTACTTGACAGGTATGCGACTCTTGACAGTACCACTTATAATATTGAAGTGCAGTGCTTTTGAATACATATGATTTATTATTAAACATCTGTGACAGAATTTTGTGAGCTCCACGAAGCAGAGTATATGGAGATCCTCCTGCATGTCTCTGTTCGTTGGTTAAGCCTTGAGTGCTGTGTGACCCGCATTCTGAGGCTATATGACCCTCTGGCCAGCTACTTCAAATCTGCTGGTATGGTCCCTTATACCATTTTCATTATACAGCTACTACAAATAGCACAGGATCGTTAACTGTATACTTGTGATATTGACAACCTTGTTTATTCATTTTTTATTTAAGATGAAAATCAGGCGAGGTTCAGGAGACTTCGGGAGGCATTCTCTGACCCCATGACGGAGGTATACCTACTGTTCTTCCAGGCCACCATGCCATCATTCACCTCATTCAACCTCCTGCTCCAGAGAGAACAGCCATCAATATTCTTATTACATGATGAGGTATAATGGGAGGCTGGGATGTGCTTCTGCTGTGTGTTTTTTTCTGATTAGTGTGTTTTGCTGCTATCTGCTAGGAGCTTGTAAAACATGTTTCACTCACTGTTTTACACTTGTACGGTAAATGTCTGTGTTGTAGATGATAAACTTTATTCGCAAGCTGTGTGCAAAGTTCATGGTGCCTTCAGTGCTGCAGCGCCACAAACAGCCTCACGAAATTAATTTTCAAGAAAAGGCAAACCATTTACCAGGTCAGTGTTTGATCATTAACTATCATCCACTATCATTATTGTTAATACTTCTAATTTTACAAGTGATGAGACCAGGCCACAGGGGAACCCCATATCATGCTTTGCCTTTTCTCATCTCATGAGGAGAAAAACCTGGTAATGTTCTAGTAGGAAGCTCAATGTTAAAGGAAGTTATTGATCCATATCTTCCATTAATGCTGAGCTTCTGGTTAGCCCAAAACCATTATACTTCATGCCCAGTGATCAGTATGACACCGCATTTCTATTAAACTGATTTGTTGTATCTTCGACAGGAAGAAAGCTGAACATTGGCTACACCACCAGAGCTAAGCTCAACAGGCTGCTGAATGATGGAGGCATCACACCACAGCAGATGGAGAAATTCCATGAGGCTGCCTTGGCATTTCTGATCAACGCTGTGGACTATGCTTTGAAGAAGCTGCCCCTACAAGAGCCACTGCTTAAGCATGCCAAATTCGTGGATGTTCGGCAGAGGTTGGAATGTGGCGTAGAAGATGCCCTTTACTTTGTTGAGAGGTTTGGATTTTTTTCTTCAATTTTCTGTTTGTTATCTGAGATTAAATACCCTGATTTCTATTCTAAGGTACTTTAACACTAGGGAAATTTGATACTAAGACACATTAACACCAGAATTTTGCCTCTAAGCACATGAGCCATCCCTAAGTGGCTTCTTTTTAAAATGCTTACTCCTTTGGGTTGATGACCATATAGCAAAAACAAATAACTTGTAATTTTGCTTTCTTGAATTAGGTTCTCCCACCTGCTCCCCTACCATGGACCACAGGAGCGTAACCTACTGAGCGACGAGTTCCTGGAATACCAGACAATGCCAATGCCACCCCTGCAGGACGGAGAGGAAATTGAGATGGAGAGCTTCTGGGCTGAAATGGCAACCCGAAAACATAAGGTAAGAATTATTCTTGCACACAGTGGAAATAAGCTCTCAAGTGTCAGTTTTATTCCATTTTAACAGATTAATTTGGTCTATTATGTCAAAATCATGCATCTATATGCTGTTTTCAAATTGTGTATTTAATGCATCATACAGATGCATGCATTTTGTCTTGATAGACAAAATTAATTATGCATCGACCTAGAAGAAAACAAAAAACATTGAGTTTATTTCCACTGTGTCCTTGGTTCGTTCTTCACAGGTGACAGGGGTAAGCCTGTTCCAGAGGCTTGCCACCATTGCTAAGCTGGTCTTGGTGCTGCCCCACTCCAATGCAGAGAGAGTGTTTTCTGTGGTGGGACTAAACAAGACCAAGACCAGGAACCCTGCTTCAAGTGGGAGCCCGCCCAAGCAATAACCAAGGCCTCAAAGAAGGCCACTAGCCAGTATAACAGGGCACACAGCTCTTAAAGCAACACTATGAAGTCCAACACACAAAAGTCCTGCTTCGGAGAGTTTGCTGGCGTCATTGGCTTGTCAACAAATGCACATGTAACCGTGACACATTTTGTGACAGTTCTTGACTGTAAATGTTCTTGTTCTGAATAAACGTTTTTGCTGTGATGCTGAATGGGATAACAAAAATTTGTGTGTATGTGGCAAAATTTTAGTCGGCCCCACCAAATCTCACTCCAAGATTTTTTGAAAAGTTGGCAGCCCTGTGGGAAATGCAAATGAGCTTGAAGTAACGTTACTTTCCACTGTTTGGTCATCCCCGTCTTTATCCGTTTCTTTCGTCGTTGTCTCCATCTTGTTGTACCCCCAGCAGAGGCAGCGTGTCGCTGCTGGAGCTGGAGATTTCCGGGCTAACGTTTTCGTTGCTAGCTAGCTGAGGCTGTGCGTTGCTGCCGCCGATGGTAGACGCTTCCAGGCTATCGTTACTACTTGCTAGCTCGACATCCTCTACTCATTAGCGGGACATTTTTTTTTATTGCGGCCGCTTCTTTCACTTACTTTTCTTTCTTTTGGTTAACCCCGCTGGGCTTTTGGTTAACGCCGTCCATTTTCTGCTGCTTGGCTATTTTTTCTCCGTACACTTCTCACTGATACGACCCAACTGATAGCGGGTCAGGTAAAAATGGATTCTGTGGAGTTAGAAAACAACGAGACAGGAGACGTGAGAGTAGACGTAGTCGAGGTAGTTTACTAGCTCCAACTTAGCATGTCATACATCTGACAACGACACTGAACTGACTGTGAACCGGAAGCGAAAGTGCATTATCTGACCCCTCGCCTCTTCCCTTAAAGGTACACCGTCCTCTTAGGTGAATGTCTCTCGATATATAGATGTGGGTCACCACACAGGCCCCCCCAGAATTCACCTACACAAAACAATGCAAAACAGCAAAAGTGCAAGTCATGAACATAAAAATAGACTCTAGATTCAAAAAAAGGACTGGTTGTTAAAATCCCTAGTGTTTGCACTGTAACAGATTCAGTGGAGATCAAACTGGAGATGTCTGCCAAGGTGACATTGCCACCACCAGGACACATCATCAGTTGTGTTCCTCAGCATCCCAGGGTGTTTTGGCCTTTTATCACAAGACACCCTCCGCTGAGGCAGGCCCACCACAGGTTGATCGGTCCTGGGTGTGTGACCTGTGGTTAGCTGTTCACCCTGGCAGCCCAGACGGCGTCTCTCCTTTTGAGCCAGATCCAGTGGCTAGTCCTCTCAGCAGTGTTGGCTAGCTCTTTGATCACTCTCCTGTGGGCCTGCCCCCTGACTCCTAGTTCCCTCAGGAGTTTTGCTGTGGAGCTGGCAACAAAGCCCCTACAACCCACCTCCACAGGGCGCACCTTCACCTTCCAGCCTCTGTCCTCTGGTTCGGCTGCTAGGTTGGCGTACCGCAGCTTCTTACGCTCGTACGCTTCATCGACTGCATCCTCCCAGGGGACTGTGAGCTCAATGATGTAAGCGAGCTGGTTAGCGTTGGACCAGAGGACGAGGTCTGGTCGCAAGGTGGTTGTTGCGATCTCTGTCGGGAAGATGAGCTTCTGGCCTAAGTCCACTCGCATTTCCCAATCCCTGGCTGAGTTTAGTGAGCCTAAGTTGGGAAGTGAAGGGTTGGCCTTCAGTTTATCCCCCTCTCGAATGAAAGCTGGGAAACGCCGGGGCCCTTCCTGGTTGTTGAAGGGTTGGGCATTGATGGAAACCCTCTTGCAATCGAGTTCAGCTGCCAAGCACTTGAGCACCTGATTGTGTCGCCAGGTGTATCTGCCTTGGGTAAGGCTGGTCTTGCAGCCAACCAAGATATGCTTGAGGGTTGCTGGGGCTGTACACAGGGAGCAAGATGGATTCTCTCCAAACCAGAGATTTAGATTTATGGGAGAGGGCAGGACATCATATGTGGCCTTGATGATGAAACTCAGCCTGTTTGATTCCATGCTCCAGAGCTCACTCCATGTGAGTTTCCTCTTTTCAACACCCTCCCACCTCATCCAGCGACCCTGTTTGGCTTGTGCTACGGCTTTAGCACATCTGGCTGCTTCTTCCTGTCGGCAGACCTCCTCAACCACCATAGTTCGCCGTTCAGTAGTAGTCGCCTTTTGCCAGGTAGGTGTTTTTATTCCCAGGCCAAGGCCGCCTCTGCCTTGTTTAACATGGCCTACTACGTCTCGGTGGCGGAGGGCAGATTTCGCCTCCAGTACAGCTGCAGCCGGGGTCCATTTCTTCCCTGTTGCTAGGGTTGGAGCAACTCCTCTCACTATTGGGTCTCGGGATTCTGTGAGGGACATGTCCAGCCTCACTTTGGCACATTTGAATTCCTCAACCAGGCTGGAAATTGGCAGTGCGAGGGCTCCATTGCCGTAGAGTCCAACACTGCTGAGGCACCTTGGCAGTCCAAGCCACTTCCTCACCTGCGAGTTCACTAGCCTCTCCAAGCGATTGGCATGAGATAGTGAGACTTCGTACATAGTTATTGGCCACATGAGTCGGGGTAGCAGCCCAAACTGAAAGCACCAAAGCTTCAACTTCCCGGGCAGTGCAGTGTTGTTGATTTGCCTGAGGCCACTGATTGTATCCTGGTGAAGTTGCTCCAGTTGCTGGGTGTCTTTGAGGTCTGCATTGTACCACCGTCCGAGGCTCTTGATGGGCTTCTCCCGGACCGTGGGGATTGGTTGATCACTAATGCAGAACCGTTCATCTACTAGTTGGCCTTTGACAATGGAGATGCTGCGAGATTTGCTTGGTTTAAACTCCATTCGTGCCCACTTGATGTTCTCCTGGAGTTTCTGCAGCAGGCGCCTGGTGCATGGTTTTGTTGTTGCTATGGTGGTCAAGTCATCCATGTACGCCCGGATTGGTGGAAGACGCAGGCCATTCCTGGACCTTTCGCCTCCCACCACCCATCGAGATGCACGGATGACGAGCTCCATTGCCATGATGAATGCCAGGGGGGAAATAGTGCAGCCCGCCATAATGCCTATTTCCAGATGTTGCCAAGTGGTGGTGGTGTTCTGTGTTGTGACACAGAACTGGAGATCCTGAAAATAGGTCTTGACCAACTCTGTGATATTTTTGGGGACATGGAAAAAATCAAACGCCGTCCACAGGATCTTGTGAGGAACTGATCCGAAAGCGTTGGCAAGGTCTAAGAAAACCACGTGCAGGTCTCTCCGTTCTTTCTTGGCAGCTTGTATCTGGTGCCAGATGATATTAGCATGCTCCAGACATCCTGAGAAGCCATGGATCCCGGCTTTCTGCACTGATGTATCAACAAAGTTGTTTCTTTGCAGGAATGTGGAGAGCCTTTGGGCAATCACACTAAAAAAAAAATATCTTTCCCTCTACATTAAGAAGGCTGATCTGGCGAAACTGGCTGATGCAGGAAGAGTTCTTTTCCTTGGGGATCAGAATGCCTCCTGCTCTTCGCCATGCCCTGGGTATGACTCTTTTCTGCCATGCCACTTTCATCAGCTTCCAGAGGTATTTCAGGACTCCAGGAGTGTTCTTATAGAGTCTATACTGGATACCATTGGGCCCAGGAGCTGACATCGATCTTGCCTGCTTTACCGTCCTCTCCACCTCGCTCCATGTGGGGGGTCTTGTGTCCATATGGTGGTCAGGTGGGTGAATTGGTGGCATGTCATCCGGGATGGTGACTGGCTCATGTCTCCGGACATCAGAGTAGGTCTTCTTTAGGTGCTCTTCCAGATCTCGTATGGGGACTCTAAGGCTCCCATTTTTCTTGCTGTCAAAAAGGCTCTTGACAAAGCTGTAAGGGTTGCTGTAGAAACGAGTCCTAGCCCATTCTTTCCTCTTATGCTGTCGTCTGAGGTGTTCTGCTCTTCGCAGCTTTGTCAAATGCTGCTTTATTTCAGCCTGCAGTGCGTCAAGCCCAACCCTCTCTCCCTCTGTGGCCTTCCTCCACTGCTTCCTCAGTTGTCTTCTCTCCTTCACCAACCTGTCAATTTCCCGCTGTCTCCTGGATTTGGGCTGAGTTGAAGGGTCTTTCTGCCTACTGGGTTTCTTCTCCTTCACTCCAAATCTCTCTACGCCATAGCTGTAAATGATGGCTCCCATGTTCTCCAGTTTTCTTTCAACTGTTCCCTTTTGACCTTCTAGTAAGAGGACAAGGTCAGAGTTGATGGTCTCCCACTCAATCTTCTGGCTGGACTTGGGCCACAGGATTTGAGGTTTTCTTCCTTCCATCTTCCTCTCTGCTGCTGGCTGTGGCTGGCCGGGCTCCAGACCGGAGTCCACTGGAGGGACTATGCAACATTGAGCTTCGTCTGGGGTGCTGATACCCTGAGGACTGTGGGGGTTCTCCTGCCTCCGGGCTTCACTCGACTGATTTGGCCTACTTCTTAAGAAGTATTGGTCAATGCGAGGCCCCTTACCGAGCTCACTAAGGCACTTCTTTTTGCCTTGATGGATCTTAAGACCCTTCACTGATGTAACCTTTGACCAGCCACAGATGCAGCTGTGCAGCTTTTGTCCTGCCAGTGCTGATGATCCATCGGTTGCAGTGCTGGTCATCCGACTCGTTGTCAAATCCTTTCCTTGTTCCGTTACCGTGTGATCCACCTGTGAGTCATCTTGCGCCCCCGCTCTCGCAGACTCTGGGGGTATTCTCCTTAAAGTTTTCGTAGCAATATTGGGTGGATCCAGGAACGCTAACTAGCGTTGGATCCTGCTAGTATGAGTCGCTAGCCCATACCGGCCCCGTTGGGGTCTATTCCCTCCTGTCAGCAGTCTTTCCAGGCCGTCATCTGGTCTTTCCCTGATTGTCAGCTGCCCTTTCGCAGCGGTCACTGGTTTACTCCAGATATTCAAGATTCAAAAAAAGGACTGGTTGTTAAAATCCCTAGTGTTTGCACTGTAACAGATTCAGTGGAGATCAAACTGGAGATGTCTGCCAAGGTGACATTGCCACCACCAGGACACATCATCAGTTGTGTTCCTCAGCATCCCAGGGTGTTTCGGCCTTTTATCACAAGACACCCTCCGCTGAGGCAGGCCCACCACAGGTTGATCGGTCCTGGGTGTGTGACCTGTGGTTAGCTGTTCACCCTGGCAGCCCAGACGGCGTCTCTCCTTTTGAGCCAGATCCAGTGGCTAGTCCTCTCAGCAGTGTTGGCTAGCTCTTTGATCACTCTCCTGTGGGCCTGCCCCCTGACTCCTAGTTCCCTCAGGAGTTTTGCTGTGGAGCTGGCAACAAAGCCCCTACAACCCACCTCCACAGGGCGCACCTTCACCTTCCAGCCTCTGTCCTCTGGTTCGGCTGCTAGGTTGGCGTACCGCAGCTTCTTACGCTCGTACGCTTCATCGACTGCATCCTCCCAGGGGACTGTGAGCTCAATGATGTAAGCGAGCTGGTTAGCAGTCAATGACATAGTGCAAAGTCACGGGGAAAACAGGTGATGAGTCGGGGGGCGGACCCTGCGGCCATAACGGCTGCGCTTCACAGGAGGGGAAACAGATGGGGCCGAAACCCGGGCCATAGGCGGGGCCGAAGCAGGAACAGAGGCAGGTGCCGGGGCCGACCTAGGAGGGCGCCCCCGCCGCGGGGGTAGGGCCAATTGCATTGGCTCCCCAATGTCCAAGTGAGCGGGCTTGAGACGGTCTATAGCGACCTGCTCCGGCCTGCCCCCCATGTCCACCACAAAGTTCTTATCCCCCGCCTCCAGGACGCGGAAGGGCCCGTCGTATGGGGGCTGCAGCGGGGACCGATGGCTGTCGTGCCTAATGAAGACGTACCTCGCCGATGGCAGATCCTTGGGGACGTAGGACCGGGGGAGGCAGTGTTGAGACATCGGAACGGGAGCGAAGGCACCGGCAGCGCTCCGGGACACACTGAGGTGAGAGGCAGCCGACCAGGGAGCCGTAGCATCCGGAAGAAACTCCCCCGGAACCCGCAGGGGCTGGCCATACACCAGCTCAGTGGAGGAGGTCTGGAGGTCTTCCTTCGGGGCCGAACGCAGGCCGAGCATGACCCACGGGAGCCGGTCCATCCAGTCGCAGCCAGTGAGGCTTGCCCACAGAGCGGCTTTCATGTCCCGATGGAACCGCTCACAAAGTCCGTTGCTCTGCAGGTTGTACGCCGTAGTGCGGTTGATCTTCACCCCCAGGTGCTCAGCGACCGCCGTCCAGAGCTCCGAGGTAAACTGGGAGCCCCGGTCGCTCGTGATGTCACCAGGCGTGCCGAAACGGGCCACCCAGCAGCCGATGAACGCCCGTGCTACCTCTGCTGCCGTCGTGGAGGACAAGGGAATAGCCTCTGGCCACCTGGTGGCCCTGTCCACAATAGTGAGGAGGAACGTATAACCACGGGAGGGGGGCAGGGGACCCACCAGGTCAACATTGACGTGGTCAAACCACCTCTCTGGAACCACAAACGGCGCCAAAGGGGCCTTGGTATGGCGGTGCACCTTGGCGCGTTGGCACGCCACACACGAGCCGGCCCAGGCTCTAACACCCTTACGGAGCCCAGGCCAAACGAACTTGACGCTCACCAGCTTGGTCGAGGCCTTCACTCCCGGGTGGGAAAGGCCGTGGACGGTGTCGAAAACTCGGCGCCGCCAGGAAGTAGGCACCAGGGGGCGCGGTTGACCAGTGGAGATGTCACAGAGGAGGGTGGTGTTGGCCGCGTCGAACGTCACGTCCTCCAGCCGTAGCGCCGTAGGGGTCGACCGGTAGTCTTGAACGGTCGTGTCCTTGGCTTGGTCCGCTGCCATAGCGGCGTAGTCGAGTCCCAAGTGAACGGCGTTAACAACCGCCCGTGAAAGGCAGTCGGCGACGAAGTTGTCCTTGCCCGACACGTGTTGTATGTCCGTGGTAAACTCGGAAACCGCCGCGAGATGGCGCTGCTGACGCCCAGACCATGGTTCTGAGGTTTTGGCCAAACAGAACGTCAGCGGTTTGTGGTCCACGAAAGCGGTGAACTGTCGGCCCTCCAATAGGAACCTAAAGCGTCTGGTTGCGAGGAAGAGACCCAGTAGTTCCCTATCAAAGGTGCTGTATTTGCGCTCGCTCTCACGGAGTTGTTTACTGAAGAACGCCAACGGCTGCCAGCCCCCCCCCCCACTGCTCACACACGGCCCCCATGGCGTAGTCGGAGGCATCCGTTGTAAGGGCTATGGGGGCGGCAGGCGACGGGTGAGCTAGCAGCGCAGCGTTGGCCAGCGCGGTCTTGGCAGCCACAAAAGCCTCGTCCATCCCCGAAGACCAGTCCAGCACGTCCTTAGACTTCTTACCCCGCAGGGCCTCATACAGGGGACGCATGATGTGGGCGGCACGGGGCAGGAAACGGTTATAAAAGTTCACCATGCCCAGGAATTCCTGCAGCGACTGTACAGTGCGGGGGCGGGGGAACATGGTGACAGCCTCAACCCTGGCAGGGAGGGGAACGGCCCCCTGTGGAGTGATGTGGTGCCCGAGGGAGGTGATGGACGACTCCCCGAACTGACACTTAGCTAGGTTGATGATGAGGCCGTGTTCGCTGAGCCTGTCGAACAGCTGTCTGAGGTGCGTCATGTGTTCCTCCGCCGACGCGCTGGCCACGAGGATGTCGTCTAAGTACACAAACAAAAATGGCATGTCGCGGAGCACAGAATCCATAAGGCGTTGAAACGTCTGCGCCGCCCCTTTAAGGCCGAAAGGCATACGTAAGAACTCAAAGAGCCCAAAGGGTGTGATGACAGCCGTTTTTGGGACATCCAGTGGGTGGACCGGCACTTGGTGATACCCCCGCACTAAGTCGATTTTGGAATAGATGGCAGCGCCCGCCAGGTGGGTAGAGAAATCTTGTATGTGCGGTATGGGGTACCGGTCGGGGGTCGTGGCATTGTTTAGGCGACGGTAGTCCCCGCACGGGTGCCAACCCCCGTCGACCTTAGTAACCATGTGAAGAGGGGAAGCCCACGGGCTGTCAGAACGGCGGACAATGCCGAGGCGCTCCATAGTCGAAAACTCCTCCCTGGCTATTGCGAGCTTGGACGAGTCGAGGCGTCGGGCCCGGGCGTAAACTGGGGGGCCTACTGTGGTGATATGATGTTCCACGCCGTGCTTGGCCACCGCCGAGGAGAAGGTGGGTGTGGTGAGCTCGGGGAAATTGGCGAGCAGGCGTTGGTATGGATCCCCGGTGGAGAGTGTGTTAGCGAGGCACAGCGCTCCAGCCCCCCCAAGCGTGCAGGGGTATGACGCAAAAGAGACGGCATCAATCACGCGACAGTTTTTAACATCCACCAGCAGGTTGAAAGCACAGAGGAAATCCGCACCTAGGAGCGGGGTGGATACAGCAGCCATCACAAAGTCCCAGCCGAAACGTCGGCCGCCAAAACACACGTCCACATGTCTGATACCGTACGTCCGAATGGACGTGCCGTTGGCGGCGTCCATCTGGGGGCCGTGACTGTCGGTCATCGTGTCCACAGCTTGTGCTGGTAGTATGCTGCGTTGAGCGCCAGAGTCAACCAGCAGCCGCCGGCCCGACAAGGAGTCTCTGATGAACAACAGCTTGCAGTCACGGCCGGCGCCCATAGCCGTTAACGAGCGCCGGCCTTGGCGTTTCCCTGAACCCTGTAACTGCAGGGTTTGCGACACTGTTTTGCTTTTGCCCCAAACCTGGCATGGTAATAACAGAGCCCGTCATCAGGTTGGCGGCGGGCTGTCACCGCAGCCGCGGTGTCCATATAGTCGTACACAGGTGGTGGTGGGGCGGTCTGGTGGGGTAGCAGGGCATGCACAAACTGTTGCCGGTTGGCCAGGAAAACCCTGTCTGCTTCAGCAGCTAGAGAACGGTAGTCCTTGGAGGCGGCAAGAGGAGAACTGGCCAGTGCTGTGCGTACAGGTGCGGGGAGCTGCCTCAGAAAAATGTGTGTGAAAAGAAAGGCCGGATCAGCCGATCCCAGCACAGACAGCATTTTTTCCATTAACTCAGACGGTTTGCCGTCGCCGAGGCCATTCAGGGACAGTAAACGGTCTGTCTTCTCCAGCTCCGACAGTTCAAATAGTTTCAGGAGGAATGTCTTTATAGCATCGTACTTGCCAGCAGCTGGCGGAGCTTCCAACAGTGTCATTGCTCGCGCCGTTGTCGATGCGTCTAACGCCGCCACTACGTGGAAGTACTGCGTTGCATCCTGCGTTATCCCTCTCAGCTGGAACTGGGCTTCCACATGTTGAAACCACGGCCGTGGATTATGCTGCCAAAAGTCGGGTAGCTTCACAGTAGCGGCGTAAATGCTAGCGTTAGCAATAGCCATGTTGTTAGCACCGGCGTCGGGAGCGGGTACCACGGCAGCATTATTCCCGGCGTCTTCGTTGTCAGACATACTCGTATTAGTGGTTCGATCACGTCGGGGTCACCAATGTGGAGTTAGAAAACAACGAGACAGGAGACGTGAGAGTAGACGTAGTCGAGGTAGTTTACTAGCTCCAACTTAGCATGTCATACATCTGACGACACTGAACTGACTGTGAACCGGAAGCGGAAGTGCATTATCTGACCCCTCGCCTCATCCCTTAAAGGTACACCGTCCTCTTAGGTGAATGTCTCTCGATATATAGATGTGGATCACCACAATTCCACTGTTTTTAACCTCGGCTTGGTTTAAAGAAAAAACTGATCTTGAATGTGTGCAATGTAAGGCTCGACGGGCGGCCGGGGCAAGATGGCCGACCGGTGTTGGTAAGCCACCTGCTCTCTGTGCGCACCCACCTTGACCGTTAGCCAGTCTGTACTGTGTATTACTCTCCTGGTTGATTAGTGGGATCAGGTGTTTAACTGCTGAACAAAAACCTGCACCCACACCGGCCCTTTGTGGACAGGATTGCCCACCCCTGGCCGCCAGAGTGTGGCCTCCTTACCAAAGTCGTAACCCATTTTAAAATTGGGCCTTGTGGATCTAAAATGAGCCAAGAGTCGGCGCCTGAATCCCCTATTTCTCGCGTCAAGCATTTTTTTAGAAACAGATTTCAGTGGACTGTCTAAGAGGAAGAACGTTTACGATCCTTGACTCCTTGAATATGCCGCCATACATTTTTGTACCGGCGTCATGACGGGCCAGATGCTGCGATACATCCGGCCCGGATCCGGCCCAGTTTCATTTTGCTGTCTTGCCCAGCCATCTCACCAATTATAATAATCAATCATGAGACAACTGTCTCGGAGACAACTTTTATTTCATTCTGACTGGATAATTATCAAGAGAGTGGGTCAAGCTATGTCATATATCTGTGGAGCCCGAGGAGGGCCCTTTTCATATGGTAGATCCGGCATAGCCCGGACCCAAGGTTTCCCAGCAGAACATTGCTCAGCCCAGGGCATCAGACCGCCGGCTTGCCTTCTTCCCATGGTCACCAACCCTGCTCCTGGAGAGCTACCATCCTGCCGGTTTTTACTCCAACCCTAATTCAACACACTTGATTCTACCTAATTGAACCAGATGTGTTACATTAGGGTTGGAGTGAAAACCAGCAGGATGGTAGCTCTCCAGGAGCAGGGTTAATGACCACTGCAGCATCCTGGTGCCATCTCTTCCCCAGGTAAATGGCACACATGCACCCAGCTGTCCACATTATATAAAGGCAACCGTGGTTCATCAGACCAGGTCACCTTCTTCCACTGCTCCATGGTCCAGTTCTGATGCTCATGTGCCCATTGTAGGGACTTTTGACAATGGACAGGGGTCATCATGGGCACTCTTGACTGTTCTGCAGCTACGCAGCAAGTTGTGATGCACTGTGTGTTCTGACACCTGCCTATCATTGTCAGAATTAACCTTTTTAGGCAGTTTGAGTTCAGTAGCTCTTCTGTGGGATCAGACCAGACAGGCTAGTCTTCGCTCCCCATGCATATCAGTGGGCGCCTATGACCGTCACCAGTTCACCTTCATTGGGCCACTTTTGTCTGGTACTTACCACTGCATACAGGGAACACCCCACAAGACCTGCCGTTTTGGAGATGCTCTGACCCAGTTGTCCAGCCGTCACAATCCTGGCCCAGGTCGGAGTCACTCAGATCCTTACACTTGCCCATTTTTCCTGCTTCCAACACATCAACTTGAAGATCTGACTGTTCACTTGCTGCCTAATATATCCCACCTCTTGACAGGTGCCCTTGTGACGAGATAATGTTATTCACTTACCTGTCAGTGGTTTTAATGTTTTGGCTGATCGGTGTATTTCCTAAGACTCCCTGCAAATCACTGAAGTCCACTTTTCATTCCAGCCCGCTTTGAGTCCACCGAGGATTTACGTATTCAGATTTACATCATTTCATTTTCTAATACTTAACTGCTGTCATTGCAAATGGCGGGACATTGCAAGTAAGACAGGTTTACGTGTTGATTTTTGTTTGACATGTCACATTTGACACAAGCTACGGTCATTGTGTTTTGTTTAACGGGGTCAGATAGAGACATTTGTTTGCTGCACAGTAGTTTTATGTGATCAGAGTGAATCTTTAGCACCGGGGTATCTTGTTTTTATTCAGCTGCAAAATAGAAGACGATTTAGGGGGGGAAAAACTGCCAGAGATGCTTTTTTTTTTTTTTGCAGACCAAAACAATGACCATGTATTTTTGTCAAATTACCGCAAACTCATAATTGCATCAACATGAAGTCAAAACTGTGGGGGTAAACGTTGAGCGTACCAAGTCACTCTGTCTTATAATCAGGGGAAAATGTAATTGGTGTGGTGAAAAACATCTGGCTCTCTTTTTCACAGCTGTGCAGCGCTGCCCTCACAGCACCATAACAGTAACCGTATCTCGGAAACAAAGGGCAAAGGAAAATAAAAGGCAAAGAAGACAAAACTTGAAAGCCGCTACTGGTGCTGCAGATTTCAACTCCAAAAAAACTAAATTTTTTCCGCGGTATATATCCATTTTAGTATCTAAACAGTAAAAGCTGCGAGTGTCTCACATTTGAACCTTATTAAAATAAATTCATTACACTCTCGGCTGCACATGGTGGCTGTGACAAACCGGGATAATGCCTCTGCGATAAGGAATTTAGAAATTCTCTGACTCTGTGGGTGGGTTAGCACGGTAAGAGTCCTGGGTTCAATTCCAGCCCATTGACGTGGGGTTTGTATGCCCCCCCCCCGCCATGCTTGTTTCATCCAACAGCCCTCAATCATGCACGATAGGTGAATTAGTCTCTAAATTACCTGTGTGTGTGTGTGTGTGTCAGTCAGACTGGTGATGTGTACAGGGTGTCTCCCTGCTTTCTGCCCAATGCCTGCTGGGATCTGAATTGGATTAAGCAGGTATAGATGGACAAATAGACGGTTAATTTTCAATTTTTAGTACTCCGATTGAACTAAACGTATCGTAGCTCCTTCTAGACCAGTTGAACAGCGGTGCACTTGACTGAGTTCGGTTCCGTGTGGATCACTGGGTGACACTCAGAGCTCCAGTCCATCCTGTCCCGATGAGGGTGGAGAACATGAGGTTGGAGGAACGTGTGGGCAGCAGACGGAGCAGGACCCCTGCTGGGTCAAAGGCCTCCCCACCGGAGGAGGGCATCCAGACTGTCCGATTCACAGACGGCGCACTCTCGACATAGAGACGATGAACAAAGAACGTATTGAATTAGCAGAGGTGGAGAGAGTCGCTCAAAATCCATACTTGAGGAAAAGTAAAGATAATTAATATTTTCATGGGTGACTTCACTTTACCAACAGAAACTCTTGATGCTTTGAGTAATTTTCTGATAACAAATGTGAAAGGACATTTCCAGTCTTTTTCATAGTATTTTTCCCCCCATCATTCCTATTCATTTTTGCCTCACCGTGGAGGGTTTTTGGAGACAAGCCAAGACACACGTGGCAAACACACAGCTTCAATTTGACCTCAAACCCATGACCGACGTCTAAAAATAACGATAACCACCGAGCTACTAAGTCTTTTTAGGTCTTTCACCGCCATTGAGCGTTTCAATATCTCCTTTGGACGTTGGCCCTCAAAACAGGTCGTGAATTTATTGACTTTAACTCGTCCTTGTTTCTCCTTTGCAAGTTATTTCCCTGGATGTTTTCAGAAACGGACACATATGCGGGAATTGAACCTATAATCTATAACCTATTGGTATTTTATGCAGTTATTTCACCCAGTGAGCCATCAGCTCAGCAAACCTGTGGACACACACAAGTTTTGAGTTGAAGTTGTGTTCATGGCAGCATGAATTCACATTTGTGGCGGCCTCACCCAGTACCGTCCATGCAGTGTCTTTTTTGGGGAGGGATTTTCCCCCCCTTTTTCTCCCCAATTGTATCTAGCCATTACCCCACTCTTCCGAGCCGTCCCGGTCGCTGCTCCACCCCCCTGCCGATGCAGGGAGGGCTGCAGACTACCACATGCCTCCTCCGATACAGGTGGAGTCACCAGCCGCTTCTTTTCACCTGACAGTGAGGAGTTTCACCAGGGGGACATAGTGCGTGGGAGGATCACGCTGTTCCCCCTCCCCCTGAACAGGCGCCCCGACGAAGAGGAGGCGCTAGTGCAGCGACCAGGACACATACCCACATCTGGCTTCCCATCCACAGACACGGCCAATTGTGTCTCTAAGGATGCCCAACCAGGGTGGAGGTAACATGGGGATTCGAACCAGGATCCCCGTGTTAGTAGGCAATGGAATAGACCGCTGCACTACCTGGATGCCCCCATGCAGCGTCTTTGTTGACGTCTGCGTATAAGTTTGTCTTCGTTCAATGGCTGGGAGAGCTGTCACTGGATCGGCTGGGGGAGCCTGGTCAGCTGCGTCCTGTGAGCTCAGGGACCACGGCCCTGCCTGGAGCAACGGCCGAGGAGGTAACATTGAGGGCGGTCTGACAGGACGTGGAAGCGGGGCAGGCTAAGCTAACTGCTAACCCATGCAGACTGACAGTTCCAATAACACGGAGGCTGGGCTGGTGACGGCCTCGCCTAGCCTTGACTGTTTTTAGTGTCGTCATGCGGGGAGGTGTGTCGAGGGTGTCTGGCTGGGACAGCTGGCGTTGGATCGGCTGAGGGAGCCTGGTCTGCTGTATCCGATGGGCCCAAGGACCACAGCCCTGCCCGGAGCGGAAACATCGAGGGCGGTCTGACAGGACGCGGAAGCAGGGCAGGCTAAGCTAACTGCAAGCCCATGCAGACCGGCAGTTCCGACAGTTATCCTGGCTGTTGTTCATTCTCCTGGACAGTGATTTCTTTTTTCTTTTTTTTGTTTAGTTTGGATATGTGTTCTTGTAGTTTTTGGATGTGTGTTTGTGTTGCACTAATGTGGGCTGCAGGAAACTATATTTCATTTCGTGTGCGCAAGTGCATGAAATGAAACGACAAAGTTTTCCTGATTGCTTAAGTTTATCTGTGTGTGGTAAGAAAACGGTGAACAAATCGTTTTTGACGTGTGCGAATATATCAATTTCCTTTCAGTACAGAATCTTAAAAGGCACTTTTCCTCTACGTGGGCTTGAACACACGACTTCCAGGTTGTTCCCATTAAGCTAAGAGGCCTGTGTAGTCCTGACTGCCTTGGATCGATATTACAGCGTTGGTGCACAACAAAACCCCCTTAATGAATAAGGGACCGTGCTGCAAGTACAGTCTCGGTGTCTCTTCGTGTGTGTTGCTGGTTAAAGGGTGGTGCTTGCTTCTTCAGGAAGAGGCTTTCTTATCCATTATGAATCTCAAACATGGCCGCACACCTCCGCTCAAACATGAGAAAGAGGAGGATGAATGAGCTGTGTAAAGTTATTCTACTGTAAATCAGTATTAATCACTCACCGACACCATCTACACCTACCATCTACACCCAGAGTCCTTGTACAGAATGTATTTGCGGGTAAAACATGCATGGATGTGCCCTCATAGGCAGATAAGCCCCCTGCCTGCCATATCTCTGTCACTGCTGGATTCGATTTCTGCTCAACATAACATAATAAGAGGCAGGAACAAGTGAAAGTCGCAGCATGTTTAATGCTATGAAGTACACCCACCATGCACCTTTAACGTATGACAGTACAAATATATCCTGAACAGTTCTCAATGTTTTACGCTTCGCCTGGCAGAGAACTTCCGTGATTTGATTATCTGGAAACTTCTCTGCAGATCTGATTCAAAACACTGACCTTGAAGCACACACTCTGGACATGACAAAGGCCTGATTCCACCGCCAAAACGCATCCTTGTGTTTTGAGTTGTCCGAGTTGACAGGTTCGATGGATCAGGTGGAGGAATGCTCGATTTTCCCGTCCCGTGATTTAGGAATGACCATTAAACCGATATACCGAGACGACAGAAGGATTCGTTTTGGAGGTGTTGGAACCAGGCCACATTAACAAAGGCCTTGCGTGAACGATTGTAGTGTCTGCCGCAAAGTGCACCGAGGAACTGGCTCAGTAAGAAGACCACCTGGGGGATAGAAAGGTTCATAAAAGCAGTATATACACATGACTGGCTCATTGATACAGAAAAGGAAACGTGAGCAATGTTGATGGGTTAAGAGCACAAAAACCCATCCAACAACAAAATTAGAAAAGAGCTGTAAACCGTATTCAAGGACTGCATTTTCGTCTTCTATTTCTTACAAAACATCTACCAGTGATCTAAAGTCCAAGTACAAATGGCCTCACAAAAGATTTTGGAATCAATAGATTTTCATTGCATGTAGAGTTAAGTGCAAAAGTGGTTTTTCGGTGTGATCCTAATGGAGAGGACCTGTGTCACAAATAGAAACAAGCTTGGACCCACATTCCCATTCAGACTAAAGCATAGAATAAAACTGTTCATACAAATATGTCCAGGTTTTGGCTTTCACATGACAAAGCTTTTCTTTCTTTCTTTTAGAACCCCCCCCTTTTCCTCCCCGATTGTACCCGGCCAATTACCTCGCTCTTCTGAGCCGTCCCGGTCACTGCTCCGCCCCCCTCTGCCGATCCGGGGAGGGCTGCAGACTACCACACGCCTCCTCTGATGCATGTGGACTCACCAGCCACTCCTTTTCACCTGACAGTAAGGAGTTTCACCAAGGGGATGGAACACATGGGAGGATCACGCTCTTCCCCCCAGTTCCCCCTCCCCCCTGAACAGGCGCCCTCGACCGGCCAGAGGAGGCACTAGCACAGCGACCAGGACTCATACCCACATCCGACTTCCCACCCGCAGAAACGGCCAATTGTGGATGGGGATTCAAACCAGCGGGATTCGAACCACGGGGATTCGAACCGGCGATCCCCATGTTTGTAGGCAACAGAATAGACAGCCATGCCACCCGGACGCCCATGACAAAGATTTGAATGAATCAGCCTGGAGAAACTTCGCCATCGATGGTGATTGAATCCCTGACAATACATAGAAAACTGGAGCAGTCTAAAGGCAAGAGAGACTTGTAGATTTGACAGGACAGGTAAGGCTGATGCAGTTCATTAATTCAGACAAATTACTGGGTGCACACAATAGCTTATATCAACAGCTCACAGCAAAGCAGGCAGGTGCTTTTTTGCTGAATTTTTCATTTAAAGCTTGTGTAAAGTGGTTAACAGCTTGCATTGTTTTTCTTCCCCATTTAAGCCACAAACAATTTCCCCGTTTAGGACCTGCCACCAAGTAAACTTTCAGAGCGCCGCCGCCTCCCTCACGCCACCCTCTGGAGGACGTAGAGAGTACCGATGTTGTCGATTGTGACGAAGGTGGAGAAGTTGGGCGACACGTGGATCCTCTTCAGACTGGTGCCTGTCAGGTAGAAGGTCTGGAGGGCCTCGCCTCTCTCCACGTCCCACCACTAGGAGATAGAGAGAGCGAAAGAAAGAGAGGAGAGACAGATGGATGTAGGACAGACAAAGTATACCGTAGATGGATACAGATGGATAGGAGAGAGAAAAAATGACATGAGAGAAAGGGAAAAAAAAGCGAGTGTTCAGTTGAAAAATAAACAGACATAACCACAGTTGAATGTTTGTCTGTTGACACGTTCTGGTCTGCAGGAGAAGTCTGTTGCTCTGTTATGACTGACACGTTTCTCCATTGCAGCGGGCACCAGTCCCACCACACTGACAGGCTGGAGTCCCTGTCCTCCTGAGACACAGCCGTCTCATCATCTCATCAGCCATGCTCTTTGGTCCCCCTCACCAAACACACAAACACGCACACACACAAACACATATACGTACACAAAAACATACATGTATCACACCTGTATGTGATCATGCAAGGTTGCACACCATCACCTTGTCATCATGAGAGGAACGAACACACACACACACACACACACACACACATTCAAACTGATGCCCAGTCTACTGACAACACACAGCCCCGGTCGTTGTTGTGCAGCAGCAAGCTGAGTGATTCTGTTTAATCTCAGTTTAAAGTCGACATTTTCCACTGGCGCTCCTCCTCTCGGGCATGAAGCATCAAAGGTGCATCAAGAAGAAGAAGATGTACTTTATTAAGCCCTGTGGGGAAACGCATCTCCTCATGTATCTCATCCCAGCTGTGGAGCTAGGAGCAGTGGGCAGCTGAAGCGTCGGGGACCACCTCCAGCTCTTCTTTCCACTGCCTTGCTCAGGGGCACAGGCAGGAGTATTAACCCTAACATGCATGTCTTTTTGATGGTGGGAGGAAACCGGAGCACCCGCAGGAAACCCACACAGACACGGGGAGAACATGCAAACTCCACTCAGAAAAGACCTGGGACGGCCTGGGGTTCGAACCCAAGACCTTGCTGTGAGGCAACAGTGCTAACCACTGGGCCACCGTGCCGCCCAAGTCAATAATTTATGATGTGGCACGAGAATGAGTGTGTATATCTTTGTATGCATCTGTGTCATACACATTAACAACACACTTGAGTTTGGCCATGAAAACCCTTTACAATTTCAGTTATAGAATTACTCAGCCGAAAGCCATGCTATAATGAATTGTAAAGACTGGAGTCACTTCTACTCAACAATACATTAACCACAACAACACATTAACCACAAAAATATACTGACCACAACAATATATTGACCACATCAATACATTAACCTCAACAATATATTAACCACAACAATATATTGACCACATCAATATATTGACCACAACAATATAATAACCACAACAAAAGCAATGTGCTAAAAACAGCACTTTGTGGATCAGTTCAGTACAATGTGGAATAATACAAAGCAGCTTAATAAAGTGGATCAGAGGCTGTGTGTTGCATCTTAATTGCCAGCTGATTTATGACTATGTGCAGTGTGAGAGAAAGCGAGAGAGAGCGAGAGAGAGGCAGAGAGCGAGAGACTGTGCACTTTGGAAAGAAAGCAGGCCATAGATATAGAACTGAAGTAGTGGCGGCAACAGATGTCTAGTTTACACCACTGTGCCAATACACATACACACACACACACACACACACACACACACACACAAGCAATATTCATTAATCATACAAATGCCTCAGCAGCACTAAGTGGAGCATCTTTGAATAACGCCACTATGGAATTCATAAATTCTAGGTGGAGAGTTGATTAAACAACTGTGTGTGTGTGTGTGTGTTTGTGTGTCCTTTGATATGTGTGTCCTTCTAAATGTGTCCCTTTTTCCTGTCAGTTTGACTTCCTGTCTGTACGGTGTGTGTGTGTGTGTGTGTATATGTGTGTGTTTGTGTGTGTGTGTGTGTGTGTGTGTGTCGTTGTGCTATGACAGTGACTCAATATGGGTTCTATCCTTGCAGAAGGGTTTGCCATGCTGACTGGACTGTCTCCACTGAAACCACCAACACACACACACACAAACACACACATACACACCCTTGCGGTACAGCTTGCTTGCTAGGACTGGGGGGCTTCATAGTGAGTTTGTCAAGCTGCGTCACCTTTTCTAAGAGACATGCCCGGCTGTCAACTCACTGACAAGGCCGGAAATAGAAACATGCCCATATATTACCTCAGTAGTGTCTTTTTTTTGTGGGGGGGGCAGCTTGAGAAAGAGCACAGGGTGAACATGACCTCATGGGTGGTTCTCACTAAGGTAGCATAACACTTACAAACACAAACACACACTTGCATAACTTGTATAGGTCCGAGGCCAGCTGGCTATTAATATTTCAAACCAGTCAGCCTTCTCTCTCTGCATGTCCTCACATTTCTCTCTTATCTCATCCTCTCCTTTCTCTCACCCTCTGTTTCTCCCCAGTCCCCATCCAGTACACGGTACTGAATGACAAAACATCTTCGATGAACCAGACCATGAAAAACGTCTTGCACAGAGCAATGTTTAAAGAAATCAGTGGTCCTCATTGCTAGCCCATTGCAAGAAGTCTCAAGTTTTACATCAATTTATAATTAGTTTAGAATGGACCACAGCAACCTGGTGATGATATCTTATACAGTAAACAGATAATTACATGCTAGCTAAACACAAAGACCTACACAACATGCAGATCGTTGGTTGTGAGTTTTTACTTATTTTTGGGTATGTTTCCATAAACCACATTGAATCTTTAATTCTTAATCTCCAATTTCTATGCACACCACTTGGCTAGGTGCATAAAGTCACCCTCGTGGGCCTAGGAAACTTAGTAAGTGTCTGTGGCATTTGATTAAGTGATGAAGGGAAAAAATTAAATCCTCCGCCATCCTTCCACAGGTCTGAGCCTGTTTCACAGGTCCAAATTTAACACATCGGTGGTTGTGGGTGGCAGTTTATTCAATCCTGTAATAACTAGAGGATTTGGCGTCCGGGTAGTGTAGCGGTCTACTTCGTTGCCTACCAACATGGGGATTGCCGGTTCGAATCCCCGTGTTATCTCTAGCTTGGTTGGGCGTCCCTACAGACACAATTGGCCGCGTCTGCGGGTGGGAAGCCGGGTGTGGGTATGTGTCCTGGTCGCTGCACTAGTGCCTTCTCTGGCCGGTCGGGGCACCTGTTCGGGGGGGGGGGGGACTGGAGGAATAGCGTGATCCTCCCATGTGCTACGTCCCCCTGGTGAAACTCCTCACTGTCAGGTGAAATGAAGTGGCCGGCAACTCCAAATGTATCGGAGGAGGCATGCGGTAGTCTGCAGTAGTGCTGCACGACTCATCTAATCACAACCGCGATGGCAGCCTGTGCAATTATATAACCACAAAAGGCTGGGATTTAGTTAAATAATAAAATGTGCGTATGTGAACATCGGTTTGTGTGCAGTCTGCATATCTACACCCATAATTAAGAGATGACCAATCACTCCCCGTTTAGCCAGTGAAACATGTGCAGTCTACGGTCAAAAGACTATCCTGTGTGTTGTGTGCAGACCAGAAAGAAGGACAAAATGGATACCCATGACAACGAGCAGGTTAAACCTGATGAACTGGTGGCAAAAAAAAGAAGCAATCTCTGTTATATGGCGATATTATTGGATTCAAGCTCAGCAACATTGCGCAGAAAGAGGTACTGTGTAAAACATGCAAAATGAAAGCCACTACATGTCGTGGCAACATGACAAATTTGTATTATTAGTATACGTATAAAGTTGTTTATTAATATCGCAATCGCAATATAACTTTTTGTGCAGCACGAGTCTGCAGCCCTCCCCGGATCGGCAGAAGGGGTGGAGCAATGACCAGGAAGAGTGGGGTAATTGGCCCAGTACAATTGGAAAGAAAAAAGGGGAAAAAATCCAAAAAAATAATAATAATTAGAGGATCGCACCAGGCAGTGTACCAATATCGGGTAAAGTAGGGTTATTCTGTATAAAAGCGTATATTAAAAGGAGCAGAGAAAATTTTTGTAACGGCATCTCTTAGACGGATTCAGCATTAAGTGAGTTAGTGTTAACCGACGCTGTGCACCAAGCTGCAATACATTCCTCTGGGGCAACAGCACTCGCCAAATAACGTCCACTACACAAGCCGTTCTGTCACACTAACAGACTCAGAATATGATGAGAAGAGTGAAGAGCCTTATCTACGATATCTATCATGAAAAGACGCGTTTATCAATACATCTCTAACCCTGCAGAGCAGAGGTCTTGCTCTGTAATGAAGAGAGGAGTGAGTGGTTGCAGGGAGATGACAGTGGAAGTGTGGGAGTCAGAGAGAAGTGCAAAGAAGAACAAGTAAAAAAGCTGCACCACTATGTTGACTGACTGACTATACTGGGCTTGTCTCTTCATAACGGATGGTGTTTTCACACACTTCATATAGTATCTGGAGCCTGTTGGTGCCAAAAAAAAAAACAGCTCTTCTGCAGGATGTTATTTAGTGAAGGATTACATCGCAGCTTGGCGCGCAGCAGTGGGATGACATGAGCTCACTTGGTACTGAATCACTTCAGAGGATTTTGCTACCCGTCGCTGGGTTTGACTCCCAATACTAGGAAAATTGGGCTTATGTTAAAAAAATACCGCAGCTTTCATTTAAGTTTCATACACAGACAACCTTCTGAAGTGATCAAGTTAAACTGCTTTCCCCCTGGGGTGTCGGGGTGGTGTGGTGGTCTATTCCAGTGCCTACCAACACGGGGATTGCCGGTTTAAAGCCCTGTGTGACCTCCGGCTTGGTCGGGCATCCCTACAGACACAATTGGCCATGTCTACGGATGGGAAGCTGGATGTGGGTATGTGTCCTGGTTGCTGCACTAGCGCCTCCTCTGGTCAGTCTAAGTGCCTGTTCAGGGGGGAGGGGGAACTGGGGGGAATAGTGTGATCCTCTCACGCGCTACGTCTCCCTGGTGAAACTCCTCACTGTCAGGTGAAAAGAAGCAGCTGGTGACTCCACCTGTATCGGAGGAGGCATATGGTAGTCTGCAGCCCTCCCCCGGATCAGCAGAGGGGGTGGAGCAGAGACCGGGACGGCTCTGAAGAGTGGAGTAATTGGCCGGGTGCAACTGGAGAGAAAAGGGGGGAACATTTAAAAAAAAAGTTTTCCCCCTGTAAAAATATGTCCGATGGTGTGTGTGTGTGTGTATATATATATATATATATATATATATATGGTTTTTTGTAACACTTTATTAAAGTTTCCGACTGTCTTGTGGGTAGACAGACTAGCCTGGTAGTTTTAGAGATTTCCCTGTAAATAAAATATTACAGGTTTGATCCCCTGCAACAGCTTAAGTACTATCTACCAGCCATGCATCAAAGTGCCGACCTGCTCGCTCACCGCAGACGTCTGCCAAATGCCCTGAATGAAAATAACTTCATGAAATGAAAATGACTTCATTCTTATTTACCCCACTTCAGGCGGCACTCGTCTCGATTACCTCAGGGCTCGCCAAGACAAGATCGCCATCAGGAGGCGTTATATGGGCGCTGTTAGATATGGATCAGTTATGACAGATTAAAGCAGGGTGATTTGGTACGGAGATGGGGAGAGGCAGATAGATGGAGAGAGGTACAGCGAGGGATCGATAAGAAAAAAAAGGTGGGGCAGATTTAAAAGGAGGGAGTGGGAGACACTAAGTTAAAGTGTAATTACATCTGACTGGGAGGAGAGACGACTGAGCTCGCCCCATCGGCTCAAATGAAGACACGCCTTCGTGATGGTACGTGACACACAGAAACACACTGGTGCGAATGCACAAATGAAAAGCACTGAGCAGACAGACGGAAACAGACAGGCAGGCAGGCACGAAGGGAAAGCAGAAGGCCGGGGTGAAACTAAAGGGGTTCAAACAACAGACAAACCAAGAGAGAACAGGAGGTGGCTGGAGAAACACTACAGAGAAAGAGAGAGGAGAAGACAGGACACCTCCATCCAACCTGTCATTATGATAAAAACTAATCACCACGGATCAGAGATTTGATGTCTGTAGGACACAGAGAGAGAGAGAGACAGCGAGACAGAGATAGGGAGAGAGACATAGAGACAGGGAGAGAGAGGAGAGAGAGCACAAGCGAGAGAGAAAGGAGAGAGAGAAAGACCGAGACAGAGAGAGAGGGAGAGGGAGAGACAGGGAGAGAGAGAGGAGAGAGAGAGGAGAGAGAGCACAAGCGACAGAGAGAGGCAGAAAGAGAAAGGAGAGAGAGCACAAGCGACAGAGAGAGGCAGAGAGAGAGAGGAAAGAGAGAGAGAGGGTGGGGGGGGATCAATGGTTGAATGGCTGGGTAGAGTCTGTAGGCTGGATGGAGGGATGATGAGAGCTGTAAGCACTGAGGATGTGAAGCTATTGCCTGCTGCCAGACAACAACCAGACTGACAACGGCAAGAATAGGCCTCAAGAATCGGTGTGAAGAAGGGTGAAGAAGAGTGAAGCCAGAAAAGTGCAGAGTTCAAATGTGTGGACATTAGAATTAGAAGGAAATGGAATCAGTAGAAAAGGAATGGTGAGAGGAAGATAATGGAAAATAATGAATGCTGAGCACAAACAGAACAGGTAAGAGCTGAGAGGTGTAGGGTTAAAGCAAGGAGGTTTCTGCATTTGCTTAAACAGGCAACACAATTACCAGGTGTACATATATATACTATATATATATACACTACCGTTCAAAAGTTTGGGATCACCCAAACAATTTTGTGTTTTCCATGAAAAGTCACACTTATTCACCACCATATGTTGTGAAATGAATAGAAAATAGAGTCAAGACATTGACAAGGTTAGAAATAATGATTTGTATTTGAAATAAGATTTTTTTTACATCAAACTTTGCTTTCGTCAAAGAATCCTCCATTTGCAGCAATTACAGCATTGCAGACCTTTGGCATTCTAGCTGTTAATTTGTTGAGGTAATCTGGAGAAATTGCACCCCACGCTTCCAGAAGCAGCTCCCACAAGTTGGATTGGTTGGATGGGCACTTCTTGCGTACCATACGGTCAAGCTGCTCCCACAACAGCTCAATGGGGTTCAGATCTGGTGACTGCGCTGGCCACTCCATTACCGATAGAATACCAGCTGCCTGCTTCTGCTCTAAATAGATCTTGCACAATTTGGAGGTGTGTTTAGGGTCATTGTCCTGTTGTAGGATGAAATTGGCTCCAATCAAGCGCTGTCCACTGGGTATGGCATGGCGTTGCAAAATGGAGTGATAGCCTTCCTTATTCAGAATCCCTTTTACCCTGTACAAATCTCCCACCTTACCAGCACCAAAGCAACCCCAGACCATCACATTACCTCCACCATGCTTAACAGATGGCGTCAGGCATTCTTCCAGCATCTTTTCATTTGTTCTGCGTCTCACAAACGTTCTTCTTTGTGATCCAAACACCTCAAACTTGGATTCATCCATCCACAACACTTTTTTCCAGTCTTCCTCTGTCCAATGTCTGTGTTCTTTTGCCCATCTTAATCTTTTTCTTTTATTGGTCAGTCTCAGATATGGCTTTTTCTTTGCCACTCTGCCCTGAAGCCCAGAATCCCGCAGCCGCCTCTTCACTGTAGATGTTGACACTGGTGTTTTGCGGGTACTATTTAATGAAGATGCCAGTTGGGGACCTGTGAGGCGTCTGTTTCTCAAACTAGAGACTCTAATGTACTTATCTTCTTGCTCAGTTGTGCAACGCGGCCTCCCACTTCTTTTTCTACTCTGGTTAGAGCCTGTTTGTGCTGTCCTCTGAAGGGAGTAGTACACACCGGTGTAGGAAATCTTCAATTTCTTAGCAATTTCTCGCATGGAATAGCCTTCATTTCTAAGAACAAGAATAGACTGTCGAGTTTCAGATGAAAGTTCTCTTTTTCTGGCCATTTTGAGCGTTTAATTGACCCCACAAATGTGATGCTCCAGAAACTCAATCTGCTCAAAGGAAGGTCAGTTTTGTAGCTTCTGTAACGAGCTAAACTGTTTTCAGATGTGTGAACATGATTGCACAAGGGTTTTCTAATCATCAATTAGCCTTCTGAGCCAATGAGCAAACACATTGTACCATTAGAACGCTGGAGTGATAGTTGCTTGAAATGGGCCTCTATACACCTATGTAGATATTGCACCAAAAACCAGACATTTGCAGCTAGAATAGTCATTTACCACATTAGCAATGTATAGAGTGTATTTCTTTAAAGTTAACACTAGTTTAAAGTTATCTTCATTGAACAGTACAGTGCTTTTCCTTCAAAAATATGGACATTTCAATGTGATCCCAAACTTTTGAACGGTAGTGTATATACACACACACACACACACACACAAAATAAGTCTCCATTTACAAATTTTGGTCTCTCCTGTGGGAACATGCAGCAGTGTGTGTGTATGTGTGTGTCACACAGAGCTTCCATATCCTCAGAGCAGATGGCTTATGTGCTGATATAACACTATCACTGCGAGACCATTGATTTATGGGAGAGACAGTGATGTGCGCTGACACAAAACAACAGCGTGCACAGGTTTCAGTGAGAGACAGATAGCGGCGGGACCTGAGGGCCTGTTTACCATTAGCCCATCTTGGGCTCTCTCTGCAAACTAAACCTCCTCTCTTGTTTCCGCGCTGGCCTCTCTGACTTGGCCGCTAAAATTAACTGCGACGAAGGCAGATGAAGGTGCACACTTGGGCATTCGGAGCATTGCGTGCATGCACACCAATGCAAGCGACACACGGTGGGGGAGGTGGGGGTTAAGCGTAGAGGCAAAATGCAAAAGAAAATGTCATGATGTAAGCCACGCCAACTGCTGCCAACACAGCAAAGTACTTACTGCTCTAGTTTTTGTGGTGCCAACAGCCATAAAGACGTGCAGCATGGCTTAACTACCTTGTAAGCATCTGGATGAGCCACATAAATCTACAGCACGTACAAGGCGTTGTTGTACATCAGTGTGTTTTGGAGAGGGCCAGTGCAGCTTTAGCTTTCCATGACCCCGCTCACTGCTGAAGAAACTCCGTTTTCAAAAATGCTCTCTCTTCAGCATTGTTCAAACTGAGTTGGTTTTACTGGGAGAATTGGGGTTGGGGGACAAGACTAAACAACATCTGTAATTATAGTCCAGTTGATATCTGCCATGTCCATAATTTAAACCATCCTGGTTCATTATCTCAGCCAGGCGGCGGTAGCCTGGAGGGGATATTGTGTTTGGCAGGGTTGAGTCAGATTACTTTGAGATGTAGTCAGTTACCCAATACAAATTACATGGCAAGTTTCGTAATTAGTAACGTAATCCATTGGATTACAAAATATGTTATCTAATCTGAACACTTTTGGATTACTTCAATCAGAATCAGAATACTTTATTCTATTTGATTCATTCAAAATCAAACACTGAAAAAAATCTGCACCTTATACTAAAAGAAGAGATAGAGCCACAAAAATCTGAATTCCACAAATATTCTTTTTTTACCTCTTTAAACGTCTCAAACATTTTCAATGCAAATAAAATGCATTTTGCATATTCAGAATTTATGGTTGGTCAAATCAAATTACCCTTACAAATACAGTACTGGCAAAAAATACAGGTGTACTATAACTATAATGTAATGGGTTTTTTTTCAAATGTAATCTGGGCTGATTGTTATTTTTTATCTGATTACATAATCCTGATTACATGTAATCTGTTACTACCCAACCCTGCCGTTTGGTCGCATGTGTGTGTGTGTGTTTGTCTGTGTATCTGTCTGCAGCTAATCTCACATACTGCTTGGCCTATCAGCCTAATATATATATTTTATTTTATTTTTTTGCATATTTATAGCTGTATGATCAAGAACCTCTCGTGGTTGCGGTGATTCAAAACTTTTGAAAGACGATTGTTCTCTGTACCGCCGTTCTCTCTCTTCATTCACTCTCTAGCTCGCTCGACCAACGCTGCTGTCACTGCCTGATCTGAGTCAACCATAGGCCGCATCCCTTCGAAGGGCGCAGTCTACAAAGGCATGTCCCATCTCAGCACATCCATAAACCTCCTCTTTGGCCTTCCTCTTTTCCTCTTGCCTGGCAGCTCCATATTCAGCATCCTTCTCCCAATATACCCAGCATCTCTCCTCCACACATGTCCAAACCATCTCAGTCTTGCCTCTCTTGCTTTGTCTCCAAACCGTCCAACCTGAGCTGTCCCTCTAATATACTCGTTCCTAATCCTGAAGTCCACGGGTTTTTCTGACAGTGTGTGTATCTCTCCGCTGCTATTCTCCCATACTACTGCTGCCTGTCAGTCTAATAATTTTGGTGCGGTTATGACTGTATGATCAAGGACCTCTCGTGGTTGCGGTGATTCAAAATCTTTGAAAAACCGGTTTTATACCGCAATTGAGCACTACCCTCAGCTGTTTTTTTCGCCTAAATCTGAGCACTGGAGAAAGGGAGATAGGCAGGCAGTGCCTCTGTATTTTCCCTTCTCCCGATAGGTGAAAAAAGGAGTGGTTTGTCGCCAAGTCTGAGCATCAGAGAAGGGGAGATAAACTTGAGGGAGATCTGCACTCTACCGAGTGCACTCTTCTGGTTTGTATTCTTTTGACTTTTGGTCTTCCTGTCTTTTTTACATGCACATAGTAGGAGATACCTACAACAAGTGAGAGCACATAAAAATTATAATACAAGAAGTTATCCGGAGAAAATAACCCATTTTGAATAGTGATTTTTGAATTTATGGCTATCTGTATACTGACCTGGGTCAGCACCCCATTTGCACACACCATGATAGCCACTATGTGTGTCACCCAACTTCAACTAGAGGAGCATAACCTAAATCTGCTCTGACAGACTTCTGATGTAAACCTCGGTTCTTTCGCAGCTAAATGGGTCTGCTTATTCAGGCTACCTGGGGAAAATTCAGCGCCGGGTTACGCAGCTGAAATACCTGGCCGTGCATGCTAGAGCGTGTGTGTGTGTGTGTGTGTGTGTGTGTGTGTGTGTGTGCTGTAATGAGAGCCAGCGCACCATCAGGGTGTGAATAAGCACACTGCCGTGTGGGGATAATTCATCTTCCTCACAAATAAATAGCTCAGACACAACGTCCACGAGGAAAGGGTGTGGTTACCCCACTTTTCAAAATCACTGCATCCTGTGGAGACAATGGGGTTGGGTAAGCAGGGGGTAAAACTAGGTGATAGCACAAAGTGCCCATCTGAAGGGTTTTAACAGGCCATCTCCATTTGAGAGACAAGAGAGAACGAGTAAAACAAAAAGAGGCACACAGAGGAGTGCGTGTGTGTGTGTGTGTGTGTGTGTCCAGACCCTTGCTGAGGGGAAAACACTCTGACACAGAGGTTGAATTATTCATCCAGGGTTCACTGAAATATTGATGCTCAGACTATCCAGCCCCTCCGCCCCATCCCTCCCTTTTCTCCCACCTTTCTCACCCTGCTCCCATTAGCAACTCTCCGCTCCTCGTGGATGTGAGACCAGGTATACACACTAGCCGGGAAACCGTGGTTTCCCCATTAGAAACAATTAAGACAAAACAAAGGGAAATCTTGGATTCTAGCCCCGATCCCCTCTGGCTCTCTTCACCTTCAACCTTTCTCATGTCCATCTCCGTCCCTCTTCCTCACCTTCCATCCCTTTCATGGTTCACCTCTCTCTGTTTTGCTTGTCAAGGATGGGTCATCGTCTGAACTCAGCTTTGTTTGTTTATACATGCCTTCTAGTGTTGGAGAGAGAGAGAGAGAGAGAGAGAGAGAGAGAGGAGAGAGAGAAGAGAGAAGAGAGCGCGGAGAGAAGAGGAGCAGGGATAGAGCAAGAGAGCAAGAGAGAGAATAGAGAGAGAAAAGAGCAGAGTGAGAAGGAGCAGGAATAGAGAGAGAGGAGAGAGAATAGAGAGAGAAGGAGCAGGGATAGAGAGAGAGAGAGGGAATGAGTGAGTGAGAGAAGAGAGAAGAGACAGAGAAGAGAGGTAGAGAGAGACAGAGAGAGAGAAGAGAGAGGGAGAGAAGAGGGAGTGAGAGAGAGAGGAGAGAGAGAGAGAGAGAGAGAGGAGAGAAAGCGGGAGAGAGAGATGGAAGAAAAGGCTGGTATAGACAGAGTAAGGCAGTGAGAGAATGACAAGGACCAGGAGAGCGAGAAAAAGAGAGACGGCGTGTGCTCACGCACATGCATGTGACTCCATGCATATTCAACAACACACACCAGCATGCATGTCTCTGTGGACACCATTATTGAGTCCAGCATCCTCCACCTCGCTCTCCTGCTCCGTCTTTAATTGCCTGTCTTCTCCATGTCTCGTTTCCATCTCAGTGTGATTTGCAGACAAAGGGGCCCTTCTTTTCCCCCCGAAGACAATTAACCTGGGTTTAATGAGCAAAGCAAGAGAGGAAACAACTGCCTCTGAGGGAGGAAGGAATATTTCACCGGCTTGTAAACCAGGACAGGTTCCAGGACACACGCATCCCGGCTGCTTGGCTGCATGCACGTTTTTGTAAACAGGGATGTTGCCGAAAGGTCAGAGGTGTTAAAATAGGAATGAAATCTGTGAGGAATGAAATCTGTGTAGAAGTAATCAGCCCTGCTTGTGCTCCGAGTATGAATGACATTGAACAGGAGTGTATTAAAATGGAAATTTCTGTATTTTCTGCACTCCGAACTGAAAAGAAAAGCAGGAAGAGAGATGACAAACCACTGATTCTGAGGAAAACGCCGGCATACTTCAAGGAACTGTTTTGCAGTTTATGTTAGTGCATCTGTGTGTGTGTGCGTCTGTGTGTGTGTGTGTGTGCAGGTATTTTTAGAGGCAGGTCTCTGCTCACAGCGGTGCAGGGTGGCTCGGCAGGGTACTCCCACTAAGACAGCGCCGCGGCAGAAACATGTCAAGTCAAATCAAAGCTCTTGAAGCGCACCTTACGCAGTGAGGCAGCCTGGTACCGTGGACTGATCCACACGTCTCTGGAAGACGGGCCACATCAGAACGTGTTACTTTCATCTGGAAACGCCATTCGCAAGCCTCACTAAAAAGCCATTGTATGTGTATATATATAATATATATATGTATATATTATATATATATAAAAGGGGAGAACGCATGATTTTTTTTTCCCCATTTGGTGGCAAATCTGCTGAGAAGGAGGAGCAAACTGAAAGGTATAAGGTTTTTTTTTCTCCCCAGTTTATACTTGGCCGATTACCCCACTCTTCTGAGCCATCCCGGTCGCTGCTCCACCCCCTCTGCTGATCCAGGGAGGGCTACAGACTACCACATGCCTCCTCCGATACATGTGGAGTCACCAGCCGCTTCTTTTCACCTGACAGTGAGGAGTTTTGCCAGGGGGACGTAGCGCGTGGGAGGATCACGCTATTCCCCCCAGTTCCCACTCCCCCCAGAACAAGCGCCCTGACCGACTACAGGAGGTGCTAGTGCAGCAACCAGGACACATAGCCAAATCTGGCTTCCCACCCGCAGACACAGCCAATTGTGTCTGTAGGGACGCCCGACCAAGCCGGAGGTAACACGGGGATTCAAACAAGCGATCCCCATGATGGTAGGCAATGGAATGGACTGCTACGCTACCCGGACGCCCCCGAAAGGTATAAGATTCAAGCAGCTTTTGATCTCATTCAGTGTAATACAAGACATTAAAAAACAAATGGGTTTAAGTTCTAATTAGAATATTGATGTTTGATTTCTCTATAAAAAGCAAAAAGTGGGGGCGTGTGGGTAGCATAGTGGTCTATTCCATTGCCTACCAACACGGGGATTACCGAATCCCCATGTTACCTCCGGCTTGGTTGGGCATCCTACAGATACAATCGGCTGTGTCTGTGGGTGGGAAGCTGGATGTGGTTATGTGTCCTGGTTGCTGCACTAGCACCTCCTCTGGTCAGTCGGGGTGCCTGTTTGGGGGGGGGGGACTGGGGGGAATCGCGTGATCCTCCCACACGTGATGTCCCCCTGGTGAAACTCCTCACTGTCAGATGAAAAGAAGAGGCTGGCGACTCCACATGTATCGGAGGAGGTATGTGGTAGTCTGCAACCCTCCCCGGATCAGCAGAGGGGGTGGAGCAGCGACCGGGATGACTCGGAAGAGTAGGGTAATTGGCCGGATACAACTGGGGAGAAAGGGGGAGAAAGGGGGGGGGATAAAAAGCAGAAAATGGGATTCAGTTCTGGTTAATAACTAATTTTCCTGCAGGTCGAATATGCATGATATTGAACTCCAGCCTGCACAAGAAGAACCAACATTTGCATTGACTGACCATCGCGCTGTAGAGAATTAAAGCTGCTATCAGGAAAATTCTGACTTTATCATAACAAAACATGACCATCATATATCGGGGGGGGGGGGGGACTGCAAAGTGACAGCTTCGTCAGGTGCTGAGAAATCCTGCCTTTAGAAATCCAATGTCCTCCTATAAAAACTTCCTCACACATTCATCTCGTTGTGCGTTTCAGCACTACAACATGGAGGAGCCAGCCTTGCAATACAACTCAAAGAATCTAAGAAGCCTTTTCATCCAGCATGAAAAATTACACGATGAATGCCACTCAAAAAGTAAAATTAATAGAATGATCACTTTTGGGAAGGGGTGAAAACTGTGCTACTATAAAGACATGAAAACTGAGCTGCAGAGGTGGGACGTAATGAAGTACGAATACTTCGTTACTGTACTTAAGTAGATTTTTCAAGTATCTGTACTTTACTTGAATATTTATTTTTACTTTTACTCCCTACATTTTAACACAAATTTCTGTACTTTCTACTCCTTACATTTTCAAATCAGGCTTGTTACTTTAGTTTTAATGCATTCGGGGGGAATTATCGATTATGAACATTATAACCTTGACTCATAAGTCAGTCTCTAAACGCTTAGCGGCAATGATCTCAGATAGTCTCGCGATACCAGACGGACGTAATTTTATTCGAAGTTGGAATGGTTAAGATAATAATAGAGCCGAATGATTTGGGGGGGAAAAGGACTGTACCGGTGTTGTCGCATGTTTGTTGTTGTTTTTTTTAATTCATATTTTCAGGGGATAGACCTATCATAAAACGATCTACTTCTCTGGCTAATATTCACGGTGCCTTGATGGAAGTCATGGACGTTTAAATTCATAAAACGATCTTTTCACCAAGGACTATTTTCGGGCTAGACTTTTCAAATTAATCTGTGCCTTCAACTAAATTAAAACACAATGATAATGTAACTTTCACTAAAAATAAAGGTGACATGGTGAAATGGCTGAGCCTGTACTTTTTACTCGTCTACTTTGAGTACATTTCAGAGCCTGTACTTTTTTACTTTCAACTTGAGTCAAGACATTGAGTCAGTACTTCTACTTTTATCAGAGTCTATTTTTACATAAGTATCTGTACTTCTACTTGAGTAGACAATGTGTGTACTTTTGCCACCTCTGCTGAGCTGGCTGTGCTATTGTAGGGCAGATAAACCTCATTGTCATTAAATATATAACTAGCCATGTGATATGAATATTGTACAATGCTTTACAACATAGGTTATAAAATGTGTACGGTGTTTTACCTCCAATACCTCTAATATTACCCCTCCACCTGACATATGTGCAGGATCTCTGCGTTAGGTAGCTTGCGAACTCTCCGGCTCTTACTGCTGTTATTCTTGTCACTTGCAGGACACCATTGCTAAAGGGAACAGTTGCAGAAATTGCTGAATTCCTACCTGTCGCTGATGGTGGTCACTAGAGAAACATTTAACTGACTGCACTTTTAAGGTTGGCTTTTTTGCAAAGATGCGGGGAGGGACGATTGCTCAGATGAAAATCAGGTGGTCTCAGTACAAGACTCTCCGCTGCCAAATGTTCCATTTATTTCTGAGAGGTGATCGCATTCACTCCCCTTTAGTTTTTTTTTTTTTTGGCTTGATCCCTCATTGCTCACTCCCACACAATTGTTTCTTAATCTTTCCTGATTGCCCTCCCATCGAGTACTCCCTCAATTAAACTACTTCCTCAATTGCTCTCTCATTCTCACACCCTCTCTCTTCTGAGGGAAAGGGCAGAGTAACCATGACTCCTTTACCACTCCATCACTTCTGACTCTCGTTCAGAATTACAGGCCGCAGTTGCTCATGGGCTGGTGAAGCCTTGTCAACAGGCCATAACTGAGAATGAGACAGCTTGAAAGGACAGAGAGAGAGAAGGGGAGCGGGGTTAAACAACAAAAAGAACAAGAGACATGATGAGATGCAGATTAAAAAAGTAAGCTCTCATTTACCAAAACTACTCATTTGTACATAAAGACATGACTACTCTAAACCTGACACTGAACATGCATGGGCAGATGTGTGTGTGTGTGTGTATGTATGTGTGTGTGTGTGTGTGTGTGTGTGTGTACGTGCGTGCGTGCGTGCGTGCGCGTACGCACGCACAAGGCCAACCGAGACAGAGAAAGAAGATGGAAAAACGCTGGAGAATGTCACCTATGCCAGAAACAAGCAGGATCACAAAGTGTGAACAGACGAGGGAACCGACAAAGCCTGAAAAATAAATGAAGGTGAGGATGAGAGAGATAACAGCGAAAGAGAAAGAGAGAGAGGAGGTCTGGTGGGAACTCGGAGAACAAGAGGGAGGGAAAAAATAGAATGAAAAAAAGCAACAACAGAGCGAGGGGTGTGTGAGGAAGTGAGATAAGGTGGAATTGTGTTTTGTCTCTCCCCTCCATCACCAAGGGATAGCCAACACAGGCTGGGCTCATAAGTCATGTCTGACAACACTGGTGGCAAGGGAGAGCTGTCATAGAAAACACTCCCATTCATCTGGAGGATGCAGATATTGCACGCACGCGTGTGTGTGTGTGTGTGTGTGTGTGTGTGTGTGTGTGTGTGTGTGTGTGTGTGTGTGTGTGTTATTGATATCTCACTTGCATTGAGGCTTGGTGGCATTTGATAGGTTCATCAAGTTCCACAGTGCAGCGGTTCATGAAACCCCAAACTAATTGCACACATCTAAAATTCATATCACAGATGGTTATAGACATAATTCATCTGTTTTAAAGTCATAACTAGTTTTAGGCACTCCAACACCCCACTAGAGACAGTCGGGGTTAATTTTAGGCCTGGGAATTGGGAGGTATCTCCCAATCAGCGCTAATTTAATGTATATTCGAATTATTATTGCAATTTCACAAATATCTCATCTCATCATCAGCGCTTCTCTGGGGTCGGGTTTCAGTGGCAGCAAGGTAAGCAGGGCACTCCAGATGTCCCTCTCCCCAGCAATGCCCTCCAGTTCCTCCTGGGGGATCCCAAGGCGTTCCCAGGCCAGATTGGACATGTAGTCCCTCCGGTGAGTTCTGGGTCTACCCCGGGGTCTCCTATCAGTTGGACATGCCCGGAAAACCTCCAAAGGAAGACGCCCAGGAAGCATCCTAATTAGATGCCCGAACCACCTCAACTGGCTCCTTTCAACGCGAAGGAACAGCGGCTCTACTCCAAGCTCCCTCCAGATGTCCGAGCTCCTCACCCTATCTCTAAGGCTGAGCCAAGACACCCAATGGAGGAAACTCATTTCAGCTGCTTGTATCCATGATCTCACCCTTTTGGTCACTACCCAAAGCTCAAGACCAAAGGTGAGGGTTGGAACGAAGATTAACTGGTAAATTGAGTGCTTTGCCCTCCGGCTCAGCTCCCTCTTCACCACAACGGCCCGGTACAACATCCGCATTACTGCTGATGCTCCACCAACATGCCTGTCAATCTCCCGCTCAATCCTACCCTCACTCACGAACAACACCCCGAGATACTTAAACGCCTTCACTTGAGGCAACAACTCATCCCCAACCCAGAGGGAGCAATCCACCATTTTCCGGTAGAGAACCATGGCCTCAGACTTGGAGGTGCTGACTCTCATCCCAGTCATTTCACATTCAGCTGCAAACCACCCCGGTGCGCACTGGAGGTCACGTTCTGATGAAGCCAACAAAACCACATCATCTGTGAAGAGCAGAGAAGCAATTCTGAGGTTCCCAAAATGGACACACTCCTCACCTTGGCTGTGCCTTAAGATCTTGTCCATGAATATCACAAACAGAATCGGAGATAAGGGACAACCTTGGCAGGGTACTGACACCCACCAAAAACGTGTTTGACTTCGTGCCGACAATACTGACACAGCTCTCACTTTGGTTATACAAGGACCGGGTGGCTTGTAGCAACTGCCCTGATACCCCATACTCCCGCAGTACCCCCCCCCCCACAGAGTGCCCCAGGGTACATGATCGTAAGCCTTCTCCAAGTCCACAAAACACATGTAGAATGGCTGGTCAAACTCCTATGCCTCCCTGACTACTTCCACAAGGGTAAAGATTTGGTCTGTTGTTCCACGGCCAGCATGGAATCCGCATTGTTCCTCCTGGATCAAAGGTTCGGTTAGAGCATCCTTTCCAGCACCCTAGAATAGACTTTCCCAGGGAGGCTGAGCCATGCGATGCCCCGATAATTGGACCATACCCTCTGGTCCCCTTTTGAGGCTTCACAAATATCACAATATCAAATACTGTGATACGATAGAATAATTCTTTATTTTTAAGGTTCCATCTCTGCTCATCTTCAATAAAATGTGAAAATTGCATTAATCCAAAGAAAATGTACATCAGAATATCACAATATCGTGATTGATTTCCCCACCACCACTGTGAGTTGAATGTCTTAATGCCTTGCTTAAGCACATATCTGCAGTAGTCATTAAGGGTGTGTGTGTGTGTGTCTGAGTGTGTGTGTGTGTGTGTCTTCTCCTGGATTGCCACCTTGCCGTGGTGGAGAAGCTTGTACTGATGATCCCAAGTGCTATTGCCGTCCGGCGCTTGGCTCCAGGTAGTGTCACGCAAGGCGGATAGGTCAAGGTTACAGATGAACCACGATCCAACAAAGACCTCAACAGCAGAACTGGTGGAAGATGTCTCCAGGTCACAACGGCAGTGAAGGAGGATGAAGGCTGCAACAGGCAGTGGTCCCCAATCGTCTTGGTTCTCCATGCCATTGGACTCTGGCCACCCTCTCCCAAGGACCATGTAGTGGCTGCAGGTGCACTCCATGTAAAAAGCTGTCACATGCAGGCGTCCTCCCATTATGCGGCTACAGGATCTGCCTCTACACCCACCCGAGGACCCAGAGGGAGGATGATCATATTCGCTCCAAAGTGACCGCCGATAATAGTGTGTGTGTCGGGGGGTGGGGGTGGTTCTAATTCACTTTCCCTGGACTTTCCAGGATTTTCCTTGTCCATGTGGAATTCAAACCAGCAACGAGTGAGTCACAAGTCCATTTCACACTTTCTCAACTTTTGGAAAGTTGATGTACAAGAGATAACTGAAGAAACTTTCCCCCCTTTAATGGCAGCAGTGTAATCATTACATGAACTGGTTCCAATGCCGGTCAGTCAAATCCAATTGAAGTGTGAGGCTTAACAGCACCAATCAAATCGCCAATCTTCCCTGATGAGATGGCATCGAAGTCTGCTTTGAGTGGCACATGGCTTAATGAGAGACAGAGCTGGAGAAAGCGCGTGACTGGGGATATGACTGGAGGTTAAATAAGGATAAAGATACTTCTGACTCCATGGAAACTAGCGCTTCCTCTGGTCGGTCAGGGCACCTGTTCAGGGGGGAGGGGGAACTGGGGGGAATAGCGTGATCCTCCCACACGCTACGTCTCCCTGGTGAAACTCCTCACTGTCAGATGACGACTCCACATGTATCGGAGGAGACATGTGGTAGTCTGCAGCCCCCCCCCCCCAGATCGGTAGAGGGGGGGGGGCAGCAACCGGGACGGTCAGAAGAGTGGGGTAACTGGCCCGATACAATTGGGGAGAAAAAGGGGGCAAACGAACAAATAAATAAATAAAAAAGAAAATGGTGGATAGTGTGAATTATTCTGTGCCACCAAGTGAGTGTGTGTGTGTTTATGTGTGTGTGTGTGTGTGGCATGCAGTCAGGGTGAGCCTTTTCACACCTACCGCCTCCTCTTGGATCATGGCACTGTGACAGATTGTCTAACTGGCACTTGGTGTTGCTTGCACTGTGCGTTTTTGAGCAAGCGTATCAGGATGCTTGTGTGTGTGTGTGTGTGTGTGTGTGTGTGTGTGTGTGTGTGTGTGTGTGTGTGTGTGTGTGTGTGTGTGTGTGTGTGTGTGAGATTGTATTCAGGCCAGGTGCAAGACAGGTAGAGCACTTTCTGGCAGGCCCCAGAGCAAAAGTGAGGAGGACTTGATGAGAGTTAGTTAGTAATGTAACAGCCTTTCTCAGAGGGTTGGCCCACACCACTATATCACACACACACACACACACACACACACACACACACACACACACACACACACAGCCTTTCCGTACCAAGACACGTACGCTTCACAGTCTTGCAAACAAATGCACCCACACAAGCTGGGTTCTGTTCTTTGTTACGCCATTTGTCGCGGCCAGAGTAAAACAAACGTGGTCACTGGTGAAGAGCAGGCAATAAAAATGCATTACTGAATGCACAAAGAGACACACAGTGGGAGGACTGGAGGGGCACACATCCACACAGTAACCCCGCTGCTTTTAATTACACTCACACCATTCATCCGACCAGAGAGAAAGCGAGAGAGATCAAGACAAAGATTGACAGAGAGAAAGGGGGAGTCGGAGAAAGATACGAGACACACTGAGAGAAAATATGCTAAAAAGAGGAAGCTTAAGCATGATTAATAGTACAGTTAACTTAGCTTAGTCTTAACTTTTTGCATGATTTGAAAATATTACTTTAATAATGAGCACAAAGAGCCGTGGGGGCCTCCTCATAGAGGCAAGTAAGATGACAGGGATAAGTCAGACCCATCTTTTAGACATGTAGTACTACATGTAGTACTATAAACAGGTGCTTACAAAGGCCAATGCCATGCAAGGCTTTCACAAACCAGCCATTAAAGAAGGTATATGAGCCCTTGCCCTCAGGCTGCTGTTCTAGACGCCCGGCACAATAATGACTTTGTTTCCCGGGCAATCAACGGGCTGAACACTGCAAAGTCACTTCTGGTTTTTTTATGTTCCGAGACATGTTCCTGTGACACTTGTTTTGAGCCATTATTATGTACCCCAGTTGTAAATCTTATCGGCTTGCTCTTGTGGTTTTATGGTGACCGTGGAAAGACACCTTTTTGCATTTGAACCTTGCTGCAAACCGACTCGTAAAGACTGAATTGAACTAAGAGAGAGAGAAAGATGGGACAGTTTTGGGTCATGAGATGAAAAACAAAGAGGACTGACAAGGAAGAAGGGGTAACAGGGAACGCGCAAGACAAGTCAAGGAGACATCTTCGAGACAGGGAGCTGATCCAGCTGCAAAGAGACAAATTGACAGTGGCACACAATAGAGATTTCTCAGGCTACTGACCTCATGTTGCATCACCTCAGCCCGACTAGCGAGCGCCATGGGACGCATCACCCACTGCCACTTCTCCTGCTCTTATCCGACCAGTAACAGGATAATTTCGTTTAGTATCTATAGCAACACACTGAGTCATGCAAGGTCTGCTGCTATTCACAGCTCTGAGTCTAGAGCGCCTCTGAGATCAGAAAGGCTCGGGTAAACAAGCCCTCATCTTTTCAAGAAGTACCTCACGTCGCCCTCTCCCCTGTGAATCATATCCACGCTCCCACATCTAATCTGCCTTCATCAAATAAAAATATGCCTTCCACCTATCTCCTTACCTCTTTATTAATTCTCTCTGTAAGGGCATCCTGGTGGCGTGGCGATCTATTCTGTTGCCTACCAACACAGGGATCGCCGGTTCGAATCCCTGCGTTACCTCCAGCTTGGTCGGGCGTCCTACAGACACAATTGGCTGTGTCTGTAGGTGGGAAACCGGATGAGGGTATGTGTCCTGGTCGCTGCGCTAGTGTCTCCTCTGGTTGGTCGGGGCACCTGTTCAGGAGGTAGGGGTAACTGTAAAGAATAGCGTGATCCTTCCACACGCTACATCCCCCTGGCTAAACTCCTCACTGTCAGGTGAAAAGAAGAGGCTGGCGACTCCACATGTATCAGAGGAGGCATGTGGTAGTCTGCAGCCTTCCCCGGATCAGCAGAGGGGGTGGAGCAGTGACTGGGACCGCTCGGAAGAGTGGGGTAATTGACTGGATACAATTGGAGAGAAAAAGGGAGAAATAGAGGGGAGCAGGATGTGGGTAAATGGGATTTGGGGATGTTAAAATAAAATCAGTCTTTCAACTGAAATTGTTCTATTCGATTTGTTTTCCTTGAAAAAAAATTAGTAAAAAAAAAAGAAAAAAGAACAAGAACAAGGAAAAAAAATCTTCCTGTAAGGGCGAAAGAGAAGGAGGGGGGGCATGTCCTGAGGCAGTGGGAGAGGAGGAAGGGTAGGAGTGTGGAGGTAAGAGTTGGAACTTTGGATGAAAGGGAGAGAGCTTGCTGATATGATAGAGAAAAGGAAGGTAGATATACTCTGCATGCAAGAGACCAGGTGGAAGGGGAGTAAGGCCAGGAGCATCGCAGGTGGGTTCAAACTCTTCAACCATGGTGTGAATGGGAGGAGAAATGGGGTAAGGGTAATCCTGAAGAAAGAGTATGTCAAGAGTGTGTTGGAGATGAAGAGAGTGTTAGACAGAGTGATGAGTATGAAGCTGGAAATTGAAGGTGTGATGATGAATGTGGTCAGCGCATATGTCCCACAAGATGAGTGTGAGATGGAAGAGAAAGAAGAATTCTGGAGTGAGTTGGATGAAATGGTGGAGAGTGTACCCAAGGAGGACGGATTTTAATGGACATGTTGGTGAAGGGAACGTAGGTGATGATTTTAAACTTCTTGAACTTTTTCAGCTGCCGCAGGAAGTACAGCCTCTGCTGTGCCTTCTTTGTGAGAGAGCTGGGGTTCAGCTCCCTCTTGAGGTCCTGGGTAATGATGGTGCCCAGGAAGTGGAAGCATTCCACAGTGTCGACGGGGTAGCCACACAGGGTGATGGGGGCAGGTGGGGCTGGGTACTTTCTGTAGTCCACAACCATCTCCACTGTCTTTTGAGTGTGGAGCTTCAAGTTGCTTTGGTCGCACCAGGAAACCAGATGGTCAATCTCCCACCTGTAGGTGGACTCATCCTCACTAGAGATGAGCCCAATGAAGGTGATGTCATCAGCAAACTCCAGGCGCTTGACCGGTGACTGGGGGTGCAGCTGTTTCTATTCAGGGTGAAAAGTAGAGGGGAAAGAACAGAGCCTTGAGGGGAACCAGTGCTGAGACCGGGAGTCAAAAACTTGTTTCCAGAGCTTGACGTGATGGTTCCTGTCAGATAATAACTATAATATGCAACAGTGGTACTCAGCATTCAGCTCTTTGTTGACTATATTGCAGCTCTTTTAAGTCTCCAACGTTGCATTTTCTAACGCATTTCACAAGATATTGTCTGAGACACTTGCAGCGGCAATGTTCTTCTTCTGATGAATTTTCAGCAGACTCAACGAAGCAAAGACATATTGCTGCCCTCCACATGTCATCTGCAGAACTCCACTGAATGAGCTAAATCCTTATGTTGAGTCCAGTGCGATGGATGAAATTAACATCAGTTCTTGCGGTGTGGTGCATATTTCAAGAAGAGGGAGGAACACAGGGTGATGTATAAGAGTGGAGGAAAATGCACATAGGTGAACTATATCTTATGCAGGAGGCATGATCTGAAAGAGATTGGAGACTGCAAGATGATGAAAGAGGAGAACATAGCTAGGCAGCATCGGATGGTGGTCTGTAGGATGGCTCTGGATATCAAGAAGAGGAAGACAGTGATGGCAGAGCCAAGGATCAAATGGTGGAAGTTGAAGAAGGAAGACTGTTGTGTGGCGTTCAGGGAGGAGCTAACACAGGCACTGGGTGGTAGTGAAGAGTTGCCGGATGGCTAAGCGACTACTGCAGAAATGATGAGGGAGACAGCTAGGAAGGTATTTGGTGCGTGATATGTACAGAGGAAGGAAGACAAGGAGACCTGGTGGTGGAATGAGGAAGTACAGGAAAGTATACAGAGGTTGGCAAAGAAGAAGTGTCATAGTCAGAGAGATGAAGAAAGTAGACAGGAGTAAAAGAAGATGCGGTGTAATATGAAGAGAGAGGTGGCGAAGGCAAAGGAAAAGGCATATGGTGAGTTGTACGAGAGGTTGGACACTAAGGAAGGAGAAAAGGACTTGTACTGATTGGCTAGACAGAGGGACCGAGTATGAAAGGATGTGCAGCAGGGTAGGGTGATGAAGGATGGAGATGGAAATGTGCTGACAAGTGAGGAGCATGTGTTGAGAAGGTGAAAGGAGTACTCTGAGGGGCTTATGAATGAAGAAAATGAGAGAGAAGGTTGGATGATGTGGGGATAGTGAATCAGGAAGTGCAGTGGATTAGCAAGGATGAAGTGAGGGCAGCTATGAAGATGATGAGAAGTGGAAAGGTGGTTGGTCCAGATGATATACTTGTAGAGGCATAGAGGTGTTTAGGGGAGATGGCAGTGGAGTTTTTAACAAGATTGTTTAACACAATCTTGAAAAGTGAGAGGATGCCTGAGGAGTGAAGAAGAAGTGTACTGCTACCGATTTTCAAGAATAAGGGTGATGTACAGAGCTGTAGCAACTACAGAGGTATAAAGTTGATCAGCCACAGCATGAAGATATAGGAAAGAGTAATAAAAGCTAGATTGAGAGGAGAGGTGATTATTAGCAAGCAGCAGTATGGTTTCTTGCCATGAAAGAGCACTACAGATGTGACGTTTGCTTTCAGAGTTGATGGAGAAGTATAGAGAAGGCCAGAAGGAGTTACACTGTGTCTTTGTAGATTTAGAGAAAGCATATGACAGGGTGCCGAGAGAGGAGGTGTGGTATTGTATGAGGAAGTCGGGAAAGAGAAGTACTATGTAAGAGGGGTACAGGATATATATGAGGGCAGTGTGACAGTGGTGAGGTGTGCGATAGGAATGACGGATGGGTTGAAGGTGGAGGTGAGATTACATCAAGGATCGGCTCTGAGCCTTTTCTTGTTTGCAATGGTAACAGACAGGTTGATAAACGAGTTCAGGCAGGAGTCTCTGTGGACTATGATGTTTGTGGATGACATTGTAATCTGTAGTGAGAGTAGGGAGCAGGTTGAGGAGAGACTGGAGAGGTGGAGGTATGCACTGCAGAGAAGAATGAAAGTCAGTAGGAGCAAGACAGAATACATAATTATGTATGCATGAACGAGAGAGAAGACAGCGGAATGGTGAGCATGCAAGTAGAGGTAACAAAGATGGATGAGTTTAAATACTTGGGGTCAGGTGATCAAAGTAACAGGGAGTGTGGAAGAGAGGTGAAGAAGAGAGTGCAGGCAGGGTGGAGTGGGTGGAGAAGAGTGTCAGGAGTGATTTGTGACAGAAGGGTACCAGCAAGAGTGAATGGAAAGGTTTACAAGATGGTGATGAGACCAGCTATGTTGTATGGTTTGGAGGCGGTAGCACTGATGAAAAGACAGGAGGTAGAGCTGGAGGTGGCAGAGTTGAAGATGCTAAGATTTTCGTTGGGAGTGAAGAAGTAAAGGATTAGGAACAAGTATATTAGAGGGACAGCTCAGGTTGGACGGTTTTGGTGACAAAGCAAGAGAGGCAAAATTGAGATGGCTTGGACATGTGTGGAGGAGAGATATTGGGTATATTGGAGGGAGGATGCTGAAGATGGAGCTGCCAGGCAAGAGGAAAAGAGGAAGACCAAAGAGGAGGTTTATGGATGTGGTGAGGGAGGACATGCAGGTGGCTGGCGTGACAGAGGAAGATGCAGAGGACAGGAAGCGATGGAAACGGATGATCTGCTGTGGTGACCCCTAACAGGAGCAGCTGAAAGAAGTAGCAGTAGTGTACTTGAGACTTTTAATTTGCCCTTAAAACTGGCTGCCCCAACTGAGGTAAATGCTGAGGCAAAGGACTACAGCAAATGGATGGATAAGAAAATGTGGTGACCTGAGAAACAAAAAAGTTTTCTGTGGATAAACTGTATCACATTCTTGGCATTTGGTTGTATAATGAGAGATATATAATGAGAGAATGGACAGCAGTACACTCAGGTATCCGTTGAGAAAAGCTAAAACAACAGCAACCATTGGCGAGTGATATCTTTGCTGAAACTAACGCCTACTCTCTAAGCAAAACACACAGGTAAACACACAGGCAGGCATGCATGTATGCATACATGAATGCTCCCACCCACACACACACACACACTAATGTGAGACATCTGAGATATAAAGCCTCATCGATCAGTAGGGCTGTCCCCTAGGAATTACATCATCATCACATGGTAAGCAGCCAATTGGAGCCCAGCTGAGGCTGCCCCCTTTGTGACCCCATCTCCTGTAAAACTGAAAGCAATAAGAGAGAGGATGGGTACACACCCAGGCTATCAGTGATACAGACCGATAGCAAGCAGGGGCACACATGCACACACACACGCATACATACACACACTCTCACACAAACAATTCCAATCATGTCCAGTGGAGGCTTTGAAATCATGTATCATTCGCTTGCTTACACATATACTGTGCTGGGTGTGTCACACGTAAAACTGCACCTATCTGAGTCTCCCTACATCCTCTTGTAAAACATACCCCTGTGCAGTTGGCATTTCACCCCCTCGCTTTCTTTAACCTGTTATTAAATTGAGCTGGAGGTTAAAGGTTAACTGATCGAAAGGACAGTGTCATGCTGCATGACTGTGTGCGAGTAGCTTTTTTTTGGAGGGGGAGGGGGATTTTTCCTCCCTTTTTCTCCCCAGCTGTATCCGGCCAATTACCCCACTCCTCCGAGCCATTCCAGTCACTGCTCCACCCCCTCTGCTGATCCGGGGAGAGATGCAAACTACCACATGCCTCCTCCGATACATGTGGAGTCGCCAGCTGCTTTTCACCTGACAGTGAGGAGTTTCGCCAGGGGGGTGTAGGGTGTGGGAGGATCACGCTATTCCCCCCATTCCCCCCCCCGAACAGGCACCCCGACCAATGAGAGGAAGCGCTAGTGCGGCAACCAGGACCCATACCCACATCCGGCTTCCCAACCGCAGACACGGCACAGCCAGTTGTGTCTGTAGGGACGCCCGACCAAGCCAGAGGTAACACAGGAATTCGAACTGGTGATCCCTGTGTTAGTAGGCAACGTTATAAACCGCCAAGCCACCCAGACGCCCCCGCAAGTAGCTTTTAAATTTGAGAACCCGTAAGAAAATTTTCAGGCATGTTTAACCATTCATGAGAGAGTGGTGAGCGTTTTTGCCCAGCTGTTCATATGCCACTAAGAGGTGCCACACTGTCTGCTGGAAGAACTGTGCGTATGCTGAGAAACTCCACCGGCATCATTAGTCAATATAGAAGGGGCAAAACTGGTAAGCCAAAGTCAACAGCCACAGACAAGAGAGCAGGAAGTGACTCGGAAAGCAGCTCGTACACATTACACCTTTCCACAACTGCATGCGTTCATCAAAATTTTGAGTCGCAGTGCAACTAGGCCGTCTGCGCTAAAACCGTTGAGGTGGCAGGTGAAGTCAAACTGTAAACAAATCACAGACCAATCAGATTGTCCTCCGCTGGAGATCACTGCCTTATTACCATAGCAATGCACTGAGGTGAGCTTTAAAAAAATAGAGACGGCCAAGGCGTCTGGGAAAAGAGGTGGTCGCTTTACATTTTGACACTTATGACAGTCTCATGTTTTTCCATTTGATGCCCGCTCATAAGCACCCAGTTAGGACAAGGTGTTAGGCTAACAGCTCAGGGAAATGGTTATGCAATAGCCTGCAACCCTATTGCTTCGTCTTATTTGACGTGTACGGAGCCAACATGACATCAGAGCATTTACACAAGTGAGCCAGAAATTTCACCGATTGGGTAGAATTGGTTTAAATGGTATCGTTTATGAAATCGCAGATGAGAGAATGCTGCTTAAAAACTGATTTTCTGAGCTGCTGTCTTAGATGTACGACCGCTTGATATTCAATCGTTTGCATGAAATTGTTAATTTACATCATAATTATCTTCCCAACTGTATTTCTCCCTTGAGTTTCTTTGTCTTTAAACACTAGGAGCGCTTATGTCTGTGATTTGTCAGAACTAATGCACCCATGAGCAAACCATTTGAAAATGCATGTCTCATAGTACCTTAATGTACCCGCCGGTGGAGACCAGAAGGGAGTCGTCTGGGGAGAAGTGCAGGTCAGTCACCCAGCCTCCGTGGAGTGAGTCCATTGCATCCTTGGTGTCACGGGAACAGATCTTCAGCAAGGAGCCATCCCTGACATTCCACAGCTGAGACAGACAGCCAAGAACACTCAGAGTCAGTGGCCATGAAACACTACGAGATGGGGCCATGTTTGATGAACATGCTGCTTTTTTACTGTCGTGAACCTGACACTAGCTCTTCTGTCTTTGTTTTAGGCCTGTCAAGTTGAAGTGAAAGCCATTTTATTTGACACTGTATTCTTACAAGGAATTGTATTCTTAAAATGAATTTGTTCTCTGCATTCAACCCATCCTATTGTACAAGAGCAGTGGGCAGCTGCAGCGCCCGGGGACCAACTCCAGTTCTTCTTTCCATTGCCTTGCTCAGGGGCACAGAAAGGGGTAATAACCCTAACATGCATGTCTTTTTGATGGTGGGAGGAAACCGGAGCAACCGGAGGAAACCCACGCAGACACAGGGAGAACATGAAAACGCCACACAGAAAGGACCTGGGACGGCCTGGGGTTCGAACCCAGGACCTTCTTGCTGTGAGGCAACAGTGCTAACCACTGGGCCACCGTGCCACCCAGTTGTCAGCCACATTGACTTCTAAGTTAGTTTACAATGTCAATGGGCATGGAGCAAGAAAGGCGTCATTACTAGAACATCAGATGTGCCCTGCAAGTACTTGCATGGTTTCTATCTATCTTTATTCATCACCAAATTAATACTTTGAAAAATGGCGCAGGGGAGGAAAACAACTTCATATCCAAACCAGAGAAAATGGAGACATGAAAAGTATCTGGGATATGTGAGAGATATGAAACGCACAGTTAAACGATGCAAAGATAAATTGGCTCAGGGTTCTGTTCTCACTCGTAAATACAAGGCGCCGTAAATAAAGGATTATATGATAAACAATGTCAGAGTAAACCAGCAGTCCTTATATATGTTGTAATTCATCAACAACAACAAAAGAGTCGCAAACAATCTAAATGCTGTGAAATACATCTAGCGCATTCATTATGCAACCGTGCACATGCCATCTACAACTGACAGTGACACATCACACATCCTGCTATATTTAAAACTTGGCATTCTTCACAGGAAAAAAATGACTCACATTGGTTTCCATAGAAACAAAGCTGTGTTTTCATTGTGGTTTATGCAAGCGAATCTGATGGATTCTGCCATTTCTGGATAATGGAAATGGAGCAGTTTAGCTGTGGGGTCCACCAAAGGGGATTAACCCGTTTTTGACTGGTGCGGCAAAGCTGTTTGTCACTGCACAGCAGACGATGCTCAGTGACTTCTGCCTCCTGTCCTGTTCTCGGGCCGTTATCTCAATCAGCCCATGCAACTGAAACACCCCCCTTCTTCCCCTCTCATGTCCTCAGTAACTTTCGCTGTGTGTTCATATGTGAGTGTGCCCAGGGAGGTGCAGTTTCTAAGGCTTTAGGGATCCAATCAGACGGGCCGAGCCCTCTGCTTTCCCTCGCCTCCCACTTTAATATACATCTCCACCTCTTCCCCCTCCACTCGCTCCCTCCAGCATCTCCCTACACCTGCCCCAATTCCTGCACCCCTCCCGAGAAGCAGCAGCCATCTCTCCTTTTCCTCTTCTTTCAGCAGTTATTCACTCCTTTCATTCCATCTCCGCTCAGTGCAATTTAGCCATATTAATAAGCACTTCATCTTAATTAGTGGTGAGATGTAATTATGGAGGGATTTCTGGTGTAAATAGTGACTGCTTTTACTGTGTTGTTTTGTTTTGTTTTTTTTGGTGCAAAACAAATGACCTAATTGAGGACCCCATTACTGCACATGCTCCCTCTGGTAATATAATAATGCCTTCTGGTAGAAGCTTTTATCCAAAATACCTAACAGTACCAGAGCTGCTTACACAGCATGGATGGCCCCCATGGGAACAGTATCCCCAACACTGTGGTCGGCTCGGTCCGCCAAGCCGAGCAGGACCCCCAGTCTCTATCCCCTCATCTCTCCTTTTCAGCCTCCCTGCTTCTTCTTCTTCATCCTCTCCTTCACTTATCTTTCCTTCTATTGTTTTCCTCTGTAAACTTTCACCCTCCAAACTAAAAGCAACCCAGTCGTTCAAACCCTGTGCACTGCTGCTTCCCTCTATATTCTTCTATGCTCTCCTTCGAAATGCCTGCTCCTTTTTCTTTTTCTTTTGGATCCCCCCCCCTCCTTCTCCTGAATTGTACATGGCCAATTACCCCACTCTTCCAAGCCGTCCCACTCGCTGTCGCTGCTCCACCCCCTCTACCAATCCAGGGAGGGCTGCAGACTACCACATGCCTTCTCCGATATATGTGGAGTCGCCAGCCGCTTCTTTTCACCTGACAGTGAGGAGTTTCACCAGGGGGATGTAGTGTGTGGGAGGATCGTGCTATTCCCCCAAATTCCCCTTCCCCCCGAACAGGCGCCCCAACCGACCAGAGGAGGCGCTAGTGCAGCGACCAGGACACATACCCACATCCGGCTTCCCACCTGCAGACACAGCCAATTGTGTCTGTAGGGATGCCCGACCAAGGCGGAGGTAACGGGGATTCAAATCGGCGATCCCCATGTTGGTAGGCAACAGAATAGATCGCCACGCCACCTGGATGTCATGTCTGCTCCTTCATCCACACTCATCTGCTCTTCTTTGCTCTTTTATCCTCTTCACTTCCTTTTTTTTTTTTTGTACATTTAGTCATTTACAACAGCTCACCTGAAGAAAAAGCTCTTTGGCGATATATTTCAGCAAACAGTCCTGGGCTGTTTAAACCAACGCCTGTGATAAGGAAGTGCTGGGTTAAGATACTATAAGGACCAGGCAACAGGGGTTAAATGTTTCTTTCCCTCCCATCTCTCTGCCTGTTATCGCTCTATCCCTCTATACACACCCGTATCTCTCCATTGTCGTCCCCCGTGGCAAGCCGCCTGCTGTCCCAGGAGAATCGGCAGCTCCGGACACAAGCCTGGTGACCGCTGAGCAGGTGGACACACTGCCGCGACTCACAGCGCCACACCTGAGGGCCCAAAGCAGGACATGGCATCAGCACAACACAAAAAAAGTAGAAAATGTCTTATAAAACAAAACGAGAAAAGGGAGGTAAACTGTCAAAAAACAAACAAATGAACAAAAGATGAACAGACGGAAACAGATATGTGTACCTCAAACCTCTTTGTTTCAGTCCAAAAATTGCTATGACAATAAAGTGCTTGATGCTACACTCCTGAAAAACATTTTTGTTGAATTAACTAGCACCCATGGTGATACTGGTCATGATATTGGTGTTGGATCATACCAAATCCCAGACATCCATTTGAAATGAAACATTGGTCAGTGCCACTGATTCACCATCATATGTACTACCCCCCAACCAAATAAACATGGGTTTTATTGACAGAATATCTGGAGGTTAAGATCTTCTCTTCTTGTTTGTCACAACAATGTTGCGTCTTCTTCAAACTCTATAAAACAATGTGTGCTGTATCATTTTTGCTGCATGCTTTGCATGCAAATCTTCAGTATCGTGGCTCCTAGTAAGTGCTACTCATACCAGGATGAAATGCAATTATACACTGATGTTTATGCTCAACAGAGGAATGTGAACCAGGGTATATTTTTGTTGTTAATATCATTCTTCATCATCATTATAATCCTAACACAGAATTTTGCTCTCTTCTTCAAACCACTGATCATCCAATAATGGGTCACATGAGGACAAATAATCGCCCTTTTCCATTATGAATGCACTGTCAGTGCTGTTGGAGTACCACATCAGAAGAGCTCTCTCTCTGTCTGTCTCTTGTCTCTCTCTCTCTGTCTCTCTCTCATCCTGCACTGCAGAGAAAATAACAAATAACATGGCTCATAATTAGAGACCTCATTTGGCAAGTGATTGACTGTCCAGACAGACACAAAGTCTCATTCATTCATCTGAAGGTCAGGAGATACAGAGAAATACGGGGGTGGGGGGTGGAACAGAACGTCCTCGTTCTTTTTATGGTGTTCGACAAAACACACTCGGGGCTAGGCTTTTTGATTCGACCTCCAAAGATACAAAGAGTGGGGATTTTTGTGTGTGTGTGTGTGCGCATGTGTGTGTATTTTTGCATGTTTTTCAAACAAGGCCTCAAAACTGTTCTGAGAAGGGGAAGAACTGGCTGCTAAATTACTTCCCCACCACCACAGCCTTAAACAAACACACACACAGCTCAATTATCCGGTTTGCCAAATCCATTTAACGCTCTCTCGCTGCTGTCCTATTCACGGATGCCAGTTCAGATGTTGACATGGTGCCTGCCGTCCAACTCGGTACTCCCATGTGAAACTCAGTGGATGCAGCTCTAAAACCAAGTGACCACCTTGCCATTGTCTTACGACTGGACACTTAGGAGTGCCCATTGTCATCAGTGGATGGATATGGCACAAAGAAGTTTATATCAGACACTAAAACCACAGTTTTTTTTTTAACCAAGTATCATTAAAGAGAATGGCTCTGAAAGTATCAGAATCAATTAAAAAAAAAGGATTAACTTAAACCCGCTCTACAGCCCAGAACTAACCTTGTTAGTTCGTTTATCATCTTTTTAATATGTATGACAAATACCTTTCTCTTGCAAGCTTGAGGCTTTTTTCAATAATTAATTAAAAAAAGACATTAAAATTTTTCAATTTTGATGGAAAAGCTTCACCAATCAGCACATCTACACCTACAATTGAGGGCCATGAGTTGGCACTGGCTAAATTTTGGGGGTTTACACTTGGCAAGGGTAGGAAAACACTGCTCTAGCCAACTGAGTCTGTGAAAGACAGACCAAAGTCAAACACAGCAGTGTTGGTCTAGGCCTACCTTGTCAAGACCCATGTGACCATGCACCATATCCAGCCAGCAAGGTGGGTGGGTTGTGGGTCATACAGCTGGGCAGGCAGGTTAACAGGTCTATATGCTGCGGTCAGACTTAATCATCTCTGGGGGTGGGTGTACGAGGACAGAGCGACCTAAAGGCCCAATGTAGCTCAAAATCTTGACTCCATGCCAGGAACCATCTGCTGCACACTGATCACTAAGATCCATGAGCTCTCTGCTGAAGATGGTTAACCTGAGATATGGCCCAGAGCAATGACGATACTTGGTGGAGGCAGCATCCACTGAAGTGTATTGCGCTCTAGAGAATGAGGAAGACCTGGGGAAATCCTGGCAATACATCGTTGTGTTAAGAGGTCATGTGTTTTTACTGGCTACACAAGATCACATGTGCAATCCCGTGTGTGTGTGTGTGTGTGTGTGTGTGTGTGTGTGTGTGTGTGTGTGTGTGTGTGTGTGTGTGTGTGTGTGTGTGTGTGTGTGTGTGTGTGACCTTAGCGGTCCTGTCAGCAGAAGTGGTGGCAAAGAGGCGTCCATCTGGTGAGATGTGACAACCCAGGATGGCTTCCTGGTGACCTTCTATATCATGCAACTTTTCACCACTCTCCATGTCCCACACCTGTTTACCAGAGAGATGAAGAGTGAAAAAAGGAGACCCAGAGGTAACATAACAGAAAGGAAGGAAGGAAAGGAAATATCAACAAGCTAAGACTTCAGCAGAATACCTGAGTCATATACCTCTGGGACCTCTGGCTTCAAATATATACCACCATATCCTGAGGTCTAACCTTCTCAAAATACTTTTCTCTCCTATGTCTTTCAATGTTATGTAGCAAGTTTCTTCTTTTTTTTTTAATATTTTGTTTATATCATCATTACTATCATCATTTATTTCCATATTTTTACTGATGGTATGCCACTCTGGAGTCTCTTCTGTCTGTGCATATATGTATGTTTTTTCTGTACCTTGAGTGTGCCATCGAAGGACCAGGACAGTAGATGGGTATTGCTGGAAGAGTTGGACATAAGGGAGAAGCGTCGAACCTGCTCCTTGTGGCCTTGTAGTACCTTACACTCCCCAGTCCTCCACCTCCAAACCTACAGGGGGCAGCAGAGACACAAAGACAACCCTCTGACTATCAGTTTATCAAAACTGTAACAGCACTAATACTACACTACTTTCGGCTGTTCCTGTTAGGGGTCGCCACAGCAGATCATCCGTTTCCATCTCTTCCTGTCCTCTGCATCTTCCTCTGTCACACCCACCACCTGCATGTCCTCCCTCACCACAGCCATAAACCTCCTCTTTGGCCTTCCTTTTTTCCTCTTCCCTGGCAGCTCCATATTCAGCATCCTTCTCCCAATATACTCAGCATCTCTCCTCCACACATGTCCAAACCATCTCAATCTTGCCTCTCTTGCTTTGTCTCTAAACCGTCCAACCTGAGCTGTCCTTCTAATATACTCATTCTTAACCTGGTCAATTTCCGTCACTCCACATGAAAATCTTATCATCTTCAACTCTGCCACCTCCAGCTCCACCCCGTCTTTTCATCAGTGCCACCGTCTCAAAACCATACAACATAGCTGGTCTCACTACCATCTTGTAAACCTTCCCTTTCACTCTTGCTGGTACCCTTCTGTCGCAAATCACTCCTGACACTCTTCTCCACCCACTCCACCCTGCCTGCACTCTCTTCTTCACCTCTCTTCCGCACTCCCCATTACTTTGAACAGTTGACCCCAAATATTTAAACTCATCCACCTTCATCACTTCTACACCCCTTGCATCCTCACCATTCTGCTCTCCTCCCTCTGGTTAACACATCTGTATTCTGTCTTGCTCCTACTGACTTTCATTCCTCTTTTCTCCAGTGCATACCTCCACCTCTCCAGGCTTTCCTCAACCTGCGCCCTACTCTCACTACAGATCACAATGTCATCCACGAACATCATAGTCCACAGAGACTCCTGCCTGATCTCATCTGTCAACCTGTCCAACACCATTGCAAACAAGAAAGGGCTCAAAGCTGATCCTTGATGTAATCCCACCTCCACCTTCAACCCATAAGTCATTCCTACTGCACACCTCACCACTGCCACTCCCAACTCCCTCATACAATACCACACCTAAAAAGACACAGTGTAACTCCTCTGACCTTCTCTATACTTCTCCATTAACATTCTCAAAGCAAACATCACACCTGTAGTGCTCTTTCCTGGCATGAAACCATAGTGCTGCTCGCTAATCATCACCTCTCCTCTTAACCTAGCTTCCCCTACTTGTTCCCATATCTTCATGCTGTGGTTGATCAACTTTATACCTCTGTAGTTGCTACAGTTCTGCACATCACACCTATTCTTAAAAATCGGTACCAGTGTACTTCTTCTCCACTCCTCAGGCATCCTCTCACTATCCAAGATTGTGTTAAACAATCTGGTTTCAACTCAGCCACTGAGGATGCACAAGCCAGTGCATTCTTAGTAGTGGTCCCAGGCCCGGATAAATGGGGAGGGTTACGTCAGGAAGGGCGTCTGGTGCAAAACCTTTGCCAAATCAGATGCAGATCATAAATCAGATCTCCATACTGGATCAGTCAAGGCCCGGGTTACCAATGAAACTATAACAGCAGCAAGACAAAAATTGAATAATGTGACAAATGAAATTAAAAAAAAACCCTTTGAGTGGCAGTTAAATGTCCCATTCCAAAATTATCATGTGAAAGATGTGATGTGTAATGAATGGCTTCTTTTTTGGTGCGGGCGCAGACGCAGCTGTGGTGGTCTTGCGCCATCCATACTTCCACAGAGCAAGTTTTTCTTCAGCCAGCCACCGAAGCGACACGTGATTTTTGATTTCATTTTCTAGGTCTGGCATTTTCAACCTAAAACTCCCTGCTTGTTTGTGTTGGTAATCCCATCCCTGCTACAGTTTATATATAATCACAGAGCATATAATCATGTATCCCTTTGTGGGGATAACCTTAAAGCTCTGGTCTGGCTACTTAAAAATAGATTACATTCAGCATCAGGTTTTGGGGTTTACAGAAATGTGTACATGGTCACACTAGCCGGAGGAGTGGTTCAACTGAGTTCAGGTGAGAGAGGTGAGACTAAGAGAATGAGATCATCCTATTAATCACAGCCACGCAGTGCATGTTCGAACCTCTCTCTCTGAATAGTATCCGTCACCATTCCGAAAGGTTAGCATCCATCACGGGTTGCTGGCAACACCAGGAGAGCTCTTTACATTCTCTCCGTGTCTGCAAATTTCCCCAATATACATCTAAATAATGCGCCGCCATTTCCCTTAGAGCATGTGTCAAACAGTGTGCATTTGAATAGCTCATGAATAAGCTGTGCATGGGCCGTGAATAGTGACGGCGTCGGCAAGTGCTCGTGTGAATACTCAACAAGGGCTGGGCTGCTGAGCAGGAAGCCGAGAGTTGCAGCGGACAGGGCTGTCGGCAAGGAGAAAGGTGGAGGAGGTGGAGGAGGGGGGGGGGGAGATGAAAGGAGAGGAGATGGGGAAATGAGCAGTGGGGCATGAACGCATGCTGGAGAGCGGTGAGGGTGGGCAACAGAGCAGAACTGCCTGGAACACACACACACATACACACACTTTTCTGTCAACACCAGAGCAAGAGGGAGATAGAAAGCTAAATGTAAAAAGGGAGGCCAAAGTCAAAGAGAGGAGGGATGGTGTGGTGGTGGGAGGGGGTGAATGATGATGGGGTGAAAAAGGGAAGAAAAAAAGGTGGTAGAGTGTAACAGGTGGGGGTAGAAACACCTGAGCGAGCAGAACTGTATGTGGGTGAGTGGTTCAGCGGCAGGAAGTTTCGCTGTGATGAATGAGGAGGGAAAAGAGAACAATCAATAGGAAGAAAAAGAGGAGGGGCGGTCCTACACCATGTATTAAGTGACAAAGAAGGCAGAGGGGGAGAGAGAGAAATGTAAACCTCTCATTACAGACAGACAAGGAAATATAGACAGTTACAGGAGAAGGTATAGAGAGAAGGTATAGAGAGCTCTTGAGCGAGGTATAGAGAAAGGAAGCATAGAGGGAAGCATAGAAGAAGGTATGGAGAGGCATAGAGGGAGGTATGGAAAGAAGTATGGAGAGAGTGGGAATTGTAACAGGGAGATGGAGAGAAACAAAAAGAGAGTCCATATAAACAGATAGAGAAGTGTAAAGAGAGAGTGTTCACCCACCCTGATGGTGGTGTCCTCTGAGGAGGAGATAAGCGTCAGTCCGTCCTGGCTGAAGTGGCAGTGCAGCACCGTTTTGGTATGGCCCTGCAGGGTGGCCAGGGTTATCCCAGACGGTACCTCCAACACCTGAAGAACAAGACAACATCATCCATCATCAACTTCTACGGAGTAGGAGTAATGTCAGAGAGGGGACAGATCAGTGTGTGTGTGTGTGTGTGTGTGTGTGTGTGTGTGTGTGTGTACATGTAAGGGATGGACAGCAGTCACAGCAAGAAAAGATGCATATACCGTGCATGCAGAAGCATGATTTGACTCCTATGCACACACAAGGCTGACATGTGGTGTCTTAGAAAATACCTGAAAGGAACGCTAACAACATATTCCAGCAGGAGAGCAAGAACACCACACCCTGACCCTGGATAAATAGCTTTGAATGACGTTCGAGGAAGCAGATTTGAGAGAGAATGAGAGCAAGACAGCTTCTAACGCTAATGTCGGGTTTACGGTGATAAGCACATCTAAAAGACACAAGAACCGAGGTGGGGGAAAAAACATAGCAGGTGCAGACTGCGATTGATCAGTCCAGCGAAGACCGTGGACAGCTGACAGGGGTTAGGCAGCCTCGTGTGAAGGCCCGCCAAGACATTACTGGCAGACACCAAAATTGAAACCGCTTTGATGCTTTTAAGATTCGACCTGGGTCATGGACTTCAGTGTGCTCTCACTCAGGAAACACTACCTCTGTAAAAAAACAAATTTTAATAAGTAAGTTCTTGGGATGGAAATCTTTGATGGACTGTGTGGTGCTGGTTTCAAATGAGATCATCCCAGAGAGGGAAAGGGACAGCAAGACAGAGAAAAAAACAGAAGGATAGAGAGATAACATTGCGAACATCCTCAAAAATGTTACCCCACGGTGCCCGGGAAGTGTGGCGGTCTATTCCGTTGCCTACCATCACAGGGATCGTCGGTTCGAATCCCCGTTTTATCTCCGGCTTGGTTGGGCGTCCCTACAGACACAATTGGCTGTGTCTGCGGGTGGGAAGCCGGATGTGGGTATGTGTCCTGGTCGCTGCACTAGCACCTCCTCTGGTCGGTCGGGGCACCTGTTCGGGGGGGGTAGTATGATCCCCCCACGTGCTACATCCCCCTGGCGAAACTCCTCACTGTCAGGTGAAAAGAAGCGGCTGGCGACTCCACATGTATCAGAGAACACATGTGGTAGTCTGCAGTCCTCCCTTGATTGGCAGAGGGGGTGGAGCAGCGACCAGGACGACTCGGAAGAGTGGGGTAATTGGCTGGACGCAATTGGGGAGAAAAAGGCGGGGGGGGGGGGTCAAAAAAACAAAAAAGTTACCCCAATTGGTGGTTTTCAGAGTAGGGTCTCTGAATAGCCAAGGGGGCTTGAGGAACTGTATGTACCACCACAGCATAGGATGAATCCAGTTTTACCAAGGCTTATTTTTCCACTAGTGTTACATTACCCAGAAGACAGCACAATAATGGAATATAGTTGGATTGCTAATTTGATCAAAGATCCCACCACCAACTAGAGAAGAATTGTGTATTTTTGTAAACAATCACCAGGGACCAAAATAAACAACAAAAAGAAAATCCCGACCCAAAAATCTTCCGACTGTCAACAGTAAAGGGAGGGATTAGTAAGAGAGTTGTATTTTTGTTGTGTTATGAAACATTGATATGGATGAATACTGCAGTTATGAAAGTGTTATAAATAGTAATGTCGAGGAACTAAACAAAACCTTCCTTTTTCCTAATAAACCCCTGATATAGCTGTCCTATAATGATCAAAACGATTCGAATTGAGCTCCACTAATGATTGGAACTTGCAAACACCCCCAATAATTTATGCTAAGGCGTCTGGGTATCATGGCGGTCTATTCCATTGCCTACCAACACAGGGATCACCGGTTCGAATCCCCGTGTTACCTCCGGCTTGGTTGGGTGTCCCTACAGACACAACTGGCCATGTCTGTGGGTGGAAAGCCGGATGTGGGTATGTGTCCTGGTCGCTGCACTAGCGCCTCCTCTGGTCGGTCGGGGTGCCTGTTTGGGGGGGAGGGCGAACTGGGGGGAATAGCGTGATCCTCCCCTGGCAAAACTGCTCACTGTCAGGTGAAAAGAAGCGGCTGGCGACTCCACATGTATTGGAGGAGGCATGTGGTAGTCTGTAGCCCTCCCCGGATCGGCAGAGGGGGTGGAGCAGCGACCGGGACAGCTCGGGAGAGTGGGGTAATTGGCTGGATACAATTGGGGAGAAAAAGAGGGGGGGAAAAACAAATAATAATAATGATAATTTAGGCTTGAGAAAGTGAGAAAAATATTAAGTCATACTTGGTTATGAATGACTTGTAGGGAGTGCTAGAAAGAATTGCAATCAACGAAAAATAAACAAATTAAAAAAAAGTTAAAACCCTCTTGGGAAGAGACAAAAAAAAAACTTTTACCTCTTACTACGCAGTATAAATAAAAATAAATTGCCTCGCACATTATCTTCCATCCAGGCACATTTGGGACTTCGGTGCCTGCTGCAATATTTACACCTCTGAGGAGAGGGGTGAACAAGCCTTGGGGTGCACCGACCACATTTGTCGAACTCCCGTTTCGAGACGCACATTTCAAAGCCTGAGAGAGCAATCGGGTGAGCGCTGCACACGCCCAACTCAAGGATTATGGGATGTTGTGGTGAGAGCCCCCAAGGCCGTACGGTAAAAAAATAAATAAAATAAAAAATAAAAAAGGAAAGGATGGACGGTTGCTTATTTAAAATCCTGTTTGAAGGGGTCTGGAGTAAACAAGTCACTGAAGTGGCGCTGAACTTCTCTGAAATCAAACAGAGACGGATGAGAACAGTCTAGGTTTGATACGGTCCACGTCCGAAGCTGTTTGATTTGACTTCAATAATACATAACAGCAGTCGCTAAACTGCCCCTTGTTCCGTCAGTGATCAAGTGCCAATTAGAGTCACACCGGACTCAGTGATCAGATACGACTTTTCATGTCTAAAAATCTTGAACACGACATAATATTCAAATAGTCAGCAACAATCTTTTATTTGTAGACACCTAACACTGTATTTCTTATACTTGTATCCATAACGGTTCTCATTTGTTTTGAGAACTGTGAGGGAGTGGTTAAGTCCTCATTAATTAATATTCATGATGTAATATTTGAGTGACAGGTTGGTGGTAAGGGTGGGTGGGGTTTCATATTTTAATCATTTGGTCCTGAGTATCAGTAAACAGCGGTTGAGAGAAGCTGAATCGGGGGGGTACTTTCAGAAAATGAAAAATAGAAAACCTGAATCCCTCTTTTTCAAACTGGATTATATTTCAGTAGGAAGGGACAGTACAAAATGTATGACGATTAAAGTAATAAATGTTTTTACAAAATATTAATGTTTCAATTTTGGTCCAACTTTAATAATGGGCGGAATGGTGGCCCAGTGGCTAGTGCTGTCGCCTCACAGCAAAAAGGTCCTGGGTTCAAACCCTGGGGTTGTCCAACCTTGGGGGTCATCCCAGGTCGTCCTCTGTGTGGAGTTTGCATGTTCTCCCCGTGCCTGCGTGGGTTTTCTCCGGGTGCTCCGGTTATCCAACCATCAAAAAGACATGCATGTTAGGGTTAATACTCCCGTCTGTGCCCCTGAGCAAGGCATGGCAAGACAAACTGGAGTTAGTCCCTGGGTTCTGCACAGCGGCTGCCCACTGCTCCTAGCTACACAGCTAGCACGGGTTAAACGCAGAGAAAAATTTCCCGATGGAGATGAATAAAATATATCAAAACCAAAAAAATCAAAAATAAACAAAAAATGGACACATGGACGCATGCACACACACACACTAGAGTGCGCTACTCAAACACATGCTAACACTTTCCCTACCATACCTTAACACTGCCTGCATCCAGCCCTATCGTCACCACCAGACCCCTGTAGCATTTCAACAGCTGCAGGATCTTCCAGCTCAAGGTCTTCATTACCCACCTAGCCTGCTGCCCTAATGCCTGTTACAAAACACACACATACATATTCAGACACGTGAATATACACACACACACACACACACACACACACACACACACACACACACACACACACACACACACACACACACACACACACACACACACACACACACAAACACACACATTTACTCTCTTTCCTCTCCTGTGCCTCTCCATCCTTCTCTTTGTGACAGAAAAGCAGTTTGACATCTGCAGAGAACATGGAGAACAAAAACAAAATTGGCATGCCAAACACACGGTCGATGCGAGCTGGGTACTGAACTGAAGTTGATGAATTACTTGGAACTTTTTTTTCCCCTGAGTGGTTTTTACTGAGCAGAAGTCCTGACGAGGTTAGAGGGAGGCTGAGTGTCCACCACTGCAGTCTCCAGCACGTAAAACACAATGTTAGGGGCTCCCCCTGCTGTTAGCTGGGCGAACAACAGCGATAAGGGCTGAGCGTGCTTTGTATGGGGGGGCGAGAGGATTCTTGCAGTGAGCGCATGAATTGGTGAAATTTGGCTCGTAAAAATTAGCAAAACATACAATACCACAAATGCTTCACTAATAAGATAAATTAGTCTGACAGATTAGTTTAACGGGGTGGTCAGACTGACCCAAAGGTCTCATATACAATCCCAGTCATAAATACGTTTGAGCATGACACTTAACGCCTCATTTCAAGTCGCTCTGCATAACTGAGCCATCAAAATGCCTAAAATGCTAAACAGTTGTTGACATCTTAATTTTTTTTCTTAAATGACCCCAGTCATCGGCTATTGCTTACCCAATACCTTACACAAGAGGTTTCCAGTGTAGCAGTCTGTAAGTGCAAGCAAATGACGGTGATTAATAGGTAGTGTTCCAGTCCAACTCACACAGCGCTTTGCTGGCAACTACTTACCCTGACAACACAGATTTCATAATGAGTTACTTTTCCGACTAATAACTTATATTAAATCTCTGTTTCTACACACACAAATAAATGAAAACGAGTTTGCATGACAAGCCGTACAATTTTGACTTATTTCATTACGAAGAAATTAATGACATTTGTATTTGCTGGTAATAACATAGAGTAATTCTAACAACCTGAACGTCTAAAACATTATTCACCATCGCAGGCTTCTTTGGTAAACAGCTACAAAGATGTGTGGAGTACATGGATGGCAGTCGTCATTTTCTCCCATGAGAGAAAACTACAGGACGTTCATCTTCTAATTTCTTGGTTGCAGCATTCATGGACGTAATTGTCCAACAACAACCAACCGGCACTGTCACATCTACTAGTCCTGCTTCCTGGTCTCTGCAGTGTCCCACCTCTCAATGGGACTCTACTGACCCTGCACCTGTAGTCACCAGGCAAAAATCTAATGTATGACTGCAGAAAAATAAAGGCCAGGAGCTCCCTGCTGTAGAGTCAATGTGATACCGAGGACAACTTTCTGGTCACTTCTGATGAGCGTCGTTGTTCACAGCATGGAAAGCTTTGCGCAGAAAAGAACACCTTGTTTCAGGAAAACGGGAATCGATATATGACTGTCTATTTCATCAGAGGTTCAAATATTTGATTTTTTTTTTTTTTGGTGTGGATTTTACCCCCTATTTCTTTCCACTTGTACTTGGCCAATTACCCCACTCTTCCAAGCCGTCCCAGTCGCTGCTCCACCCCCTCTGCCAATCCGGGGAGGGCTGCAGACTACCACATGCCTCCTCTGATACATGTGGAGTTGTCAGCCGCTTCTTTTCACTTGACAGTGAGGAGTTTTGCCCGGGGGATGTAGCGCATGGGAGGATCATGCTATTCCCCCCAGTTCCCCCTCCCCCCTGAACAGGTGTCCCGACTGACCAGAGGAGGCGCTAGTGCAGTGACCAGGACATATACCCACATCCAGCTTCCCATCCACAGACACAGCCAACTGTGCCTGCAGGGACGTCCAACCAAGCCGGAGGTAACGCGGGGATTCAAACTGGCGATCCCTGTGTTGGTAGGCCACAGAATAAACACCCATTTTCCCACTTTCTAATGTTCTCAAGCACTCATACTTCCTTCACATATCTTTAGGTTTTCAAGAGAGAGGAAAGAAGACATACAAGAAGAGCATAATGAAGAGGACCGAGGACGTCTTTCTCTGTCAAGAAACAATTGATTATCAACCAGCAAGACAAACAGCGACGGTTGAAGGGGACCAGAGGGACAGACAGGATGTGACAAAAGAGGGAAAATAACTAAAATGAAAAACAAAGACAGGAGTAAATTGCTACATGCACAAAAGAGAAAAACAAAGGCGCAAAGATTTGAGAACTAAAATTAAGTGTCAAGATAAAAATGGTAAAAAAAAAAAAAGACAAATAAAACGAGATTATTAAAGAGAGGTAGATGAGAGTTGACTATACAGAGGCTGTTAGCACAATCACCTCCTATTACTGCATGTGGCAATCGAGCACCTCAAACAGCAAGGTGAGAGTGTTACACACACACACACACACACACACACACACACACACACACACACACACACACACGGTGGGAATTCACCATCTTCCACCTGCCAAATGTCGACTGGACTTGGTTGTTGCTGGTTATTTGAGCTACCAACACTGGCGTAAATATAGGTGTTGCAGCCGGTGCAGTGGCACCAGGGCCCATCACTAGGGGGGGGCCCGTCAATATTTCTGCATGCATTGTCCTAGTCCAATGTTACGTGTCTGTTTTGAGCATGTGATGATAGCTTGTTTAACGCGCGCAATATCATTTACCTATCTAGCCTACCTAAGTAACATTAGAAAAATAAAATCAAGCAAGCAAGCATGAGTTACACACATAAAAGTGGATGTAAAAAGAGGAAGGAGAGCAAGGAAAAAAAGGAAAGCTGCAATGTGTGCTGCGTGCGTGCCAAACCATGCAATCTACCAGGTTTTGAGTCTGATGTGTGCTCCCCTGTTACTGTCAAATGACCAGGCTATTAGCTATATTACAGCCTAGTTGCTTTGTTGACTTGTTTCATTGCCTTGTCGACTGATTTGATTTAGGGACCGTCTGTTTAGGTTTCCGAACTCTGTCCGTGGTGCGTCCGCTCTCCGTGGCTCTGAAGTGTAGCCAATCGTTGACGTACCGACCTTTACAATAACTAATCTGTGTAAACTTTGTCTGTTACTTGGATATTTCTATTTTATTTGTTATATTTTATGCTGTGAAGCACTTCGTGATTGTATATCTGTGAAAGGTGCTATACAAATAAATTACTAAAATTACTTACTAAACCCACCTATGGTGGTGGTGGTGTGTGTGTGTGTGTGTGAGCGAGTGAGAAAGAGACGGGGGGGGGGGGGGTTGCTTGCACCAGGGCCCATAATAAATATGTTACGCCTGTGGCTACCAACTACTCTAGCTGATAGCTAACTTGTGCTATCCTATCTTAAAAACCTGGTAGGATGGTTGAAATAGTGGCAGCGGCTAGTAAATTAGCTCATTTATGTGCCACAAAGCTTAGCGTACTGACACGTTCCAGCTTTGACAAACATACACAAGCGTGCACACACCAACTGCATACGCACAAACAAACACGGCAGTACACAAACACAGACGCCCATGTAAGATGCCTATGTAATTAGTAGTTAAAACAGTGTGTGTGTGTGTGTGTGTGTGTGTGTGTGTGTGTGTGTGTGTGTGTGTGTGTGTGTGTGTGCTACCTTTACAGTCCCGTCATCTTGGCCCAGGGCCACGGCTGAAGGCTGTCTACAGATACAGGTGCAACGGATCCTTGATGACTGTTCCTCCGACTGGAACATCAACTCTCCTGTCCGACCATTATGTACCTGACACACGCACACGCACACGCACGCACACACACACACACACACACACATACACACACAGTCACTTTCCAAGATGGTGTGATTTATGTACAAGCCTGTCTCTTACATTCATGCTCATCAGCACATTCAGACGAACGCACACCTGCTGCCAGCAGCACAGCCTCACAAACACATCACTGCTAAAATCTGCCACATGTGGCTGGCTGACCCAGCAGCTTAGGACTCCTTCAAGTCAAATTAACTCTTTTTTATCCCCCACCCCCCTTTTTCCCCTCCCAATTGTACTTGGCCAATTACCCCACTCTTCTGAGCCATCCTGGTTGCTGCGCCACCCCCACTGTCGATGCAGGGAGGGCTGCAGACTACCACATGCCTCCTCCGATACATGCGGAGTCACCAGCCGCTTCTTTTCACCTGACAGTGAGGTGTTTCGCCAGGGGGACGTAGCGCGTGGAAGGCTCACGCTAGTCCCCCCTCCCCCCTGAACAGGTGCCCCGACCGGCCAGAGGAGGCGCTAGTGCAGCGACCAGGACACATACCCACATCCGGCTTCCCACCCGCAGACACGGCCAATTATGTCTGTAGGGACGCCCGACCAAGCTGGAGGTAACACAGGGATTCGAACCAGCGATCTCCATGTTGGTAGGCAACAGAATAGACCGCCACACCCCCCGGACGCCTTAACTTTATTTGTTTAGCCCTAGATCATGCAGTTTCAGAGAGCTTTTTATTCATGCAGCAAAAACGGTCAATAGTGTGGACAGCAATGGATGACACCCTGTATCCTAAGACCCTCAATTTTGACGAAGGAAAAAAAAACCTTTCCAGAAATAAAATGGAGGAGACATTGTAATAAGCATGGAAGAGGTGTCGATTGAGCAAGGTAGACAATGCGGTAATAGATTTAGAAATAAAACACTTAAGGAAAAGCACTTTAAAGGTTCCTTCCTCCTTAAAGGGAATCAATCACTATTTTCAACATTGTCTCTATACATAAAGATGTAGGGATAACATTCCATTAGCAACCACATTACTAAGCAGTCTTCTGTGTGTCTCTGAAATGCTGCCAAAGTGGCACAGAAAAGTGTCCACTAGTGGCATTGCAGGAAGACAATAGGTGAATTAGATGTCATTCACTACACTACCATCCATCCATCCATCCATTATCCAAGCTGCTTATCCGAAGTAGGATCGCAGGATGCTGGAGCCTATCCCAGCAGTCATTGGGCGGAAGGCGGGGAGACACCCTGGACAGGCCGCCAGTCCATCACAGGGCCGACCCATTCACACCTCGGGACAATTTAGTATGGCCAATTCACCTGACCGACATGTCTTTGGACTGTGGGAGGGAACCGGGGCACCTGGCAGAAACCCACGCAGACACGGGGAGAACATGCAAACTCCACACAGAGGACGACCTGGGATGACCCCCAAGGTTGGACAACCCCAGGGTTTGAACCCAGGACCTTCTTGCTGTGAGGTGACCGCATTAACCACTGTGCCACCGTGCCGCCTACACTACTATATGTAGCATTATTTGTATTTTCCTCATACAGAGTAGCTTACTTCAGGGTAGCCCACTAAAGGTAGAAGCAAACCAGGAGGTATGCTTGATTTTCACATTCATAAATTGTCCACCAGTGATGTCATTGGCAGACACTTTTCTGCACAATTTCCACACTTTCAGAGACAACCAGAAGACTGTTCAGCATTATGGCTGCTAATGGCGAGATCTCCCAACAACTTATACAGAGATAATTTTGAAAATCGTGATTGTTTCCCTTTAATTCTCCTCTTTACTCTACCTGTCCACCTCTCTTCCTGTCCCTCTCTCTCACCTGAAGTCTGTTACAGTTGTCGGCAGCTGCTACAGTGATGCCATCGCCGTTGAAGAGCACGTCACAGTCTCTCTTGAGAGACACAGCTGAGGAGGTGTGCACTTTTTTAGTCTCCCATACCTAAAGGACCACAACACGTCAACACATAGGCTCTGATAGGGCACATTACACAAGAAGAAACAGCCAATGTAGCATGTGTGCTTAGCCTGAATGTGCACTCAGTGTTGACAAAACCTTCAGTAAAACATGCAGGTGATGTCGAGCGTGTAATAACGGTTTGGTGAGATAATATCAACGAAGGAAAATAACAATGAGAATCAGATTTATTGCAAAGTACAAGAACATACAAGGAATTTGTCTTGGTATGTTGGTGAGGTAAAGATCAGTTAAAAAGAATAATATATATATACACAAGATCAAATAAAAGTGAAAGTAAGGTGCAATAAGGTACAATCAACACTGGTTCAGAGTTGAACATGAGACCACATGACAGCCTCTGATACCCGACACCAGGGGGCAGGAGCTGTATTTGCAAAAAGTTAAATTAAAATTTTAAGAAGTTATTTACAGAATTAGAGTTTTTACAGGGTAGTGCAGGTTTTATGCAGGGTGACCATATACAGAGAGCAGGGAAGGGAAGGTAAAAGGGGGTGGGGGGTGAGTAGACGGCAATGTCGGGATCTGTGGGTGTCTGGGGGCTTGTAAAAAAGGCCTACTGCTGCAGGGTAGAAGCTGTTCTTGTGGTGTGAGGTCCTGGTTTTTATAGACCTTAGCCTCTTGCCAGAAGGGAGTGTTTTCAAGAGACCATGGCCTGTGTGAGAAGGGTCGGCCATGATCTTTCCTGCTCGCCTCAGTATCCTGGAGGCGCAAAGGTCATAGAGGGATGGCAGGTTGCAGCCAATCACCCTGTCTGCAGAGCGAATTATACTCTGCAGAGCGAATGATACGCCCTTTATCCTTGGCAGTGGCAGCAGCGTACCAGTTAGTGATGGAGGAGGTGAGGATGGACTGAATGATGGCAGTGTAAAAATGCACCATTGGCTTTAACTTTTTCAGCTGCCGCAGGAAGTACCCCCTCTGCTTCTAGAAAGTTGAATCAGTTCATCTGGATACAATGTTTAGTGGGAGAAACGTTTCATCACTCATCCAAGTGACTGCGTCTGTCTCTACTGACTGCAAGTATCCCCCAACCTTACAACAGCACAGTTGAATAATGACCGAAACCAACAATTGGGTTCATAAGCAAATGGCCATGACCATTAACTAGAGTTACAATGGCCACTGTAACTCTAGTTAATGGTCACGGCAATTTGTGTATGTAATTGATCATTGGTTAAACAAAACTAAATTGTTGTTGTTATGCAACTGTTTTGTTTATAAGGTTGGGGGATACTTGTTGTGTCCAGATGAACTGATTCAACTTTCTGGGATTTCCTTACCTGGATTACTGAGCATGCATTAAGACATTACATCCTCTGCTGTGCCTTCTTGGTGGAGGAGCTGCAGCTCCCATTTGAGATCCTGGGTGATGATGGTGCCCAGGAAGCAAAAGCATTCTACATTGTCGACTGCGGAGCCACACAGGGTGATGGGGGCGCATGAGGCTGAGTACTTTCTGAAGTCCACAACCATCTCCACTGTCTTTAGACCGGTGAGCTCCAACTTGTTTTGGTCGAACCAGGACACCAAATGGTCAATCTCCCACATGTAGGTGGACTCATCCCCACCAGAGATGAGCCCAATAAGGGTGATGTCGTCAGCAAACTTCAGGAACTTGACTGACTGGTGACTGGACGTGCAGCTCTTCATATACAGGGAGAAGAGTAGAGGGGAAAGGACACAGCCTTGAGGGGAACCAGTGCTGATGGTTCAGGAGTCAGAGACGTCTTTCTCCAGCTTCACGTGCTGCTTCCTGTCAGGTAGTAAGTCGATGATCCACCTGCAGGTGAAGACAGGCATGTGCAGCTGGGAGAGCTTGTCCTGCAGCAGATCTGGGATAATGGTGTTGAAGGCAGAGCTGAAATCCACAAACAGGATCCTGGTGTAGGTTCATGCAGAGTCAAGGTCCTGGAGGATGAAGTGGAGCGCCATATTTACTGCATCGTCCACAGACCTGTTTGCTCTGTAGGCAAACTGCAGGAAGTCCAGGTGTGGGTGAGTGATCGTTTTAAGGTGGGACAGAACAAGGTGCTCAAAAGACTTCATTACTACAGAGGTCAGGGTGATGGGTCTGTAGTCATCGAGTCCTGTGGTCCTTGGTTTTTTAGGGAATGGGGATGATGGTAGAGGTTTTGAAGCAGGCTGGTACATGGCATGTGTCCAGTAAGGTGTTAAAAATGTCTGAACACTGGGGACAGCTGATCGGCACAGTGCTTCAGGGTGGAGGGAGAGAAAGTCTGGTCTAGCAGCTTTACAGGGTTCCGTCTCTTGAACAGCCTGTTAATGTCCACCTCAAGGATGGAGAGAGTCATCCTTGTAGAAATGCCCAGGCCCCTGCTGAGGTGGGGGAGGAGGAGCTGGTGGTCAGAAGCTGGTGGATGGAGTATTGGGAGATGCGTCAGGACTGTCCCGTTGTCTTTCAAATTGGCAATACAACTATTTCAGATCATTGGCCAGGTGCAAATCATTTGTGGAGTGGGGGGCTTTCAGTTTGTAGTTAGTGATCTGTCTGAGGTCCTTCCAGACAGAGGCTGAGTTGTTTTCTAAGAACTGCTGTCAAAGTCTCTCAGAGTAGTCATTTAGCATCTCTCACCACCTTGCTAAACCTGTATTTAGACTCTTTAAATCAGACCTTGTCCCCACTCCTAAATGCTTCCTCCTTTCCAACTTAAGCTGTCTGAGTTTAGCTGTAAACCAGGGTTTGTCGTTGTTGTAACTGGTACACAGCTGTCCTCACAGAAGCTCATATAAGACGTCACAGCCTCAGTGTACTCATACAGACTGTTGGCGGCAGACCTGAAAACATCCCAATCAGTACAGTCCAAGCAAGCGCGACAATCCTCCCTAGTGTCACTGGTCCACTTCTTGAATGTCCTCACAACAGTTTAGAGAGTTTTCATTTCTGCTTGTGTGCAGGAATAAGGTTGACCATGATGTGGTCAGTGTCCCGGTACAGCACGGGGACTGCGTTATAGGCACTGTCTATAGTGTACCAGTGATCTAAAGTGTTCTCCTTCCTTGTCAGGTATTTAATCAGGTGACAGTATTTAGGTAGTTCATGGCTGAGATTCTCTTTGTTGAAGTCACCGAGGACAATAATGGAGAATCTTCCTCAATGGCTGAACGGTAAAGTGATTTTAGAGAGCATTTGCATATTGGAGACATTTTAATATGGTGTTTTCACAGATGTGGGGGTTTTGTTTCCATGTATTACAGATGCACGTGTCACTGCACCTATGGCAATACTCAGTAGATCCACAATTGTCACCAACAAATGTACACATACAGCACTGTATGATAATGCCAACTTTCCATTCAGTAAACACTTGCCAAAAAAGATGAGCTGAACGGAGAGAATAATTAGGTGGTAACGGCTAATCCACAACCTGTTCAGTTAAAATCAAATCAATTGAAATGTTTGAATCCAAAGCTAAAACCAATTCCAATCGGTTCCAATTTTCATTACAGAATGAAACATAGTGCATAGTACTTCTAAACCAATCTAGGTATAAACACACACACACACACACACACACACACACACACACACACACACACACACACACACACACACACACACACACACACACACTTACCCTGACTGTTTGGTCATCAGAGCAGGAGAGCAACAGAGAGCCATCAGGAGAGAATTGAACTCCATGAACCCAACTCAGGTGACCGGTCAAGTCAGCCAGCTTCTTATCGGCCTCTAAGTCCCATAACTGTCAAGTCAAGTAAATTTTATTTAGTTAGCCCAATATCACAAATTAAAAATTTCCCTCAGGGGGCTTGGCTTTACAGCAATACACCATCCTGTACTTAGACCCTCGCATCAGATAAGGAACAACTCCCTAATAAAAAAAAAAACCTTTAACAGGAGAAAAAAAATAGACAGAAACCTCAGGGAGAGCAGCAGAGGAAGGATCTCTCCTCTGAAGACACATACATACATACACACACAATTATCCTCTAGTGTACTGATATCTTCTACGCAGCATATCAGAGAATAGAATCACATGGATTACATCTTGCAAGCCATTTGAATCTAGATGTGTTTGCTCAAAAGTCTGGTCAATTAAAATCTGGTCAATTCAAATCTGCATTTTGCTCACAGTGCCACTGGATCACCAGGAACCAGATATGAGTGCAGACAGGCTCACGCTGTGGTCAAAAAAATCAGAATCAGCTTTATTGGCCAAGTGTGCCTATGCACATGAGGACATTTGACTCTGGTTCACAGCAGTTTCCAGCACTTGCAGACTCACACAACAACAAAAAAATAGATTAAAGCCGCAAGCGGCGTTGGGAGGGGTCCAAGCATTGGCACTGTTGCGCCCCCTATGGAGCAATTTGAATGGTTTTGTCCTCATGATCATATACCTTCACCCAACGTAAATAATTAACGCTATGATACGTAGGGCCTTTTATACACCTAGCCTGTAATAGACTACCGTTTCAACATGAAACTAAACCGCTGTTGGTAATGTAATAAAGATTGAAGAATCTTGCTTCAGAAACAGTAGCCTACCCGAGTTTCCAACTAGATATGACAATGTTGGATTACTTGGGTCGCCTGTGTCCTAGACGATTACCGTAATTTTTTAAAATGTCGTAACACTTCCATTGCTTCAGAAACATGTGCCAGAGTTTCCAAAACTGGACCAGACGGTGTCTGATTTCTTGTGTCCTAGCCGACTGCCGTAAAAAGAAAAAGTATGTTGTTAAACCCAGGTGTCCTGGCATGTGGTATGTAGAGCTGCAGCGCTTCCACACCAAATAAGTCAAAATAGTGGGCAAAATATATGACTGACATAGGTGTTCCCAATAGTAAAGTTGTTGAGCACATTGAGATGCATGGGTCGATTAAGTTTTGTGTTGATCTTACTTATGCTGTGGGAGTTATGGCCTTTTAAGCATGACCCTTTGTTATAGCGCCACCATCTGGCTGACATGGGTGATTTGTAGTGCCAGAGTAGTGGGGGCCGTATGAATGCACCTACCAAATTTGGTTGGTCTAGGACTTACGGTTGCTGAGCCTCAGACACTTTTAGCTGAGAAACCGCGCCCAAACTAATACAAGTCAAAATGGCGGGCAAACTATATGGCTGACATATGTGGTCCCCATAACAAAGTTGTAGAGCACATTCAGATGCATAGGTCTGTGCAGTTTTGTGTTGATCTGACTTATGGTGTGGGAATTACGCATGACCCTTTGTTATAGCGCCACCATCTGGCTGACATAGGTGATTTGTGGTGCCTGAGTAGTGGGGGGCCATAGGAATCCACGTACCAAAGTTGGTTGGTCTAGGACAGGGGTCTCCAACCTTTTTTCCTCCGAGAGCTACTTTTACAAAAAGAAAATGGCCGAGAGCTACTCGTGTTTTGTAACATTTATTCTCATAGCTTATTTCAACCCAAACAAACTGAATAAGCTTGTTTTGCCTGAACATTCACAAAATGTTGGTTTCCACAACTCACATTTTGTATTAAAACATCACAAAAAGTATTTAATTCACCTGCATGTGCGTTTTGTATTTCTGCATGCATTTCTTTCTAGTCTATGGCACACTATCAAATTAAAATATGAATGCTGTCAAAACAAAATCCAATTACAAATACACAGATATTATTACTTACTCACTTGTCATTTTGTTATATCTGTCCACATGTCACTGTATCACTTCACAAGAGTATTCGCATGTACAGTTGTATGTGTGATGTGTATTCAGTCTTGTAGTTAGTGAGATAACTGGCACTGCATGGAGTCAACAAGAGAGGCGTATGCGGGAGTGTATCCACTCAGGTTCACTCTTATGGAGTCATTTAAATGTTCATCTGTCAGTCTTGTTCTGAATTTTGATTTCATGACATTAATGTCAGAAAAGGCCGACTCACAGAGGTATGTAGCCCCAAACAAAGCAGACATTTTCAGAGCTGCTTGGTGAAGATTCTTATAGTTAGTTATCTGGCTCTACTAAGCTCCAGAAATGCTGTTGAGCCTTTAACTGCACATTATTTTGAAAGTTTATTACCTCAGTTTCCATTTCTACAGGATCAACACAGAAAAGTTCAGCAATCTGTCCTGAAATCTCCCTTATGTCCACATCAATGAAGGGGTTGGCCATAAATGTCACACAGGGCTCCAGTTTCTCAAAGTCACTGAATCTGTCTGCAAACTCCTGTCCAAGCCTTGACAAGAGGTCACAATACTTGGAAACCTTTAAAACGCTGGCTGCACCTGTGTGACTTTCCAACATCTTTGAGACACAGGGGAAGTGCTAAAACCTTTTGTTTTTCACTTGCTGAATGTACAATGACAGTTTGCACTGAACGCATTGACAGCACTGATCATATCAGATATGTTTTTATCTTTGCCTTGTAACTGTAGGTTCAGGTCATTCATTTTCAGTTACATCTGTCAGGAAAGCAAGATCAAGTAGCCATTCTGCATCAGATAATAAGGTGGTATGCTCCTCCCTCGTTTCCATAAATGCCTTGATTTCACCCAGCAAGCAAAGATAGCGCTGTAGTATCTTACCCTGACTTAGCCACCTGACTTCAGAGTGGAGGAGGAGATCCCCATACTCCGCAGAGCATTCCTCCAGCAGCAGCTTGAAGCTCCGGTGTTGCTTAGCCTTTGCTCGAATGGAGTTGATGATCTTAACAACAGGCGCCATCACACGGTCAAATTCCATAACTTTTGCGCATATAGCCTGTTGGTGAATGATGCAGTGATAGTTCAGAAACTTTGGAAAGTCCGGGTCCGCTTTGCAGTGCGCAATAAATCCTGAGTGACGACCTGTCATAGCAGGGGCTCCATCAGCTGTTACAGACACCAGCTTTTCAATAGGGATCTTTTTTCGTACAAAGTAGTCCTTCACTGCATGGTAAATATCAACTCCCCTGGTTGTGGTTTTCAGTGGAAGTAAGGTCAAAAACTCTTCTTTGGTGGAAAAGTCATCAAACACCATCCGAAAGAAAACAGCTAGCTGGGCTGCATCGCTGGAGTCGACAGACTCATCACACTGAATTGAAAACCATTTGCACCTGTTCGTGTCCGAGTCCAGCTGTTTTCCCGCATCCACAGACAGCGCAGACGCGCTCCTTGCCACAGTATTAGCACCAAGTTGTACATGGGCAATAGCAGACAACATTCCTGTCTTACTTTTATGGTCCCTGAATAACGTGTCAGCCACCGCAGTCATAGCCTCCTTTACAACCCCGCCATCGGTGAAGGGCTTTTTGTGCTTGGTTAAGATGTGCGCCACTTTAAACGAAGCCTCCGTTGCTGCTCTGGCCTTCTTCTTCATTGGTCTTGTGAACAGAGACTGTTGTCTGTGAAGCGTAGTTTTCAGCTCCTTTATCTTCTCTTTTCGTACGCTGCTACCTGCAGCAAAGTCCCGTGAAAACTTGCTGTGGACTTCGGTGAAATGGCGCTCCACGTTACATCTTTTACCCACTGACACGCTAGCTCCGCACATCAGACACACACACTTGTCGTTTACATTCGTGAAACAAAACTCTGTTTCCCGCTCTTCGTGAGAATAGTATTGTAACGTGCATGGATAAGTAGACACGTGTTGAGTAGTACCGTTAGCATGAAAAGAGCAGACGGACAACGCAGGGTGTAGTTTCAACTTCTTTTACTCGGAACTCTTCTTCAGGGACATGCACATATCAACACGTACAGTCTGTAGTGCTAGGCGCTACTGCCACCTACTGGAATGATAAGGCATGTAAGACAATACCACATATCCCTCTCTTTTAAGAATAACGTTCCTGCAATAAACCGTGTTTTGAATGAACACTAAGTAAACGACTCTGACTTGTAAACCATTTGTAACTGAAAGTAGCTTATATAGCATATCAAATATATGTCAAAAATATTGCATATCAATTTTAAACTGAAAGTGCAGTCATCACTGTAACTAAAACATCTTATCAGAATGTCAGTGCATTTGCCATAGATTACTTCGTGATAACACATGAACAGTGTATTTACCAACCAACAAACAGACAAGACAGGTGTCCTTTCTTATTTTTTCAAATTCACCTTATACAAGACAGTATATTTGCTTACTTTCCCTTTTCAATACCAATTACTTTTTCTTCTTTTGTTGCTGATATTACAAACATATGAAAGTGCAACAGTCCTTTTTTAAGGTGAAAACATATTAAGTGTAACAGTCCATAACACAGTCCATTACACACCCAACCTGCCCCTCTGAAAAGCTTAGGGTACATAGTCCTCCAACCAAGCAGGAGGGCGAACTTGCCTGCGGCCTCGCTGGGGAACAGGAGATGCTCGAGGAGGCGGGGCAGCAGGAGGGGGCATGTAAACATCCTCTGGCTGGACAGTGGGCTGTGAGTGTGCAGCAGAGGCTGGGACAGAGGCAGGTGACAGGTGCATGGCATTCCACACCCTACCGTCAGACAATTCATAGGTTGCAGGGCCTCTCTGAGCCACCACCTGGAAGGGCTGTGTGAACATGAAGTGTCCTTTCTTTGTGATCCTGGGCTTCCTAACCCGCACATACGATCCACACTGGAATGTAGGAGACCGTGCACCTCGACGCTCATCGGTGTATTTCTTCACTTTGGCTTGCTTCAGCGCCACGGTGTCACGCCGAGTAGAGGCAGGAGGGGGTGAGAGACCTTCGATGTTCAGGATGGTGCGGAAAGGACGACGGCGTAGCAGCTCGGCAGGAGAGATTTGAGTCACTGCATGGGGAGTGGCACGGTACGTCAGAAGAAAATCAGTGACAAAGGGCTTCCAGGGCTTGCCCTCGATGTCAGCCGTCTGGAGACAGTCTTTGAATACTCTGTTCCACCTCTCAACCTCTCCATTACTCTGAGGGTAGTAGATAGAGCTGCGGCAGTGTGTAATGCCTTGGGCTGCCAAGTAAGCCTCAAACTCAGCAGACACAAAGGAGGAGCCATTGTCAGTGACTAGTTCGAGGGGGTTGCCCTCACGGCTGAAGACGGTGGACAGGAAGGTTATGACAGTGGCAAACGTCACATCTGATGTGAAAGCCACTTCTGGCCATTTGCTGTAATAGTCCACTAATGTGATAGCAAACCGGCAGTCAGGGGAAGCAGAGTGAAACGGACCCACTATATCCATAGCGAGCTTTTCCCAGGCAGCATTGGGAAAGGCAACAGGTTGCAGGGGAGCAGCTCGTGTTTTGGCTGTTTTGTCATGCTGGGAGCAGGTAGCACACGACTTGATGGCAGTTTCAACATCAGAGTCCATTCCAGGCCACCAGTAGAGGTCTCTCAGCCTCTGTTTGGTCCTGACGATGCCTTGGTGAGTATTGTGAGCCAGCTGTATGAGTTGTGACTGAAGAGCCGGGGGAATCACCACACGGTGAGTGCCACGTATCAGGTAGCCATCCAGCTCAGCCAACTCAGTGCGTACACGATAATAGGGCAACAGGGCCGGGTCCAGGCCCTTAGAAGTGCGTGGCCACCGCTGGCGAACGTGCTTGGTGACCTGCTGCAAAACAGGGCAGTCTGTGTAGGCAGTGCGTAATTGGTCAGCTGTAAGAGAGGTAAGATCAACAGTTACTAGCGCTATAGTGTCCTCCTCCAACTCCAGTTGGTCAAGGACAGGCAGGGGCAGGCGCGACAGCTTCATCTGCACAGGCTGCACATCAGATCTCACCTTCATTTTGTGGACGAAGCCTCTAACTGTCCCAGTACTCTCTGCATTGACAGTTGGCTCCATGTTGACAGTAGTGTAGTGTACGGGAACAGTAGGGTTTGTAACAGGTAGGGTTTTACTAAGACACTTTACCATCTGAAATTTGTAGCCATAGCGCATTGAAGAGGTCCATGCCCAATATGGGCGTTCCCGCTGGCACCACATGAATGCGTGTAGATGCACTGTTTGTCTCGTAAGTCACTTTCAGCTCCATGCAACCAAGCACCTGTATGGGTTTCTGTGTGTAAGTGGTAAGTCTTCTTTCGGGCTTTGAAAGGGTCACATGACTGAAGTGATTTCTGTATATGTGCTCAGAAAGGGTGGAAACGCCAGACCCAGTATCTACTATCAAATCAGTAGTAATTGTGGGGCCGCTGGAAGCCTCCAGGGAGACACAGCACATCAGCTTATTGCACTGTGTCACGTCATTCTCATCAATGTGTAGCACTGTCACAGTGTCAACACTCTCAGTGGAAGCAGTGGACACTTCCCTCACATTTTGTGACGCAGACTTGCTTTTACAGAATCTGGCATAATGTCCATTCTTGTTACATTGTCGACAAATGGCTGATTTAGCTGGGCACTTGGGGTCATTTGCTAGGTGGTTTGTGGAGCCATACCGGTAGCAACTCTTACCAGCAGCAGCCGCGTTGGAAGGAGGGCGGGAAGCGGAGGGCGAAGGCTTCTGTGGACGTCTGTGTTTCCCGCCTCGGAACGTAGACCCCCCACGCACCATGCCGACTTCTGCTGACGCTCCATGGTGTGTAGTGGTCATCGCTTTAGCCCCAGCTACTGCATGTTCTATCTGGCATGAAATTGTAATGGCTTTCTACAGAGTCAGATTTCCCTCAAGCAGCATACGTTCTCTAATCCTAGCATTGTTCGTCTTTTCAACAATCTGATCTCTCATCATATCGTCAGCAAGCCCGCCAAACTCACATGTAGCAACGAGTTCATGCAGGGCAGCAGCAAACTCTGCAGTAGACTCACCAGTCCTCTGAGATCTCTGTCGAAACTTATTTCTCTCTGCCACGACATTCAACTTCGGGACAAAATAAGTTTTCAATGCTTTCAAAGCATCTGCATAAGAGTCACTATCGACTGGCAGTGTATAAAAAATGCATTGTGCCTCCGCACCGATTGTATGAATTAGCAGGGCGTGCTTCCTCTTGTCTTCCATCTTGTCAGCAAGAGCCATCACGTAGTTATCAAACATACGAATCCACGTATCAAAGTGGACAGTGGGCACACCCGGGCTGTGTAAAAATGCCGGAGGTGGCGAAATACCTAGCAGGGCCATAATTATCCCATCCTCGTCGCCAATATGTTGAGTAGTACCGTTAGCATGAAAAGAGCAGACGGACAACGCAGGGTGTAGTTTCAACTTCTTGTACTCGGAACTCTTCTTCAGGGACATGCACATATCAACACGTACAGTCTGTAGTGCTAGGCGCTACTGCCACCTACTGGAATGATAAGGCATGTAAGACAATACGACAACACGCTGGCCGCTGGCTGGCGGGTCTGACCCTTTAGCCGAGCAGTTAGCGATGTCTCCTGCGGTGCGGGCGATACGGGTTCGCTTCCCGGCCGCGGCAGTTCCTGTGGTTGCGTTGTCCCCCGAATTCGCTACATGGGTGTCAGAAGTGGGATGGAGCGACCGTAAGGCCATCGGAAGCGTATTCGCCCTGAGGCGTGAAGGAGCTGATATGCTTAAACGCGGGGACGCGCTTCCCGAAGGAGGGGGGGTAGTGTAACGTGCATGGATTAGTACACAAGCTGGCCGCTGGCTGGTGGGTCTGACCCTTTAGTCGAGCGGTTAGCGATGTCTCCTGCGGTGCGGGCGATACGGGTTCGCTTCCCGGCCGCGGCAGTTCCTGTGGTTGCGTTGTCCCCCGAATTCGCTACAGTAAGTTTTTAGCCTCCTACTGGTATGGGCAGCTGCCGCGGTCATGGTTACTGTCCGTCTCACATCACCACTGACTCATCAAGCTTGACAGCAGCGCAACTGTTTGATTGACAACTAATTGGCCAATAATAATTTTGTGTAAGGAGGGGGCGGGACACCTGTGAATTTGATTGGCTAGAAATGTAAGCAGGTTTTCCAAGTGACCAAACAAATTTGACTCATCAAGTTTTCAAATTTATAGTCCGCGGTGGTGTAGCGGTCTAAGCGTCGGTCGGTTTTGTGTCGATGCAGTTGTCCACTGGGGACAGGGGTTCGCGCTTCGGTCTCGACAGATCCGACTATGGCCGGACTCGATGAAGCAGCAAAAATTGGCAGCGCTGTCTTCGGGAGGGGGACGGAGTCGGCTTGTGTTTGTCACATGAACGCGTCTCTGTGTGTGGTGTGGGGTGGGATGGTTCGGCATGGATTCGCCTTGTAACGGAAGTGGCGAGGCGTCTCCTTCCAGACTACCGGCCGGAGAGATGCAGTTGGCGAACGCATGTAGTACGAGGATGGGTGTTGGAACTAAAATAGGGAGCGATTGGCCACTAAATTGGGAGAAAATCAGAAATAATAAAAAAAAAAGTTTTCAAATTTATGAAAGATTCATTAACCCTTTGGCGAGCTACTTGAAAAGGGGCCGCGAGCTACCGGTAGCTCGCGAGCGACGTGTTGGAGACCCCTGGTCTAGGACTTACGGTTGCTGAGCCTCACACACTTTTAGCGGAGAAAAATAATAATAATTCTAACAAATACAATAGGGTTCCACCAGCTTCGCTGCTTGGACCCCTAAAAACAAACAAAAAGAAAGGAGAAATAAATGGAATAACAACAGTACATTGGAGGCAAGCATGTATGCACAACAGGTATGTCACTATTATACAGAGTTTGATTATGGTTGAGTAATCAACAACCTATGCCCATATATTATACCATTGCTTATATACTATATTGCCCATACACTATACTACCACAACTCCACAACCCATCATGTCCATATACAATGCTATATACTCCCGTTTTATATATATATATATATATATATATATATTCCCCCCTCCCCTTTTCTCCTCACTTGTACTTGGCCAATTACCCCACTCTTCCGAGCCGTCCCGGTCGCTGCTCCACCCCCTCTGCCGATCCGGGGAGGGCTGCAGACTACCACATGCCTCCTCCGATACATGAGTCGCCGCCAGCTGCTCCTTTTCACCTGACAGTAAGGAGTTTCACCAGGGGGATGGAACGCATGGGAGGATCACGCTCTTCCCCCCAGTTCCCCCTCCCCCCTAAACAGGCACCCCGACCGACCAGAGGAGGCGCTAGTGCAGCGACCAGGACACATACCCACATCCGGCTTCCCACCTGCAGACACAGTTGTCTGTAGGGACGCCCGACCAAGCCAGGGGTAAAACGGGGATTCGAACCAGCGATCCCCGTGTTGGTAGGCAATGGAATAGACCACCATGCTACCTGGACGCCCATAAAATTCTTCTTTTTACTGTGAGGGTAATATCGAGAGAGTCTGAATAGAGCCAGCATAAAGGCAGCGCTTCAAAACTCCATTCCTTACGTTTACCATTCACACAAAAAAACGCGCATGCGTGCGTGTGTGTGTTACCTCCACATTGTAGTGTGAGACAGCAATAGCCAGCAGGTTGCTGGTGGGGCAGGCATGGCAGTACTGCACTGTGCTCAGACGATTGGTCCTGATCTCCAGCAGCATGTCTGTCGTCTCCACCGCAAACCCCTGGGGAAAAATATGGGGGAAACATTATCATCCTCCTCTTTTAGACTACCACTTGTCTCCTCCAAGTCACTTCCAGGCCGGAGGAATGGAAGTGTGGGAAGGGAGGAGAGGAGAAAGCAAGGAAAAGTGGAGACTATTGGGACAGCTAAAATGCTACTCCATCATTAAAGATAGACATTGGTTATTGATGAAGTGGAAATCTAACTAATCCCAAAACAGAGATACACACAGTAGTTTACTCTTAATGTTCAACCTACTACTACTACTTTCGGCTGCTCTCGTTAGGGGCCGCCACAGTGGATCATCCGTTTCCATCTCTTCCTGTCCTCTGTCTCTTCCTCTGTCACGCCAGCCACCTGCATGTCCTCTCTCACCACATCCACAAACCTCCTCTTTGGTCTTCCTCTTTTTCGCTTCCCTGGCAGCTCCATATTCAGCATCCTTCCCCCAATATACCCAGCATCTCTCCTCCACACATGTCCAAACCATCTCAATCTTGCCTCTCTTGTTTATTCTCCAAAACCATCCAACCTGAGCTGTCCCTCTAATATACTCGTTGCTAATCCTGTCCTTCTTCATCAATCCCAATGAAAATCTTAGCATCTTCAACTCTGCAACCTCCAGCTCCACCTCCTGTCTTTCCATCAGTGCAACTGTCTCCAAGCCATAAAACATAGCTGGTCTCACTACCATCTTGTAAACTTTCCCTTCCACTCTTGCTGGTACCCTTCTGTCGCAAATCACTCCTGACACTCTTCTCCACCCACTCCACCCTGCCTGCACTCTCTTCTTCACCTCTCTTCTGCACTCCCCGTTACTTTGAACAGCTGAGCCCAAGTATTTAAACTCACACGCCTTCGTCACCTCTACTCCTTGCATCCTCATCTCCCCACTGTACTCCCTCTCATTCACACATATGTATGTATTCCATTACTCTTATGTTTATATATATACTTTATCAACACAGATACAGGAGAAAAAGTTTTAATACATTGCAGTACATTGCAGTACTGCAGTGCAATGTACTGCAATACATCTGTGTTGATATTCCGCTCCTCATTAGTTGAGCACTTATAACACCGTTGACGTTTTCGGAAAAAAACCGCCAACGGCAGTGGTCTTTTAACCATCCCTCATGCTAGGTCTAGAGCAGGGAAAGCTGCATTTTCTAATCACGCCCCAAGTAGATGGAACGCCCTGCATGAGGACCTGAGAGAGGCCCCCCACACTGGACACATTTAATAGCAGGTTAAAAACCTTACTTTTCAAAACAGCCTACAGCTAAAGTCATAGTGTGTGTGTGTGAGTGTGTGTGTGTTTTATATATTTTGCTATTTTTATATATTCTGCTCTGTTGTTACTTTTAATTAATCAGTGTTTATGGTACTTTTATTTATTTATTTCACTAACTCAGTTTTAAAATTGTTTGTACTTTTTTAGAATTTGCCTGTACTTGTATTTATTTATTTTTTGTGAGGGGGAGAGATTTTATTGATTTCATTGTTTCATTGTGTGAAGCACTTTGTGTTACATTTGTTTGTATGAAAAGTGCTATACAAATAAAATCTGATTGACTGATACATATACACTACCGTTCAAAAGTTTGGGATCACCCAAACAATTTTGTGTTTTCCATGAAAAGTCACACTTATTCACCACCATATGTTGTGAAATGAATAGAAAATAGAGTCAAGACATTGACAAGGTTAGAAATAATTATTTGTATTTGAAATAAGATTTTTTTTACATCAAACTTTGCTTTCGTCAAAGAATCCTCCATTTGCAGCAATTACAGCATTGCAGACCTTTGGCATTCTAGCTGTTAATTTGTTGAGGTAATCTGGAGAAATTGCACCCCACGCTTCCAGAAGCAGCTCCCACAAGTTGGATTGGTTGGATGGGCACTTCTTTGAGCAGATTGAGTTTCTGGAGCATCACATTTGTGGGGTCAATTAAACGCTCAAAATGGCCAGAAAAAGAGAACTTTCATCTGAAACTCGACAGTCTATTCTTGTTCTTAGAAATGAAGGCTATTCCATGCGAGAAATTGCTAAGAAATTGAAGATTTCCTACACCGGTGTGTACTACTCCCTTCAGAGGACAGCACAAACAGGCTCTAACAGGTACTATTTAATGAAGATGCCAGTTGGGGACCTGTGAGGCGTCTGTTTCTCAAACTAGAGACTCTAATGTACTTATCTTCTTGCTCAGTTGTGCAACGCGGCCTCCCACTTCTTTTTCTACTCTGGTTAGAGCCTGTTTGTGCTGTCCTCTGAAGGGAGTAGTACACACCGGTGTAGGAAATCTTCAATTTCTTAGCAATTTCTCGCATGGAATAGCCTTCATTTCTAAGAACAAGAATAGACTGTCGAGTTTCAGATGAAAGTTCTCTTTTTCTGGCCATTTTGAGCGTTTAATTGACCCCACAAATGTGATGCTCCAGAAACTCAATCTGCTCAAAGAAGTGCCCATCCAACCAATCCAACTTGTGGGAGCTGCTTCTGGAAGCGTGGGGTGCAATTTCTCCAGATTACCTCAACAAATTAACAGCTAGAATGCCAAAGGTCTGCAATGCTGTAATTGCTGCAAATGGAGGATTCTTTGACGAAAGCAAAGTTTGATGTAAAAAAAATCTTATTTCAAATACAAATCATTATTTCTAACCTTGTCAATGTCTTGACTCTATTTTCTATTCATTTCACAACATATGGTGGTGAATAAGTGTGACTTTTCATGGAAAACACAAAATTGTTTGGGTGATCCCAAACTTTTGAACGGTAGTGTACATAAAATTTTATTTTTTTAAATATGGTTGGGTTTTTTTAACTACCTGTCCTCCCAACTGTGCCCCAATACCACCCCAATACATAATTCACATAAGTTACCTTGTTATATTTTTTATGTACACCATTTCAGCAGTGCCCTGGCCCCTAAATGCTTATCAAAACAAACCCCAGTCCCATTGGTTGTAATGTTTTCTACCCCTCCATTGGTTGCTGTGCATCATAAGTTCCTACCCCATTGGCCGTTATAATTTGAATGTTTCCCCATCTGATTGGTCACTGTCCAACCGAAATTAGGGGCGTGACGCTGGGCAATGTGACTGTACGATTCTTTGTGAAAAAAAACATTAGCAGCTGATGAGTGCGAGATGCACGAAACAGGCCTGTACTGCCATGCATTAAAACATTTTTTTTTCCTGTATCCACGTTGATATTTCGCTCCTCGTTAGTCGAGCACTCAACACCATTGACGGTTTCGGAAAAAAACGCGATATATATATATATATATATATATATATACATATATATATATATATACACTACCGTTCAAAAGTTTGAGATCACCCAAACAATTTTGTGTTTTCCATGAAAAGTCACACTTATTCACCACCATATGTTGTGAAATGAATAGAAAATAGAGTCAAGACATTGACAAGGTTAGAAATAATGATTTGTATTTGAAATAAGATTTTTTTTACATCAAACTTTGCTTTCGTCAAAGAATCCTCCATTTGCAGCAATTACAGCATTGCAGACCTTTGGCATTCTAGCTGTTAATTTGTTGAGGTAATCTGGAGAAATTGCACCCCACGCTTCCAGAAGCAGCTCCCACAAGTTGGATTGGTTGGATGGGCACTTCTTTGAGCAGATTGAGTTTCTGGAGCATCACATTTGTGGGGTCAATTAAACGCTCAAAATGGCCAGAAAAAGAGAACTTTCATCTGAAACTCGACAGTCTATTCTTGTTCTTAGAAATGAAGGCTATTCCATGCGAGAAATTGCTAGGAAATTGAAGATTTCCTACACCGGTGTGTACTACTCCCTTCAGAGGACAGCACAAACAGGCTCTAACAGGTACTATTTAATGAAGATGCCAGTTGGGGACCTGTGAGGCGTCTGTTTCTCAAACTAGAGACTCTAATGTACTTATCTTCTTGCTCAGTTGTGCAACGCGGCCTCCCACTTCTTTTTCTACTCTGGTTAGAGCCTGTTTGTGCTGTCCTCTGAAGGGAGTAGTACACACCGGTGTAGGAAATCTTCAATTTCTTAGCAATTTCTCGCATGGAATAGCCTTCATTTCTAAGAACAAGAATAGACTGTCGAGTTTCAGATGAAAGTTCTCTTTTTCTGGCCATTTTGAGCGTTTAATTGACCCCACAAATGTGATGCTCCAGAAACTCAATCTGCTCAAAGAAGTGCCCATCCAACCAATCCAACTTGTGGGAGCTGCTTCTGGAAGCGTGGGGTGCAATTTCTCCAGATTACCTCAACAAATTAACAGCTAGAATGCCAAAGGTCTGCAATGCTGTAATTGCTGCAAATGGAGGATTCTTTGACGAAAGCAAAGTTTGATGTAAAAAAAATCTTATTTCAAATACAAATCATTATTTCTAACCTTGTCAATGTCTTGACTCTATTTTCTATTCATTTCACAACATATGGTGGTGAATAAGTGTGACTTTTCATGGAAAACACAAAATTGTTTGGGTGATCCCAAACTTTTGAACGGTAGTGTATATATAGAAGCCTGTGTTTTATATGGTTTTCAATAGGGATGTCATTTTAAATTTAATCTTAATGAATTTAAAAGATAAATCTTGTAGAAAATTAAAGTTGAAACCAAAACCAATTGTGACTGTAAATTTTAATCAAGGATGAGACATTTTTTTCCCACCTACACTGGTAAATTAATATCCTTAATAACAGTATTTGTGACAAATTTGCCTCTTGTGGCATTGAGTGAGATATTGGAATTAAAATAAGCCCATCTCACATAACACCATCCCTTAATAGCATAATTCAGTGATGCTAATGGGTCCCCTTAGAGAAGGGAGCTGAGGAGAATGAGGAGCCTGAGACAGCTGGTCCTCCCATGATGAATCCAATGCCATTTTCCCAATCACTAGCAATATGTGTATGGAGAGGAGACTCTCATAAACTGCTTAAGAGCCAAGGCAGGAAGAAAACCCAGTGCTGGCAGGTCAAATGTGTCCATCACATCCATCACCATCACATCCATAAACAAAGTCCCTGAGAAGGACCTTGAGCAGACCCAGGTCTCTTCCTAGAAGAGGCCGAGAAGCCTCTTCAGGATGAAGTCCAAAAAAAGGTCAAGGAGGAGAAAGGGGAGGTAGGGAAACATGATGCTGAGGTGGTTTCTATGAGTGGTTGTTTGATTTGCTGGAACTGCTTGAAGATGCTCTACAGTTCAACATCTCATTTCCATCAGGAGTTCATCTGTCTTTTACCATCCACACTTGACACATGCTCCATCTAAGTTTTCGTTTTGGTGTGGCTTGGTTTAAAAAGTCACAAATTCAATCATTTAAACTTAATTCAGCTAGTGTTTTCTGACCTCCTCCTTAAGCTAAAAATCTTGGAATTTTTGCTGTAAAAGTCTCATACGCTAAATGATGGCGCTGAAGGAAGTTGCTAGATGTTGACCACAAAACAAATTGGTATGCTGTCTGTGAAACACTTTTGCCTATACTTTTTTTTTTGTTTGTTTTTGTTTAGGATTTCCCCCCCATTTTTCTCCCCAATTGTATCTGGCCAATTACCCCACTCTTCCGGGCCATCCCGGCCGATCTGGGGAGGGCTGCAGACTACCACATACCTCTTCCGATACATGTGGAGTCACCAGCTGCTTCTTTTCACCTGACAGTGAGGAGTTCCACCAGGGGGACATAGCACATGGGAGGATCACACTATTCCCCTAGTTCCCCCTCCCCCCTGAACAGGTGCCCCCGGCTGACCCGAGGAGGTGCTAGTGCAGTGACCAGGACTCATACCCACATCCGGCTTCCCACCCGCAGACTCAGCCAATTGTGTCTGTAGTGACGCCTGACCAAGCTGGAGGTAACACAGGGATTCGAACCGGTGATCTCCATGTTGGTAGGCAATGGAATAGACTGCTATGCTACCCGGACACCCTTTTCTCTATGCTTTTTAACCAATGTTTAAAAAGAATTTTATCCTTTAGGGCTAGGGTTGGCTGTAGTTAAATAACATCTCCCTGCTTGGGTCTCTGACTCATACATGAGAAGGTTTAGGTGCTAAATACGCTTTTTTTTTGCAAATAAGTAAAAAAAAATATTTTTTTCTCCTCATTAGCATTAATATTCATATCACGTGGACTTAGAAATAAATCAGTTTTTGTCCAACAGGGATTGGCATCATAAACTTTCGTGTCAGTTTGATTTTATCAGCCAGCCTCAGAAATTCAGTGAGCATATCGTGTAACCCTTTTTTTGGGGGGGGGGGGTGCGGTGCAGGTGTGTGCGTTCTTCTTCGGATAAATTAATGGTAATGTATCAACATCCAAAACAGCTATACAGGCTGACTCGATCCCAGATTTTGCGCCACCCAAAAGGCCCCTCTTTGCACAGTCCAACACAGTATAGCAAATAGTGTCATTACCAGTCGTTTGACATAAAAAACACATTTTCAAATAACATGCACACACACATTTACCCAAATACAAGTACTCACAAAAACAGCGTTCCTTGCGGCACACATAACAAGTTTGCCATCTGCTGACCAGGTGCTACATTTGACCTGGACCTCGGTTTCTTCACCACCCTCCTGGAACAGGCCCTTAACGTCAATGGTCTTCCACTCATTAGCTGATGAGACTTCAAACAGCTGGAGAGACACAGCCGCACAAAAACAGATAAATGTACACAACCTCTCCACTAATCTATCGACACTTTTATTATGCAAGGTCTCATTTGGTTTAAAGCGGGTGTTGTGTTACTATTAAGTTATGGGAACTGGGACTGGGCTTATAAAATAGAATGTACCCAGCCCTGACACAAGGGACTTTAAACCTTATATAGGTATCCATGTTGTATCATGCTGTAAACATACATATGCACATCTAGCATATGTCAAGGTAACACCAACTGTACCGAGTAAAATGTTTACAGTTTGAGGTAAACAGCCTTGATAAACATTAAATAGCTAAAAGCTGGCCAAAGCAGCCAGGTTCCTCTGGCCAGCCACCTTCAGGGTGCCATCAGTGGAGGAGGTGGAGACATAGGTGTCATCAGGGGAGAAACAACAGTGGTTGACAGGCTCCAGATGACCAAACATAGTGTTTTGGGAGGACGGCTTGTTGAGATTCCACAACTACAGAGAGAGAGAGAGAGACAGAAAGACAGACAGACAGACAGACAGAATTGGGAACAAAGGCAGAAAAAAATGTTAGATTAAAACAGAAAGACTACATTAAAAGAAAAAAAAAGAAAGCGTGAGAAAGGACAGAGGGATAACTGTTTCACAGCAGTTAGTAGCCTGATCATTTGCATGAACCAATATGATCTTCATGTAACGTCCTCTATTATAAACCACTTTTTTACAACCACGTTTCTTGAGAATGGACACACAGATAAGTCGGTTTACAAAACGATGCACAAGCATACAAACACACCTTTGCATTCATGAACTTGTCATTAGAGCAGGTGGCCAGTAAGAGGCGACGAGTAGTGTTGGTGAACTGACAGTGGTTGACCTGTTCCTCATGCTCCTCTTCAAACACCCTCAGAAGGGTGCCACGCTCAGCATTCCACACCTGAGCACACACACACACACACACGTATGCATGCATGCACACACACACACACACACACACACACACACACAAATGGAAGATTTAGAGTACCACACATTTTCAGAGGTTTCGAGTATAACGTTGGCAAAGCTGAGAAGTCACTACTCGCTGTGCTTACTAGCCATCTATTGTCGGGTTACCTTGATTTTCCTGTCGCTGGAGCATGTTGCTAGGAGACGGTCATCAGGGGAGAAGGCACAACAGAGTATCTCGTCCTCATGGGCCTGGATCTCCAACAGTTTCGCACCTGAAGTGGTCTTAAACACCTGACCACGGAGATAAAAATTAAGACACGAAAACACCGCTACATTCAGTGTTAAATATCTGTACTACCTCCTCTTGCAGTGGAATTATGAACCAACTGGATACAGGGGAAAGTTACTATGAAGAAATAATCACCTTAACAAATAATTAAGCCCAGCATTGAGTCATAAAATCTAATTTCCCCCATGACAGTTGAAAAACAACTTGCAAATGAAGTGAGATACTTTTACTTGTTTCCAGGAAAAATTAGTGGCAAGTTCCTGAAATAGTATTGACTGTACCACTTGTACTGTAACTTGTACAATACTGTAACTTCATTCAGGAAAATTCTCAAGGATGGTTGATTTGCTTCATAAAAAAGTGAATTATCTCACCCTACTGACAGATCATATAAATAATTAATGTCAGGATTCTCCTGGGGAAAACAAAAAATACTGTACATTGTGTTTGACAGCTTCATGAACTCATAACAAATAGGAAATAGGGAGGGGGAAATGGGGACATGGAGAGTCACAGTGAGTTTCAGGGAACAAAGTTGTTGTTTCCGTTTACCAACAGAAAATATAACATCAACAACTAAAATCCAGGCTCAATATTGTGTTTTTTTGTGTGCTGGTTGGAAAAGTGAGGACATGACGGTGCTGGAGACTGTAATTTATTTTGAACAAATCTCTGGGATAAGGAGTGGTCAAACACTGATGCAATTACCTCAAATCACCAACATTCAATAAAGTTAAACAACAATAAGACCTTCAAGGTTGCAGGTTTGACTTAAACCTCACAATTATGGTGCTTAAGTGTTTCTTCTTGTGAGCTTGTGAGGACAAAGAAATTAAAATGCCCACCAGTTATTTTCTGGCAGTCTTGAACGCCACGTATAAGGACTTCAGAACCTCAATGGCTGCCCTGTTTCTCTGTCGACCGTCAGGGCTGCGACTGACAGCTGTCTGCACCAGATGACTACCAGCAGGTATAGCATCTAACAAATAGACTCAAAGACATACACAGAGACACCTATTATCTTACCATGAGTGTCTTGCTGGCTCCACAGGAGGCGATCTTGGCTCCATCATGGGAGAAACAGGCAAAGTATATGCACCCCTGGTGGGGCTGGACCACCAGACGAGACTGACTCTCCAGACTGGTCTTATTTCTGGATTAAACACACACAAAGACCAGTGTGAACCAGAATGCAAAAGACTAAAGTGATTTTAACCACTATTTTCTGACTATTTTGTAGGGCCAAAAACCTTAAAATAAGGCTAAATGCTTGTGGCAGCGCGGTGTGATTTATATGTAAGCTGGATGTGGAGAATGGGGAGTGGCTCTATCCCACCAGCAGCACACCTGATGGGGGTTGAGTGATTAGCTACAATTGTGCTGCATTGGTAATTAATCAGACATTATAATTCCCCTACAGGGAGAAAAGGATGGGAGAGAGGCAAAGAGACATCAGAAATTCCAATAACAGGGCATCCGGGTAGCGTAGCGGTCTATTCTGTTGCCTACCAACAAGGGGATTGGCTCGAATGCCCGTGTTACCTCCGGCTTGGTCGGGCGTCCCTACAGACACAATTGGCCATGTCTGCGGGTGGGAAGCCGGATGTGAGTGTGTGTCCTGGTCACTGCACTAGCATCTCCTCTGGTTGGTCGGGACGCCTGTCCAGGGGGGAGGGGGAACTGGGGGGGAATAGCGTGATCCTCCCATGCGCTACATCCCCCTGGTGAAACTCCTCACTGTCAGGTGAAAAGAAGCGGCTGGCGACTCCACATGTATCGGAGGAGGCATGTGGTAGTCTGCAGCCCTTCCCAGATCGGCAGAGGGGGTGGAGCAGCGACCGGGACAGCTCAGAAAATTGTTACACACAAAACTTGATTATCTCTTCTCCTCTACAAAGCCCAGAAATAAAGCAGCACATGGGACAAATGCTTGGTTGCATACAGCCAGTCGAAGTAGAGTTCCCCCCTGCTGGCTCTGTCCTGGGCCTGCTGAAGAGCCTGTCTGTAGACCTCGGATGAGTGGGGCTGAGACAGGGCCAGCTGCACCACGTCAGGGAATGGATCCTGCTCCAGCTGGTAGCCATTCACAGACAGAAACTCCTGGAACTGGCTGCGTACGTCGCTGTTCTGAGGGCGCAGAAAATTACAGACACACTTCATGAAAACCAATGTATTCAGACTGACAAACACAACGCACGCCTCTTAAATATCTCAATAAAATAATAGCTTGCTGCTCCTAGTGACAATTATACACCAGCTTTCTTTGTACTGTGCATCACAGATGTTCCAGTTGTCACCAAACTAACTAGCCCCCGGCTTTACCATGTCTGCCGAGCGCCAAACCAGCACATCTACAACTCGGAAAACGGGAAAGGGAACTGGAAAACAATAACAATATGGTGTGCTGAAATTCTGTCACGGGAAGAACCAGCAACAGGTTTATAACTTAAACCCAATAGACAGGTTCCCTCTGTATTTAAAAGCGGGACGGTAAAAACAGACACACTTCTCAGCCTACTGTTTCCCAGAGGTATTCCTACTAAAGCACATTAAAGGTTTGAATTAATTATAGAAGAGGTTTTGATGCCTCCTGACCTCTTTGTCCAGAATGGCTCCGTACTCCACATAGTCATTGATGAGGTGAACTGGACCCATTATCTGAGCCTTGGTTCTGATCCAGTCCAGACAAAACATGAGAGAATACAGCTCCTGGGGGGGCGGGGGGCAAATAGAGGAAAGGAGGAAGAGAAAAAGCAAAAAACAGATATAAAGGTAAGAAAGAATGAGGGAGTAAAAAGTGAAAGATGACGTGTGTGTGTGTGTGTATGTGTGTGTGTTACCTGGGAGAGGTTGGCTTTGGCCATGTGGTAGGTAAGGAATCTGATCCAGTAGAGACACTCCTGGTCTCCTGAGGTGGGTGGGCCCTCTCTATAGTAGTGTTGATACTGACGCACCACCTTGGTGTGGAGGCTCTGAAACACACAAACATATTCCCACAAAACCAGTTCCTTCTAGGGCCGGGCGAAATCGCTGAAAAATGTATCACCATAAAATGCTTCATTTTGGTTGATACTGCTAATTTTTTTTGACTACCACATGCCTCCTCCGATACATGTGGCGTCACCAGCTGCTTCCTTTCACCTGACAGTGAGGAGTTTCACCAGGGGGACATAGTGCATGGGAGGATCACGCTACCCCCCCCCCCCGAACAGGCGCCTCGTCTGACCAGAGGAGGCGCACATTTTTAATGACCTAGTCTTAACAAGGACCAGCAGAAAACCGGTTGAATTTAACCACTTTGTTTTGAATTTAACCACCACGGTGGTTTGATAATAGGTCAGGCTTAAAAAAAACAAACAAAATTGCCATACTGGTGAGTTTACCTGTCCTTTTTTAATCAACAATTTCCTTTGTAACAAACCGAGACCTGGGAATAACCAGCAGGGCTCCATCTGCGGATCTTAATGGTGGAGGGGATATATACCAGGTCAATAAATCAGATGTATTTAGGAGCAAGACCATTTAAGGCTTTAAAGGTGAGCAATAAACTTTTAAAATCAATTCGAAATCTAACAGGGAGCCAGTGTAGGGAGGCAAGCACAGGGGTGATGTGATCATGCCTCTTTGTCCCGGTAATGAGCCGAGCAGCGGCGTTTTGTACCAACTGGAGACAGTGGAGGGAGCTCTGGCTGATACCAGAAAAAAGTGCGTTAAAATAATCGAGCCAAGAATATATAAAAGCATGTACAACTTTTTGTAGATTAGCAACTATTAAAAATGACCTAATTTTAGAGATTACCTTGAGCTGGAAGAAAAATGACCGAACAACATGTTTGACTTGATTATCAAAACCGAGGTTAGCACTGACTATTACCCCTAGAGTCCTAGCAGCCCTGCTTAATACTATTGGACAGCCCACCAAAATTAGCACCAAAAGGGCTGATGGAATTTGGGGGACTGAACAGAATGACCTCAGACTTATCATCATTAAATCTAAGAAAATGTTGGGACATCCAGGATTTAATATCAGACAGGCAAGTTGGGAGATTTGCTAGGCTGCAATGTAATACATCATAGTCAACTAAATGCTCTTGCCTGGATAAGTGATGATGTCTGACTGTCTGTGCAACTTCAAGCTATGAATAGATTCACTTATTCTGATGTCAAACTGAAAGTGGTTCTTGGCTGTTTAAGTCTAACCCACCGTTTTTCCCCCAAAGTAAGTCAAAACGAAAGACTGAGTTGTGGTTAGACAGGAATTGGATGAAAACAAACTTCCGTTATTTGTCATGACACGTTGCCAAAGCTTTTCCAGTTCCCTGCAGCTTAAGGCACACAGATTAAAAATAATATTGGTAGGTTTTCTAAATAGTCCATTTTAAGTCAAGTCAGTACATGCTTTCATAGTACAGCCTACGCTTTCAGACATGCTTTCTTAGGAAATTTGGTTGTCAATATTGAGGTCCTTGTGACAATACATTTAGATTCCCTGGGTCCAATCTGCAGTGTGTGTGTGGGGTACATTGCATCCTGTCCAACCTCTAGCTGGGAGCGGTTCTGTTCAGCCAGAAAGTCCACCTGAAGGTCATGGAGGTAGTAGAGGTAAGGCCGGTGGTGACAGTCCCTGAACAGCAGCGACTTGTTGACAAACTCCTGGAGGACGTCTTCCACCTGCTCCGGCTCAAAGTTCCACAGAATTGCCAGCACCTGAGGGGAAGAAGGACATCAACATATGGCCAAACCAACTCAACAATGTTCTATTCATGAATATGGGGTTCTCTGCTTCGTGCTCTGGACGCAAAGCCGAACCTTGGCGGGTACTTTAACGTCCTTCTCCAGCACAGTGAGGTCCTTGTAGAGCTCTCTGTGTTCAGCATGGAGGACTTGGATACTGGCGTCCATGGCCTGGTCCAGGGCATCATAGTCATAGGACGACGACTTTCTGATGCGCTTGAACTGCTTCTGTTGCAGCTGCTGCAGGTAGTAGGACCAGCGGTTGGGGAACTCCCTGAGCAGAGCCCCGATTAGAGAGACCACCAGAGGAGAGCCTGGTGCACACGAGAGAACACCAGAGAGGAGGGTGGAGTTGAAGCGTTAACATCAAATTAAACAGATCCAGCTTCATTTCAACATTATGAATAAATTCTCATTTCAGTACAAGGGGATTTTGATGCTGACTGTTGAGAGAAGCTGTATTGTCAAACCAATGAGAATTGGATGCAGAAATTATCATGTTATTTACTTTCTGTGCTCATTTAGAGCAACGTTGTAGATGGTTGGACAATCCAAAAGACAAGCGCAGTGAAGTAGACACATGGGACACGACATCTTCAGAAGAGGACCGTGTCCTCATTTCAATAGAAGTGATGGTGAATTGAACCGCGGTGTACGGAAGCGAGAACAGTGCAAGAGAATAAATACATTTCAAATCAAAAATTTATCATATTGAAGATACATTATTATATTGTATTACGCTGCAAAGGATTTATTCAGTTTAGTTGTGAATTTATCATTATGTGCTTGTTTATCAATTTATAATTTATTTATGCCTGTTTGCATCTAATCTAGCCAACAATGGTTGATTGATTTCCACTACTCGTAGCATGTGTGTGTGTGTGTGTGTTTCTCTACCTTTGCACTCTCTGATGATGCTTCGAGCCTGCTCTGGTAGATTCAGGGGTTTGCTGTTGGTGTACAGAGCTAGGATTTCTAATGCCTTGTCTTCATCCAGTCCGCTCTCCACCGCCACCTCATACTTACCACCTGCAAGACAACCCCCCCCCCCCGCTTCATAAACCTACGTACCAATTTTGCAGATCAAATAGTCTTTACTTGACTCTTAGTCGAAAAGCTACATAAGACTAAATTAATCAGTTACAGGATTTTTTTTACATGTGCTGCACTTAATCTGCTACACAATAATGAAATGAATGAAATAAAAACTTGAGGCTTTTTTTTGTGGATTTCCCCCCCCTTTTTCTCTCCAACTGTAATTGGCCAATTACCCTACTCTTCCGAGTCGTCCCGGTATCTGCTCCACCCACTCTGCCGATCCGGGGAGGGCTGCACACTACACATGCCTCCTCCAATACATGTGGAGTCGCCAGCTGCTTCTTTTCACCTGACAATGAGGAGTTTTGCTAGGAGGACGTAGCGCATGGGAGGATCACGCTATTCCCCCTCCCCCCTTAACAGACACCCCGACTGACCAGAGGAGGCGCTAGTGCAGTGACCAGGACACATACCCACATCAGACTTCCCACCCGCAAACACAGCCAATTGTGTCTGTAGGAACGCCCAACCAAGCCGAAGGTAACACGGGGATTCAAACCAGCAATCCCCATGTTAGCAGGCAATGGAATAGACCGCCACGCCACCCGGACGCCCCTGAGGCTTATTTTAATGTCTTTATTCAAATTTACAAAAGGAATTTGTGAACAAATACTTAAGAGATACAGGAAAAAACAAACACTATGTGAACTAACGCAAACATACCACTAACAGAATCAGTAAGGCTTCTGTCTCTGGTGGTCAGAAGGATGCGACAATGAATGTCAAAGGACTTGAGAACTGTGCTGTCCCAGATGTCATCGAGAATCAGCAGAGACCTGGCAATCACACACAGAAATAAACTGTCAGAAAACCTATTAAGCATCACAGTCGCCAAGCAAACCAATACATCTAGTAGCTGGGTACCAATCAAACCAGAACAACAAGGTTCTGCAGCAGTATCTTCCAAAAGACTATGAGCAATCTGAACACAAATCTGTTCCGACTAAAGTCATGAATGTTTACCTCCGCCAGGCAGTAGCCCGGAGGGGATTATGTGTTTGGTAGTGTGTATGTGTGTGTGTGTGTGTTGTGTCTGTCTGCGCCTAATCTCGCAAACTACTGGCTCTATCAGTCTAAAATTTTTGTGAACAGTTACGAGTGTATGATAAAGAATCTCTCATGGTTGCGGTGATTCAAAACCTTCGAAAAACGTTTGTTCTCGCCATCCACGTCCCCTCTCTCCATTCACTCTCTAGCTCGCTCGACCAACGCTGCTCTCCGCCGCTGCCCGATCTAAGTCAACTGTGTGCATGTGCTACTCACATCTACAGTTAAGGTGGATCGGGTATGAGTCTTGACAGTTAACGAGAAGTCAATCAAATTTTGCAAGCTAGCAGATCATTCACTGCTGATCTCAGCACAGGAGAACTAGAGGAACTATGGATGAACCAAAAATAATTCACCTTGTTCACCTCCCCACCACATGGAAGTGACATAGTCTCCAATGTTCAATTTCAAAGAGTAGGATTAATTACACTCACAGCAGGAAATCATCTCAGTAGCCACAACAAAACATTTCCCATGGCTGAGCCAGTGTTGTAGTTGAGTCACTAAACCTCGAGTCCGAGTCGAGTCTCGAGTCCCCGGTGTTCGAGTCCGAGTCCCCAAAGAAGAGTCCGAGTCGAGTCCGAGTCAAGTCCCCATTACCTGAGTCCGAGTCTGAGTCATCAAGGTTGAGTCTGAGTCGAGTTCCAAGATGGGGTCCAGTGCTCCACTCTGGCACCGTACTATTGATCACCACATTCTATTAGAACGTGGTGATCAATGTTACGGTATTAATATAGCTATCAATATCTTATACCAAATTATTAGGGCCTATTACAAAAAAAACTAACAAAAACAAAAAAACAGTCTTTATCAATTAACAAGTCCGAGTCCTCATCTTCCGGGTCTGAATGCAGTCAATGCTCGAGTCCAAGTCCAAGCCCGAGTCATCAGTGCTCAAGTCCAAGTCGAGTCACGAGTCCTGAAAATCAGGACTTGAGTACTACAACACTGGGCTGAGCTATGTTTTCTTACCGTTGTTCCATGAATGAAAGTCAATCAGCAGAGCAGCCTTTTGCCTTGATTTAACATGAAAACCGCAAAGGTTTAACACATTTGAAGTATTTTCTTATAGTTGTTTTACTGCTTTAGAATGACTTACTGCTTCATTCATTTTATATCATGAAAACCATGATGGTTAAACCATTTGAAGTCTTTCAATAAGGGCTTTCAAATTATGATAGCCTGATCTCTGATTTCATGTCAGACTTGGTTGCTTTCATACGAGGGTTCACTAAGGAGGCTGTGCACCAACAGACTTGACAAGCAAAACGTTTTTATTAGGTAGATTTTTTTTACCTTGAGCGCTGCATATTAAGTTTTTCTTTCTCCATACTTCCTGTTCAATTGACTTGGGCGCTGCATAAAATTCTTATAATGGCAGGAAAAATGCTGGTTTGTCTGTCTGTGTGTTCCTTCTCCCGGTAGAGGAAAAAAGGGTGGTTTGTCGCCAAGTCTGAGCACCAAAGAAAGGGAGATACGTACGCCCTGCAGAGATTTGCACTCTAATGAGTGCACTCCTCTAGTTATTATTGTACTCAACAAACTAAATTCCCATGCACTTTGCATCAAGTACAAAACCTAGAAATGTACAGTTACAGCCCGCAGCCAATTTACAACTGTTATGTGTGGCTGGATGACAAGTGGGCTAATGGAGAACAAGCCAGTCACTCACCGGGGATACCTGCGCAGTATGAGGAAGCGCAGGCATTCCTTGGCCTCATCAAGTGAGTTGGGGGGCCTGTGGAGAGATTGGGGGTCCTGGCTCTGCTCCAAACGGAAACACAGGGACTGGATCTTCCCCAGCAGGTCTGGCTTGTCCAGCTGGCCGATAGACAACCAATGGACACCTCCAGGGAAACACTCTGTGGACAGAACAAGGAGTAGTGAGGAAAAGGTGTTCTGAGCAATCTTTACATATGCCAGTGAATGTATTCTATTAACATGTACACATTTTAATGATTTTAGCTATGCAAAACTAGCCTCAAATGTAATAAAGCCTGTTTGCATCTAGAAAGCTCAGCCATGAACACATTGAGGATGTGTGTCAATTCAATGTTTCTAACCATTTTCTATTTCAAAGTTCAGTTCTACTATTTTCTGTCATAGGCCACATGATCCAATTTTCATAATATGTTAAATCAAAATGGAAAGACAGTACATTAGATCTGTCTGTATGCATAATCAACACCGAACAACTTCCTCCCAAACTTCTCTGGATTGATTTCTCCACAACTGGGAAGCAACCCTATCAGTATAACCACACTCCCTTGTGTGTCTGTGGTCAGTGTCCATGGCATAAACCACCATTCACCTTCAATGAGAGCATGATTCCGTACAGCCTCAGCTGCTAAGACAGATTTTCCCGAGCCAGCCATGCCAAAGACTGTGACCCAACCGGGCTGTTTCTGGAGCCGGTAGAGCCTCTCCCTGATACGGTTCACCAGCTCCGGTCTACTGACAAACACCACAGGCCTTTGAGGCACGCCACCCTCGCTCAGAACTGTCTGCACTGTTGGACAAAAGAATGAGATTGACAAAGATAGAGGGAGACAATTTAGGTTAAAAGCAGTGTCTAACCACACAGTAGACACAGACACAAAAAATATCAAAACCATTTCATTCAGGTGAAAACAACAAATGTCCATAAGTCAGCCAGCAGTCACTGAACATTTTGGCCTCTAGGTTTTTCACCCTCCTTCTTTTCCTCAAAGCACTCACGGCTTACCCATACCCTCCTCACCATAGGGTGTGCCCCCATCAGAGAAGCTCTTGTGGCCCTCAGGGGACATGAGGGGTAGGTTGTTGTGGAGAAGGCCAGCCAGGTCTCCATAGCTCTCCCTCACCAAAGCGTTGTAGAAGGAGATGTATGCCCTGTTGTCTTTCTTCAGCAGCAGTTCCAGCAGGGCCACAGCCTGATCCCTTCTGGTGGGCTAGAGAGAAGCATCATTAACTTTAAACATAGCCATTTTGCGGAAAATTTGTTTCATACAGCTTACAGTAACTGTCACATTAGAATAAGCAACACTATAATCGACATAACAAAAATGTTGAAGAGGCAGTTGCCCACTGGGGACTGGGGTTCGCGCCCCGGTCTCGTCAGATCCGACTATGGCCGGACTCGATGAAGCAGCAATATTGGCAACGCTGTCTTCGGGAGGGGGGCGGAGTCAGCTTGTGTTCATCACATGAATGCGTCTCTGGGTGTGTCAGAAAAAAAAGTGGTTCGGCCTGGAGTCGCCTTGTCACGGAAGTGGCGAGGCGTCTCCTTCGAGACTGCCGGCCGGAGAGATGCAGTTGGCGGACGCATGCAGTATGAGGGTGGGTGTTTGAATTAAAATAGGGATCGATTAGCCACTAAATTGGGAGAAAAATCAGAAATAAATTTTAAAAAAAATGTTGAAGAGTAGCCTGGTGTGTCAATGGGTATCAGTGCCCCACTCTGGGGCACTGATACCCTATTACCTCAGCAGCTACCCTATGACCTCATTTATACCTGGTTTTAACATCCATCCATCCATTTCCCAACCTGCTTATCCTAATTAGGGTCGCGGGATGCTGGAGCCTATCCCAGCAGTCATTGGGCGGAAGGCGGGGAAACATCCTGGACAGGTCGCCAGTTCATCGCAGGGCAGACATATTCACACCTAGGGACAATTTAGTAAATCCTATTCACCTGACCTATATGTCTTTGGACGGTGAGAGGAAACCGGAGCACCTGGAGGAAACCCACGCAGACACGGGGAGAACATGCAAACTCCACACAGAGGATGACCTGGGATGACCCCCAAGGTTGGACAACCCTGGGGTTCAAACCCAGGACCTTCTTGCTCTAAGACGACAGCACTAACCACTGCGCCACCATGCCGCCCTGGTTTTAACATACAATCTGAAATTACATTATCTTGATAATGAGTGATCTGATCACAACCTTTGCATTTATACCTGGTGCTTACAATGAGAACCACCAGGTTCTCATTGCCTTGTAATTACAGAGGGCCAGAAAAAGAGCAGAAATAAAAATTCAGAAAGCAGAAATAGGAAGGAGTGCTGTCACTAAAATACTCCTGATTTGCTTGATATAAAAACACACTTGCTTATGATAAGTGTAAGACGTAGGAAGACAGAGAAAAAATTACTCAGTGGACAGATGGAGTCAGAGAGTTGGAGCCCAGTGAAAAACAAATAAATGGGGAAAGCAGGACAAGATCACACAGTTAGATTCTTTCCACATCTCCTGAAGAGTTTGATACAGTGATGGTATCAAGATTTAGTTGGCTGAATGAAAAAAGCACCACTTTGGGTTTCACAGTATCTTTACACTCTCACCTGATTCTTAATTCTCTCCTCCTCATCCACGGTCAGCACGCCATCGGTGATCATGTGGTCCATCAGGTAGGCAGCCTTGATGTCCTGCTCCAGGATGGCACGAGAGCGTAGCAGACAGCTTAGTGCCCCTTCCTCCATTGCCATGGCAACAAGACACAACTATCATGCGGCCTCTGGAAAAGTGTGCAGAGGAGATGCTTCCAACTGGATTCTGTTGCTGTGCAGTGGAAATGTAAAGATTAAACAGCCTGCTTTCCCATTTTCACACACACACACACACACACACACACACACACACACACACACACACACACACACACACACACACACACACACACACACACACACACACACACACACACACCAAACTGCTCTTCACCAGCACAAACACTAACGGACATTAAAGGACATTTACTTCCTATTGCAGGTTCCCAGCATCCACCAACATATTTCACTATTAAAAATAATTAGCATAACTAGTATAATTACAGGCTGTGTAAATACTCAGTATCTCTTGCTCTGTACTTGTACAAAGAATTACATTTTAAAAGCCCTTTTCAAAGACAACTAGGTAATTTCTCCTTTGTATAAACGTTAAGACGTTTTCATATCACTACAATATGTCTACCACACGTGCTAAACATCTGCATTATGTGCTGCTAAATTACTCGCCCCGTGCTTTACATGCAAATTAGATAGTTCAGTATCTCTATATAATGTTATTTGGCGGTTGGATGTTTTTTAGCTTTTCTCAAAATTCAAAACGTTATGCACAGTACATGCCCTGTGGCTTTATGTTCGTCACTGACTCGTCTGTACTCACCTGGCGCACAGTAAACTTGAACTGAAAGGGATTTAAATAAAGTGACACAAGTCATGGTGTGTTTAAAAACAACAGTAACGTTCCTTAATGACGCCGAAGGACTATCCCATATTCTCGCTTGAGAAAGTGAAATGAAAGCTTATTTTGGAGTTAGTTAAAGACAGCACTGAGTTTGTAATGGCACCGCTATTTGGGAGTTCTCACCAGAACTATTAGATACTGCTCAACTTACACGTCCAAGAATCACATCTTGTTTGTTGTTTAACAAACATTCGCTTTAGTCAACGAAAATGACTTGACAAAACAGTTAAATATCAGACGACTTACTTCTCTGTAAACTTGACCCAATCAAGCGGCTGCTTCGAGCAATATGTTGTGTAACTAGCTACAGTACTCTCTGACAGCAGGGCAGTACATACTTGCCACTGCCATGAACGAAAATGACCAGATCATGTAGTCGGTTTAAAATGCGACTGTTACATTTACACACTTCGCAGCGTTTACAGCAACATCACGATAACGACACTAGTGTTGCCGGGCAAGCTGAGACACTGCGCGAAAAAAAGCAAACAAAGGAAGTAACCAAAAGTCGAACACTTACAAATATCTCCTCGTCCTCAGTGACGGAGCCTGGTACCAAGCTGTCAACAGTGACAAGACGACCTCATTTCGACGAGGGTTAATTGAATGAAACAGATCTGCCAGCGCCGCGCGGAACTACACGCCCAGATGGGCAATTTCGTAGTAAGGCAGCTAGCTTCCTGGTTACAACAAAAACAAGTTCCCCCGGCGGGGACTAGCCAATCCGATGGCGATTTTTCAACCATGTGACGGGCTGAGCTAAGACGCGTTGGGCTGTCACTGGGCAAAGGGAGCATGCTGCCCAGCGACAGGTGAGAGCGTGCTGTTTGCATTGGCGGCGGTGGTTAATGCGCTCACCGTCTACGGTGGCTCGAAGCCAACCTGTTAACGCGACCTACAATGTGACGCCAATTAAGGGAATAAAGAGCAGGTAAATGGAAAAAGTACAAATAAAAGACTCTGTACAAGCGTGTAGGATTTATTTCCAAATCATCACACATAAAAGAAAAAAAATCCTAAATTGGTCAGTTTCAGAAATACAATTTCACCCTTAATAATGCTATTATTGTGGCGGACACTAGAGGCTATGCCTCTCACCCAGCAGGACTGTGAGCTGGGGGCGTGGTTTACGTTCCCGGGCTCGCCGGTGCAGGGTTGTTCCTGCTGCAGTTGGTTTTTGGAGTTGAGGAATAAACATCAAACTCGCCTTGGTCTCCTGTGTTTTTCCTCATTCCTGCCACACTATATCTTAAGCATAATAATAAGTCTCTTAATGCTTAATAACATCCACTTTATGCAACATGAGCGAACACTGAAAATATGTTTTAGGAAATGGTAGATATGTCATTCTGAAATGAAAAACAAATTCAAACACCATCTCTTTTTTCTATCTATTTATTTATTATACTACCTGACTCTATGTTGTCTGTCCTGTTAGTGCCAGTAATCAAAGACAAAACCGATAAAATATCCAGTATAGAAAATGACAGGCCAGTTGCTCTGGCTAGCATACTTTCCAAAGTATGAGAACCAATTCTCTTGGATAGGCTTCAAGAATACATATCAACTACTGACAATCAATTTGGTTTTGAAAATAAACACGGCACAGATTTGTGCATATATGCACTGAAGGAAGTTGTTAATAAGTATAGAAGATGTAATACTACAGTATTTGTGTTTCCTGGATGCATCAAAAGCGTTTGACCGCATTAATCATGGTAAAATTGTTTGTTAAACTACAAGACCGAGGGGTCCCCTCTAATCTGATAAAGATCTTGCCTTTTTGGTATTCATATCAAACCATGCAAGTTAGATGGCCTAAGAGTATATCTGTACCCTTCTCAGTGACCAATGGGGTCTGACAAGGTGGAATACTGTCACCTGTTCTCTTCAATGTGTATATGGATGATCTTTCCAAAAAGTTAAGAGTGTAAGACTGACTGTATGGTGGGGGATAGTCTTATTAACCATCTGATGTACGCGGATGACTTAGTCATACTGTTCCCTTATAGTGTTGGCTTACAGCAACTGCTGAGAGTCTGCTCAAGTCATGGTGTGCAGCATGACATTAAATCTAACTCTAAAAATAGTGTTGTCATGATTGCTAAAACCAAGGAGGATCAGAAGCAAATTTTACCTTCATTCTTCTTGGCAGGCCAAGCACTAAATGTGATGAACAAAGTAAGATGTCTGGGTCCCATCATCAGGAATGATTAATGTGATGACGATGATGTGCAGCACCAGTGTTGCAAACTATATGCACAAGCTGATATGCTGGCATGCAAATTTCACGTGTATGGATGATGTTAAAACTGCTCTTTGTAGGAACTACTGTACTCCACTCTATACAGCCCACCTGTGGTGCAATTATAGCAAAGCAAAAATTAAAAAGCTGCAGGTAGTATATACAGTGGTGTGAAAGTGTTTGCCCCCTTCCGGATTTCTTATTTTTTTGCATGTTTGTCACACTTAAATGTTTCAGATCATCAAACTAATTTAAATATTAGACAAAGATAACACAAGTAAACACAAAATGCAGTTTTTTAATGAAGGTTTTTATTAAGGGAAAAGAAAAATCCAAACCTACATGGCCCTGTGTGAAAAAGTGATTGCCCCCCCCCCTGTTAAAATATAAATTAAGTGTGGTTTATCACATCTTTGGAAAGCTGAGTTCAATTTCTCTAGCCATACCCAGGCCTGATTACTGCCACATCTCTTCTCAGTCAAGAAATCACTTAAATAGGACCTGCCTGACAAAGTGAAGTAGACCAAAAGATTCTCAAAAGCTAGACATCATGCTGCAATCCAAAGAAATTCAGGAACAAATGAGAAACAAAGTAATTGAAATCTATCAGTCTGGAAAAGGTTATAAAGCCATTTCTAAAGCTTTGGGACTCCAGCGAACCACAGTGAGAGCCATTATCCACAAATGGCGAAAACATGGAACAGTGGTGAACCTTCCCAGGAGTGGCCGGCCGACCAATTTACCCCAAGAGCGCAGCGACGACTCATCCAAGAGGTCACAAAAGACCCCACAACAACATCCAAAGAACTGCAGGCCTCACTTGCCTTAGTTAAGGTCAGTGTTCATGACTCCACCATAAGAAAGAGACTGGGCAAAAATGGCCTGCATGGCAGAGTTCCAAGACGAAAACCACTGCCGAGCAAAAAGAACATAAAGGCTCATCTCAGTTTTGCCAGAAAACATCCTGATGATCCCCAAGACTTTTGGGAAAATACTCTGTGGACTGACGAGACAAAAGTTGAACTTTTTTTGGAAGGTGTGTGTCCCATTACATCTGGCGTAAAAATAACACCGCATTTCAGAAAAGGAACATCATACCAACAGTAAAATATGGTGGTGGTAGTGTGATGGTCTGGGGCTGTTTTGCTGCTTCAGGACCTGGAAGACTTGCTGTGGTAAATGGAACCATGAATTCTGCTGTCTACCAAAAAATCCTGAAGGAGAATGTCCGGCCATCTGTTCGTGACCTCAAGCTGAAGCGCACTTGGGTTCTGCAGCAGGACAATGATCCAAAACACATCAGCAAGTCCACCTCTGAATGGCTTAAGAAAAACAAAATAAAGACTTTGGAGTGGCCTAGTCAAAGTCCTGACCTGAATCCGATTGAGATGCTGTGGCATGACCTTAAAAAGGCGGTTCATGCTCAAAAACCCTCCAATGTGGCTGAATTACAACAATTCTGCAAAGATGAGTGGGCCAAAATTCCTCCACAGCGCTGTAAAAGACTCATTGCCAGTTATCGCAAATGCTTGATTGCAGTTGTTGCTGCTAAGGGTGGCCCAACCAGTTGTTAGGTTTAGGGGGCAATCACTTTTTCACACAGGACCATGTAGCTTTGGATTTTTTTCCCCCTTAATAATAAAAACCTTCATTTGAAAACTGCATTTTGTGTTAACTTGTGTAATCTTTGTCTAATATTTAAATTTGTTTGATGATCTGAAACATTTAAGTGTGACAAACATGCAAAAAAATAAGAAATCAGGAAGGGGGCAAACACTTTTTCACACCACTGTATGATGCATTCAGAATCTTGCTCAAGTTTCCAAGATTGACAAGTGCAAGTCATCCGTTTGTGACTGGTATTGTTCCCACTTTCCATGCTGTGTTGAGGAATTTTATGTACAAATTTATGTGTCAATTAATTGATTCCAAGAATGTAATTACAATGCTCTTAACTGAGCCTACACAAAGAGACACAAGGTGCTCCTCTTGTTTCTGGAAACATGGAACAAATGTCTGTATAGGTTTTAATCATTGTGGATTTGTGAACTGCTGTTTTAGCTATATTTTTGTGTTGTTGTCCTGTGTTGTATTTTGTTGTTGTTGTTTTTTTAAATATGGACCTGTGTCTGAATAAAGTAAGATTTGATTGACTGATTGATTGATTAGGTGCCACTCCTTTTACGATATAATGCATTAGTATAAAGATAAAGAGTGTTTCCTTCATTTCTAAACAGCCTGTAGAGAAATGCTGGATACAGACAAGGCATTAGGAGTATTGATGTGTTCTTGTGTATGCTGGCTCAGAGAGGCAGTGAGTCCCTGTAGGCTGGAGTGGGAGGTTGAGTTTTCCATATGGCAGGGTTGCAGGGGGGGGCAGTCTGAATGGTTGGGCCACACCACCCTTTACCATTTTCTCCAGATTCTGAACCCTCTTCTCCTTCTCTTGCCGGAGCCCCTGGAGCATTTCGATACGATCTCTGCGCATCTGATCTATGTATGGCCTGCCCTGTGGAGCGAAAGACAGCGGATGTAGGGGAAACCAGTGTAAAGATCCCACTGAAGGTTATGGAGTAAACCAGTGGCTAGCCATGGAGGACTGTGTGACCACAGACTGTGATCTGTGCGCATCAGGCAGATAGAGGCTGGTCCACATCTTCTCCAGTCTGCTCTGTACCTGGTCACCTTTCTCCTTCACCGTCTGTCCTACCTGCCACAGAAGGAGACAGTAAAAAGGCACAAGGACTGGTTTTGCATAGAAAAGGCATAATAGAAATAAATCTTCCTCTTCGACTTGTAACATTTTATTTTCCTGGGGCAAAACACACTTTAACTTGAATGCTCGAGTATTTTCCAAGTCCTCTTCTCTTGCCGGAGGCCCTGGAGCATTTCAATACGATCTCTGCGCATCTTATCCACGTATGGCCTGCCCTGTGGAGTGAAAGACAGCGGATGTAGGAGAAACTGGTGTAAAGATCCCACTGAAGGTTATGGAGCAAATCAGTGGCCAGTCATAGAGGTCTGTGGTTGCACTGGGCTGTACCCCGTTGTGATGCCAACTGCATTGCTTGTGTGTGAGACTGACTGCTGCTCAGAAATGCGTGGCCAGTTAGCCATGCCTGGATAAATAAAGGTTAAAATGATAAGAACACTCGAGCCGTGCTCTGTGTTTGTTCAAACCACTGTACTTTGAAAGTGCCATTTTCTCCTTTGTAAGGTGGATTGCAGCAGTGCCACTGTCAATGCAAAGTAGCAGTTTCAGTTTGTGAAACTTGTAAAGTACTAGCTTGGTGCCAATCTAAATTCAAAATTGGGAGGATATTACTTTTTTGCCATAAATATGAAAATTCCTTTTTTGTCCATTTATTCTATTGTTCCTTGTCTTTTTTTCTTGTCTTTTTTTATTCCCCCCCCTCCCTTTATCCCCAATTGTATCCGGCCAATTACCCCACTCTTCCGAGCCATCCTGATCTCTGCTCCACCCCCTCTGCTGATCCGGGAAGGGCTGCAGGCTACCACATGCCTCCTCCGATACATGTGGAGTCGCCAGCTGCTTCTTCTCACCTGACAGTCAGGAGTTTTGTCAGGGGGACGTAGCACATGAGAGGATCACGCTATTCCCCCCAGTTTCCCCTCCCCCCCAGACAGGCGCCCCGACCAACCACAGCAGTGACCAGGACACATACCCACATCCGGCTTCCCACTCACAGACATGGTCAATTGTGTCTGTAGGGACGCCCGACCAAGCCGGAGGTATCACGGGGATTCGAACTGGCGATCCCTGTGTTGGTAGGCAATGGAATAGCCTGCTATGCCACCTAGACACCCCCCCCCGTTTTTTATATATTAAAATCAATTGTGTCTCTCCTCTTGATTCTTTCGAACTTCCCACCCCCACACCATTTTTTGGCAGCTTGACAGCTGTGAAGGCATGTCCAGACAACACACTGTGCTCAGCCTAACCCACTGAGATTAGATTGCCCAGTGTCTCTCAACTCCTGGTGTTCTTGCATTAGATTTTGAGTGTTGCTATTAACATGTCATAAAAAGATTTGATTCCCTTGTGAGTTACTAACTTCCATAGCCCTCTAAATCTACATCCACTGAGCTTCACCAAGAAAACCTGCAACTTGTATGCATGCGATTTTGTATCACATTGCATTGTAGGTGTAGATGTGATAACGGTAGCTTTGTTGTAGTTCCCTGTCCTCCAATGGGAAGTATCTAATAGCTAGTAAAATTAAAACATTGAAAGTACTTTCCCAAATACTGTCCATTGAATATGGAACAAGTGCTGCTGATTCTATTTCCTGCTCACTTTGTATGACACGACGTCATGGAAGCACTCAGCGATGTCCCTGATGATCTGGGACAAATTCTCCTCCACAGAGCGGATCTGAGAGTCCAGCTTACTCCTCTTTCGAGACTCTTCCATCCTGGCTGCAGAGGAGCCTTTAAAGCCTGAGAAAACACAGGGTTGGGTATGGTGTGAATGAGAGAGAAGGGAAAACAGGAGAAGGAGATGTCATTTAAACATATTAAAAAACAAACTGTTTGAAATACACAATATTAGTAATGAATGATAGGAAAACGACTTTTGCAGTTATAAATGGCATTCATATGCCTTTTTGTTTGCATTCTTTCTGCACAGGCATAAAATGTAACCAAACAGGAAGTTGACAGACTACAAATGAAATCACTGAAACGAAACAAGCTAACAAAATGTCTTGGACTCAGATACATGGAGATATTGTAGCAACCTGGCAGCATCACTAGCCTTGTTATCTGTCCTACACAAATTCTTGGTATCTTACCATCGACACTTAGACGGATACAACTGCGTGATGAACCAACAGTCTATAAACACTTCATCTTAGGTGCAATTTCGCTGGGTGTCCACTCGAAGGGAATGACAGTATACCCACATAACAAGTTGTCGTGCTCTGCTCCATCTTGTCATTTATGAGTGTGGCATACCATGTTGGAAGAACCTGTCAGGGTCAGAGGCTTCTCGCTCAAACAGCTCCAGGCAAGCCATTAGTGTCTCCCTCTGCTGGATCAGATGTGCAGCATGCTCCCAGGCTGCTGTGGCCTTGAAGTACACACACACATACACAGCTGATGTTTCATGTAAAAAACAAAAAAATATAAGAAGAGACTGTGATAATTCTGCGTTAACAGCACATTGTAGTGTGAGGGGGAGCACTGGCAGGTTAACTTGCGTAGGGAAGCAGTGCCTCACAAGTTAGAGCACACGACTTAGAGCCAGAGGGCCAAACAGCATTAAGATCATCGTGTTGGGTAGTTTCCTAGATGTGAATTTCTTGCCAGGGCATTTCTGCAAGTAATAATGTGCTCATAGCGTCCGTGCCTGATTACATTTAGGTTGTTTATTTATGTATTTATTAATGTTTTCTCCCCAATCGTATCCGGCCAATTACCCCCACTCTTCCGCGCCGTCCCAGTCGCTGCTCCACCCCCTCTGCTGATCCGGGGAGGGCTGCAGACTACCACATGCCTCCTTCGATACATGTGGAGTCGCCAGCCTCTTCTTTTCACCTGACAGTGAGGAGTTTTGCCAGGGGGACATAGCGCGTGGGAGGATCACGCTATTCCCCCAGTTCCCCCTCCCCCCGAAGAGGCGCCCCAACTGATGAGAGAAGGCGCTAGTGCAGTGACCAGGACACATACCCACATCCGGCTTCCCACCCGCAGACACAGCCAGTTGTGTCTGTAGGGATGCCCAACCAAGCCAGAGGTAACTAGGGGATTCGAACTGGCGATCCCCATGTTGGTAGGCAACGGAATAGATCGCCATGCCACCCGGACGCCCCTTACATTTAGGCTTTTAAAAAGTGAGGATTCACGGAAAACATTTTCATCACCATATAAGACGAGCCAGCCTACCTCCTCCAGCTCGTCTCTGTGTGCTTGCAGGCTGTACTTGACGGCCATGTCTAATCTGTGGGCATCAGGCAGACAGAGGCTGGTCCAGATCCTCTCCAGTCTGCTCTGTATCTGGTCACCTTTCTCCTTCACTGTCTGTCCCACCTGCCACAGAGGGAGACAGTAAAAAGGCACAAGGACTGGCTTGGCATAGAAAGGGCATAACAGAAATAAATCTTCCTCTTCCTCATCTACTTGCTGTACCGTTTTATTTTCCTGAGGTAAAACACCCTTTAACTTGAATGCTTGAGTATTTTCAGTGTGCCCTCATTTAATAAAAGAGCTGTGATGTCCCAGGAATATGATGAACGGGTTATAACTTTCACCCCCGCCCTGTTGGTGGCTTAAGTTTCTGATCTAGGAAATAAATCTTCAATTGCTGTACCCTTTGGGTGAGTGAGTGAGTTAAATGTCTAAACTGTAAAACCTCCAGAAGACACTGACACACATTGACACACATTTTTTTTAAACTCAGTGGACCAAGTAGTGCTGCAGACACACACACACACACACACACACACACACACACACACACACACACACATTATTCCGATGGCGTGAAAAAAAGTGGCAGTGGCAAAGCCTATAAAATGGCAGACGGGCATAAATTAAGAATAAATCAATAACCCCCCCCCCCCCAAGTAGGCGCGAGGACCCCCCCCCCAAAAAAAAGTTTTACTATGCGTTTTTGCCGAGAGTTGTGCCAGTATGTGACTCTATGACGCTTGGGTTTGTTTTCCATAGAGCATTGTGCATTGTGGTAAAATGTGACTACGCTACAGCACTCTGTAGTTTCATGTGCATGACAGAGACGCAAACATCTGTTCATCTGAACTGCCTCTGTCCTCTGTCCTCAGCTCAGAGCAGGACTGTCCTCTGTATTCAGCTCAGAGCAGGACTGTCCTCTGTCCTCAGCTCAGAGCAGGCTTGTCCTCTGTATTCAGCTCAGAGCAGGACTGGCCTCTGTATTCAGCTCAGAGCAGGCCTTTCCTCTGTATTCAGCTCAGAGCAGGACTGTCCTCTGTCCTCAGCTCAGAGCAGGCCTGTCCTCTGTATTCAGGTCAGAGCAGGACTGTCCTCTTTCCTCAGCTCAGAGCAGGACTGTCCTCTGTATTCAGCTCAGAGCAGGACTGTCCTCTGTATTCAGCTCAGAGCAGGACTGTAAAAAGTGGGAGAACAGACAGAGTCAAAACTAAGCCACCGACGGCCTGAAGTGTAGCACGTCTACAACAGTTCAAGTGTGGGAAAATGGGACTTTCCGAAGAAAGACGGGTCAGTGCCGACGAGGCAAATCTATCGACTGAGTTTTCACGTGTCGGATCTCATTTGTGTTTTCTTTGTCGCCTGTTTCTTAAACAAGCACGGAAGAAACCATCCACATGCACGGCGCACCTGTGCTGTGCCGTGCAGGCGGAGCATTTCATAATACAGAAGCTTTTAGTTAGATTATGATTATTCCGGGACATATTGAAATGCACATAGTTAATATACCAGAGGAACGACCGCGCGTTCACGAGGAGCGGATATACGCCCATTTCACGCCGCGGCCATCTTGGGTTAAAAAAAACAAGTGGTGGGAACTTAGCCACGCCCCCTTCTTACTCAATCGGGAATCAATGCAGCCGGGGCAGGCAGCAGCAAACATGGTTTGGACTACCAACCTCGAGCACCTACCGTCATTTACCACAATATGAAAACTAAGCTGGATCTTTTCTTTTTCCAGTACTTTCTGCCTCTCCTGTGCCAGTGAGGAGAGACACACACACAGGGCTGTATTCAAAGAAGCTGTTTAATCACAATAAAATAAAAAATAAGATACATTTCATTTTTATACTGTACATTCAATATTTATACATTAGACTGTCCCATCTTCAATATTTTAATTCTTTGTCCTTTAACAACACTGTTGGTTCATTTTAAACTAAAATATGTTCGGTCAACTGTCATTCTGTTGTAGCAATAAACTGGAACTGGCTACCAACTCAAATCATCAATTGTTTACTAAACTAAGATAGTGATGGCTCATCTCAAGGTGTGGGCTAAAAATGGGACTGTACTGAAATGAAGTTAAATATGTTTCAATCTATCTAAGGTTTGTGTGCACTATTTTCTTGTCGGCTGAATTTAACAAAGGTTTAAAACAGTGGTCCCTGAAAATTTGTTAAGAGAGCACACACAGTCCACAGTTGGTTGACTGTTCAACTTAGTGAAAGGGGTATGACTCCATCAAAAATGTGGTACTCCTTTATGCGTCTTATTGACCGTTCGACGTGTATTCTCAAGCCAGCAATACTCTGTGTGTCTGTGAGCTCATCACAGCTAAACTGTCCACTTTGGCCTAAAAATGCAGGGATGACAAGTTTTACATCTATTTCATCGAGCAGGTCTTTGATAAGGAAGCCCTTATCGGCCATGACCTCATTACCTGACTCTAAGAGGTCCAGAACACCTGACCTCTTAGTTACCTCCTTATCAGAAATACATCCTGTGTATAGGTTACTTACCAGGCTAACTGACCCTGAGGGAGTGATCCCAATTAGGGATTTCAGTGTAGTGTTACTTTTATAATGGGAGTATGTCATGGTGTTCAAAACCTTCAAACTAGCTGTCTCGATGCAGATTTCTGTGCAGTCTAGTATCACTCTTGTGTTTGGGTAGAATTCCCTGAATACTGGTGGCATTAGCTCATCTACTGCTGCTCTACTAGGCCATATTGGGAGGGTCCCTAACATAAAGAGCAAATAGTTGGCCCGCGTCGTACAGTTCCTGCTGACTGTGGCCGGTGACACATTGAATCGTACAGATAAATCCAGAGCAAAAAAGCCCTGCCTCACACGGCACAAGAACAGGAAAAACTGATCAATCAGCGATAAATGCTCTGCATGTAAGCCAGACACAGAAATGTGTTCTAGGTTATGGCTGTTCCTTTGCATTTGAGTCCATCGCACCATGGACTCCGCAGTAGGCTGTAAAGCTACGAAGAGTGCTTTGAGGGTGTGGTAATCCTTAAAACCAGTGTAAAACCTGATCAGATTGGGCGCACACTGGAAGCGTTCTAGACCAAAACGCTCACTTTTCAGCTTTTTATTTTCGTCCTCCAGGAAAGCGATGCGTTTCTTTACTGCGTCAAGCTGGTCTTCCACAGAAAGGGGCTTCACATCGTAGTCATGATCAGGTAGAGTCGCCCAAACCTCACTGGACGCATGAGGATATGTCATACATGTGGGAAGCAATATAAATCCACACATTTTCCTGTTATCAAGATGATGTGTCAGAACAGAGTTATCCACTATTGAAAAAAAATATATACACTACCGTTCAAAAGTTTGGGATCACCCAAAAAATTTCGTGTTTTCCATGAAAAGTCACACTTATTCACCACCATATGTTGTGAAATGAATAGAAAATAGAGTCAAGACATTGACAAGGTTAGAAATAATGATTTGTATTTGAAATAAGATTTTTTTTACATCAAACTTTGCTTTCGTCAAAGAATCCTCCATTTGCAGCAATTACAGCATTGCAGACCTTTGGCATTCTAGCTGTTAATTTGTTGAGGTAATCTGGAGAAATTGCACCCCACGCTTCCAGAAGCAGCTCCCACAAGTTGGATTGGTTGGATGGGCACTTCTTTGAGCAGATTGAGTTTCTGGAGCATCACATTTGTGGGGTCAATTAAACGCTCAAAATGGCCAGAAAAAGAGAACTTTCATCTGAAACTCGACAGTCTATTCTTGTTCTTAGAAATGAAGGCTATTCCATGCGAGAAATTGCTAAGAAATTGAAGATTTCCTACACCGGTGTGTACTACTCCCTTCAGAGGACAGCACAAACAGGCTCTAACAGGTACTATTTAATGAAGATGCCAGTTGGGGACCTGTGAGGCGTCTGTTTCTCAAACTAGAGACTCTAATGTACTTATCTTCTTGCTCAGTTGTGCAACGCGGCCTCCCACTTCTTTTTCTACTCTGGTTAGAGCCTGTTTGTGCTGTCCTCTGAAGGGAGTAGTACACACCGGTGTAGGAAATCTTCAATTTCTTAGCAATTTCTCGCATGGAATAGCCTTCATTTCTAAGAACAAGAATAGACTGTCGAGTTTCAGATGAAAGTTCTCTTTTTCTGGCCATTTTGGGCGTTTAATTGACCCCACAAATGTGATGCTCCAGAAACTCAATCTGCTCAAAGAAGTGCCCATCCAACCAATCCAACTTGTGGGAGCTGCTTCTGGAAGCGTGGGGTGCAATTTCTCCAGATTACCTCAACAAATTAACAGCTAGAATGCCAAAGGTCTGCAATGCTGTAATTGCTGCAAATGGAGGATTCTTTGACGAAAGCAAAGTTTGATGTAAAAAAAATCTTATTTCAAATACAAATCATTATTTCTAACCTTGTCAATGTCTTGACTCTATTTTCTATTCATTTCACAACATATGGTGGTGAATAAGTGTGACTTTTCATGGAAAACACAAAATTGTTTGGGTGATCCCAAACTTTTGAACGGTAGTGTATATACATATTATACAATGCAGTAATGTACATGTTTGAAAAATTGTATTGTACCGACAGTAACAACTCACCTATCTCCCTCATGTTCCTCTTCATCCGCTATTAAGTCACCAATGCGACTACAAACAGGAGCAAACGTTTTTCAACGTCAAACTTCTGTCTCCCTTCTAATGTTGTAGTCACAGTGAAACTGGTCACCCCAATATTATTTAACTGGCTGTACATGGTGCAACCTCTGCAGCTCAATGCATACAGTAACGTTAAATGTACATGCAACTTCTGCAGCTCAATGCATACAGTAGGCCTACATGTACATAATGTCTGTTGTAATACTAGCAGGAGGAGTAAACATTTAGCCATATGGCATCTTAATGTGGAATTTAGTTGTAAACATGAGTGCACAACTGTAAACGTTACTCACTCATCTGCTGACTCGGGTGTCACCTCCCCAGCAGGTTGACCACCACGAACAGGAACCCTAAAAATACAAGCTATTAATGGCAGGTATTATGTTTCATTTCATCAACATCCTAAAATCATTTTCATGACAACATCCAGCTAACGTTATTATAGCTCTGCATGACCTACCGTGATGTCTGTCTGCTAGTAAAGTTAGTACACTTAGCTACCTCCTCGGCGTAGGTTGCTTTGACCATGGGAAAATGGTCGGTAGAGTTCCCGGTTTCAGTTTTGTCAGCCCAAGAAACATCTTGCGAAAACAGTCCTCGGTGAAGTGCTTTGAGCACACCCTGGTGTTGTCTGTGATCTATAATGACAAATGATATCTGACGTTACTGTCAGCAACATGTTAACTGTTATGGTTGTAGTTAGACCAGAAAGCTAGCTAACAACGTTGCTAGGTGAAGGTATTGGTAGTTACCTGAAAATGTGGCCCTGTATCCCTCTTAATTTTCACCACCCATGCCTTATGGGTGTGCAGGCGTTTGGGGAAGCGGTGAAACGTCAAGGATTTATCTCTTTCCCTTCTTTGATAGGAGTTGCAGGATGGTACACACAGCAGTACGACATGTTGCTTCCAGCAGCGTTTTCAATTAAGTAAGAAGGGGGCGTGGCTAAATTCCCACCGCTTGGTTTTTTTTAAATCCAAGATGGCCGCGGCGTGAAATGGGCGTATTGCTGAGCGCCCCTCTCAGGGCGTCCATATGTGAGTGACCACAACTTGCAACGCCGTCAGAGGGGGCAGGGGCAGGGGCAGTTGGTCGGAGCAGTTGATCGGCGCCGTGGGGAAGAGCAACTTGGAAGTGCAGATGAAGTCAAGTAATGGCTTGCAAGCGACCTATTTTATCAGTAGAGGAAATAAAGCCAAACAAAGACACTCCGTTGTCCTGCATGTTAACAGTGTGTCAGTTGTTAATTTGTGGGCTGAAGGAAATGTAAGTGAGCAAGCAGCCTGCACCCTCAGAGTTGCGCCCAGGCTGCCTTGTGTCGCGTGTATGAGAATGCACCGAGAGTGTTTAAGACGCGCGAGTTCACGATAAGAAAGTGGCTTATTAAAAATGTGCATGATGATTTAAAAGTTGATCATACATCGAGTTGATTTTGCAGTGTTCAGATGTCCAGAAGTTGTCCTTAGTGGTGTTGTTGTCATTTACGAGCCCCTCTTTTCAACGAGTCCCACGGCGTCACGTGATTCGCAGTCAACCGAGCCAAGCTGCATGCGCTAAATGAGCAGCTCATTGAAATGAATCGGCCGCCGATCTCGATCCGCCACCCGGAGTTTAACACGTCCCCGGTGGGAATATAGGGATAGATATTGATGCTGGATTGCAATCGGCTTTTGTGTGTGGTTGTGGAGTTTGAAACGTAAAAAAGTGACGGCTCAGCTGCAGAAAGTTTATTATTCTTATTATTGTATCCAGCAGACCCGATCCAAAATGTCTCCGCAGGTTCTGAAATATGAAGTAAATTCTAAGGTTTGTACAGTGAACACATTCGGTATTTCTATAGCTTTAATTTAACGTTACGGAGAAACGGTGGTTAATGGTAGCCGTCAGTACGTGAATGGCGTTATTTCGCGAATAGTGGGGACGAGCGGGCGGTCTGTGTATTATTGATATAATGTGAATTCTTACTTAATGTCGTAAACTGTTTGTTTATTTATTTAATTTGCCTCGGCGAACTTAACATAGCAGCCATGTATGTGGCAACACAGGTTGAATTGCTGGTAGCCCACATTTTACATAGCAGTTAAAAGGTACCGTATAGACTTGTGTGCGCGCATCTACTGCATTCTAGAACGGCAACACAAAACGTGCACTGTAATAATAATAACAACAATAATAATAATAATAATAATAATAATAAGCAGTATCTTTAGGAAGGGATCGAGCGACCAAGGGAACAACGAAGGAAGGACACGTTGTTATTGGAACTACACCTTCGCGCGCCAATCTCAATGTCCCACGCGCACAACGGCGATGCGCTCATTGCGACGTCGACCTTTTCTCTGGTAAGGTGAAGACATATCCATCAGGCTTTATCTTACGCATATAGTAGCATGTGCAGTTCTGTTTGAGAGCGTTTTGGCTACAATACACACGTTTCTGCCATGTTACTCATTTGTTTGTGAAAGTATGGCCTAAACGTTTGGTCCAAATAGTTAATGAGAGTGGAATTAGATCGCTAATAATGTCAGCTAGCTAGCATGCTAGCGAGCATGTCAGCTAGCTAGCATAGTCCGCAGAGCTAATGCGTTGCAAAGTGGGGAAGGGGGTTGCTATTTTTTGGAGAATGGAGAGCCTCACAAATGACTTTTTCTGGCTAACACAACAATTTCGTGTAACTGACTTGCTAACCTAGTTGACTAACAGTCCTTATAGCTTGTACATAGCAATAGCATGACATGAGCCCATGTTTCGCCATGAGTTGCTAGCTCATAGCTGCATTAGCCAACTCGGATCACCGGTATACTGTAGCTCGACCGGTCGGAGAAGATGAGGGTTTCTCTAACCTCCAAAAAAAGACCACATTGGATGAGTATTACTGTATGTGGCAATATAGTATTCAGCCCTCTTTTCCTTGTCATTGCAGCTCCAGTCATTGTTTTTGCCCCACCCTTGGATCACTCAATATTATTAAACCCAAAGGCTCTTTTAAGAGCCAACCTCTGTCTGTCATTCTGTCTGTCTGTCCTTCCACCCACCCATCCATCCATCCTTCTCTTTCATACTTTCAACAATGAAGCTGTCTTGACTGGAGACATGTTGGACCAGGCCTATCAGGAGGGGAGGCGCATTGCACTTGCTCTGAGGCATGAAATTGATTATGCTGAAGATGTGGATGAGCACTTACTGGACGAGGCCTACCAGGAGGGGAGGGGCATAGCACTCCATGTGAAGCACGATGCTGTCCCAACTGAAGCCAGGGTTAGTGTTTTAATAGTAATTTGTGTGGATTTACATTTTCAGTTTCAAAACAGTACCTTTGTGGCAGACACTAGGGGCTATGCCTCTCACCCAGCAGGACTGTGAGCTGGGGGCGTGGTTTACGTTTCCGGGCTCGCCGGGGCAGGGTTGTCCCTGCTGCAGTTGGTTTTTGGAGTTGAGGAATAAACATTAAACTCGCCTTGGTCTCATGTGTTTTTCCTCATTCCTGCCACATTGGTGACCCGAATTGAACATGTTTGGAGCAGAAGATGTGTGTGAATCCACTTCGGCCACGCCGCCCCAACTCTCACAGCCGGCCGTTCTCGCCGCGGCTGTGAAACTCCCAGAGTTCTGGCAGAGCGACCCGGCCTCGTGGTTCCAGCATGTCGAGGCGCTGTTCCACCTGCGTGGAATCTCCGCGGACGACTCCAGATACTATCTGGTCATCGCTGCACTGGACCAGCAGTCCACACGCCGGGCCATGCAGCTGTTGCGCGCCCCTCCGCCACACCTTCATCATTATTTTTAAATTTCAGTCTTACAAGAATTGTCACACACAGAATGCGCAAAGAAAGGTCACTCAGCCGATAAAAAGGGACCATGCAGGACGAGGCAAGCCAAGAGGGAGATGTGGAGGACGGCGTCGAGCCTCAGCTGCTGGTAACTCCTAAACAAATTTGAAATTCATTAAGTCTCATTGATTTGCTATGTAACTAATCATTCATGTCACTGCTTCTCTGACTACAAAGTGATCACAGGATCAGCGTTTCCCTCATGATTGAAATATACTTGTGGTGGTAGCAGGGGTGGGGTATGATCAGACTCTGCTATTGCTAGATTTGATACTTTTCGATACGTTGGCAGCCATGAATATACTTGGGCGGCCTGCAAAGTATTTACTATGTGTGGGAAACCCTGCGGGTTCTAATGATTAGCCAATCAACGCCAAGGATGGGACTAACAGTGTTGTCAAGCTGTTGTTGAGTGTCGTCATTTGTAGTGTAATGAACATGTGAATAGATTGTTGCTATTTTGCCTTAACCTTCAAAACATGTTAGGGTTCTCCTAATCTCTTTCTATTCTTGCATGTCTTGTTTTGCAGTCACATGCCCTGGTACGGAGGACTCCCAGGCCACGACTACTACAGGGAATTCCCAGCCAAGAGTGTTTGCTCAAGAAGAATTTGGTAAGATTGTACACATAGATCGCATCATCCTGAAATCTTAAAGATGCCACACAGGGTATCAATTGGCCATGGTATAGGACGCTATACTATTTGGGGTTATATCTCAGTAAAGCACCCTGCCACCATTCATTCATTGCACCATAGACATGTTTCACTTGGTCTGTAATACTGCATCTACAGATAAAATTTTTGTCATTCACCCTGTTGATCCAAGTAATCCTTAGTTTAGATGTTTAGTAATTTGCAACTGATCAGACGTAATTATTCATATACAGACATGGTACTGTTCGATTTTCAACGACCCTTTATGGCTTTTGAGCACTCAAATGGAAGTAGAGATTACAAGTTCTCTATTGCACCTTTAACATATTCAACATGCTTTTGCATTTCCTTCATAGACCGAAACATGGAGAGGCTGTCAATGACTTCTGGGTCATTCCATACTGATGTGCCTGCTGTGCCTCTGCAAAGCTCCTCGTCTTGGTCCTTGCGTCAGCTGACAGCCCAAGAACAGTGGGCCAGACCATCTGCAATATCTACTGGCAACTGAGGCTGTTGGCCAGGAGTTGTGCTCTATCTGCCATCAGGCTGCTGTTATAAGGTCTGCAGCTCTCTTCAATTTTTGTAAATAGTTTAGTTTACACACTGTTATCATAGGCTGAATAAATACGGAAGGACATGTCCTAACAAAAGGACATGGCTCAATCTTACTCCAATTATTCCAACCAAATGCAAAGTTGAAAATATATGGCACGTCTTATTTGCTTTTGAAATAATTATCTGTTTTTCTTTGCATAGGTGCAGAGACTGCCTTCCTGAGGAGTGGTTGTGTGAGGCCTGTGATGTGTTGCACCATAAAAGATGGCCACTCCACAACAGAGACAGCGTGGTGGATGGCTTCCTCAAGGCCATCCCACCATCCACATGCTATACTAAAGGGGAAACTGGACACTACATCTCACACAAGCAAGGTACATATTCTATGTGTTTTTACTCACTCACTATTAAGGCATTATTTTATGTTCTCAAATTTTTGATTGGTAGTTATTTCTGTGAGAGTGTATGACATTAAAATATACATGTTTCTATTCTGTCTGTTATGCAAATAACATGTTTCTATTTTATTTTCTGTCAGCTTCCATTTTACCCACAGTGCGCGCACCACAGCTATGCTCATGTGAAGTTGCTGACGTCACTATGTCTTCAGGCAGAGAAGTCATCCTTATCACCATAAACGGTAAAGAGTTGTCCTTTTATACTTCATATCTGTTAGCATAATGACATGTCATTGTCTAAATTGTTTAAATATGTCACCAGGACAGTTCGACTTGCACATGCCTGTTCATGTGTGCAATATCTGCCTGCAACGCTGGACCCCGGATCTTAAAGATCTAATCAAGAGTGGTTACTGGCCAGCCTCTTCACATTCCCAGACCCTGTACACTATTGACCTCTTCCACTCATTCCAAGACCTGAAGGTCATTTCACCTGGCTTTTCCAGGCAAGCTTTTGCAAAGTTGCTGGAACATCGCACTCAGCGTGCTGAAAGAGTAAGTGTAATAGAACAAATGTCTTCATAATTATTATTATATTGTTAAATAGACAATACCCATATGTTCATAATTATGTACACTTCAGTCAGGGCAAATCAATGGGGATGCACTTCAGCGGAGCTTCCTGGAGTTCAGCTATTGCTCGTTTGAGGAGGACCAGCTCTGCTGTGCGACCCCGTTCACCTGCCCCGCCTGTACCCCAGAAATGGTGGCTGTAGCAGCTGATGGAAACCGGAAGCTTTACCTCTTTTGGTTGTGGTCTTTTTGTTGAATTTGGTCTTTAGGACAACGGGAATGGTTTACTGATGTTATGGTTGTTTTTTTTTCATTAGCTTCGAAAACACTGCATTTTTTGAAGGGCTGTTTCTTGCCAAGGACAGTAAGGTGTCAGCTTTTTTTTTTTTTTTTAATTTCTGACTTTTCCCTTTTTTCTCTCAATTTAGTGGCCAATCGATCCCTATTTTAATTCAAACACCCACCCTCGTACTGCATGCATTCGCCAACTGCATCTCTCCGGCCGGCAGTCTCGAAGGAGACCGCCTCCCCACTTTCGTGACAAGGCGACTCCAGGCCGAACCACTGTTTCTTCCGACACACACAGAGACGCATTCACGTGATGAACACAAGCCGACTCCGCCCCCCTCCCGAAGACAGCGTTTGCCAATGATTGCTGCTTCATCAAGTCCGGCCATAGTCGGATCTGACGAGACCGGGGCGCGAACCCCAGTCCCCAGTGGGCAACTGCATCGACACAAAGCCGATGCTTAGACCGCTACACCACCGCGGACTGGGTGTCAGCTTTTGTTGACACCATTAGGACTGCAGTGAAAAGCGTAAGTCTTACACCAGCCAAGTATACATTAATCATGTTGTTACTGTATGTACTCACCACATACTAGTGGGCTATTCAGCTACTCCCGATACCAATGGGTATTAAGTGAAAGGAATGTTAATGATGCTGTAGTACCTGTGTTTCAAATGTTTCTGTTAATGCACTGTTCTCACAGACGCAAGGCAAAGCAACATGCGGTGCTTCGCAGTGGGCAGCAGCCAGGGAAACCTCACGGAGGGCCAGTAAACTCGATGAGGAGGGCGTTGAGGTAGCCGTGTGTTGCCATGGCTACCTCTTGAAAGGCCTAAATATGTACCGGGGTGAAATTTTTGCCTACCCTCTGTATCTCCAGAGAGAAATTCAGGCCACAGCAAATGTCAAATTCTTTGCCATGGATGTCACCTGCAAGTACTGGCCATACCTCCAAAAGGTAGTGGCTGCCCTTCCACCACTCCAGGGGCTCTTGCAGATGAGGCCATTCCTCAGCATCATGCATGCCAGGGCTCATGCCACAAAGTGTGAGGTATATTTTCATTTTTTCAATTTATTATGTATTGTTTTATAAAGAAACAATATTGAGATTCAGCTCAAGATTCCATGTCAATTTTCATGCACTGCTGCTAATATCAGTGTTCAGTCCATTGTCAGTGGCAGGGGCAGGGTTCTCCGGGTGTTTCGTGATCAAAGGCAGGGCCACTGGTACTTTTGATCAATCCAGCGTCCTGACTACATTCATTGTGTCCTTTAACAGCTTAAATGGAGTGGCAGGAATCAGGAGGGAGCGGGCACAACGGCTGGTGAAGAGGTTGAGCAGGTGAGCAGCTACCTCTCCCGTTGTGCTCTGACAAAAAAATATATGTCTAAAGCAGGTTGGTCCCTTTCAGCACTTTTCCAGCACCCAATCCCTACTCATCTCAACTCTACTCTCTTCAACTGTACCTTACTGTACTCACTCTCACTTCGTTTTCTAATTTTCTGTTAAAAAAGTGGCATTGTATCTATCCTGAAGTGTGTCATCTTCTCACATTGTTCTATAATTTGCGGTCCATAATGACATCCTCGACTTCCAACAGCCCGTGTGGACATGCTGACTGTCCATGCAATGGAATGGAACAGGCACAAGGGAGACAATCTCCTCAAGGCCCTCTCCACAAGATATGTGAAGGTATGTCCTGTATTCATGTTTGTTGTATCATTATGTGTTTGTGTATCTGGTTAAACCCACATGCGTGAAGCAGATTTGGGTGACTGTACCTGACTTAAAATTGATGCTGAAAATATTTCTGTCTTTCAGACTTGTCAAAGAGCTGTGGAGGAGACAGCAAGACTTCTAGAGCTCAGAGAAGAGGTCCATTGCTCAGAGGAGATGGCACTGCAGTGGATTATGGATGTTCAGGAATGGGCTGGGGGTAAGGATGACAGGAAATCATATCTCTCCCATCTCTTTTTGTCCTTTTTTTGCATTTATATCTGTACTTTCAGAAGTAGCTGTTATTGAATGCTGAAAAAGTAGTGCAATACATATACAAACTGTGAAGTAGGTGTGCGATTAAATGATTTTGTTAGATTAAATATCTATATCTGGTATTCCTTTACTATTTCCCAATTCTGTAGAGACAACAGATGCCGCCAGTGATCAACGATCCCTGCAACAACAGTCCATTGAGGGGCTTCATCTGAGCCTTCACCACAGAAAACAGAGCCTCTACCATCAAAATGGTATGGTAAAATTTTAAGTATTTATTTGTATCATATGTAATGGACAATACATGTACATGATCACTTACCCATTCACTACGTTGTCAGTTGTTTTTGTGCTACTTTTGTCTTGTTAGACAGCAACAAGCTTCATCACCGCCTGCGCAAAAATTTGGCGAAAGACAAGCGGCGTCTCTTCGAACAGATTGCCGAATACAACAGGCTGGTGTCAGAGATGCAGATCAATGTGGCAGTGGTCGAGAGGTCGCTGGCTGGACACACTGTGTCACACATTTGGCCATGGGAGGTGCACAGCAGTGGTACGTGCCTTTTGAGATGCTCAAATGTGTGTGTTTTGAGACCCAGGGTATAATTATATAGAATATAAGTTACGGAACTATGCGCTGATCATGCATCATAAAGTGACATTTAGCAAGTCAATAGGGGATCTTTTGTATAACTTACAGGATCATCAGTGAACATCAGCACCAAGAGACGGGTGCATGACCAGCAGATGCTGACCACACGCCTGCAAGAGGAGAGGAGCATCCTGGTTTTGGAGATGGCCCAACACTGCACTTCGTTGCGAAACCTGGCCTCGACTCTCAGGACCAAGATTATAAGTGAGGGTATGTTGAAAAAAAAAACTTTGTTTTCCATTCATGTTACTGCCATCCCACCAAAAAAAATGTTTTGCAACACAAAATCAGCAGGCATTTGATTAGATGTTACATACTATCAGAATCCTTACTATAGGTTTGTGTATTGTCTTGTTTTGAATGTCAGCAGAGGGAAGTGAAGGACTACGATGTCTTCTTATTCGAAGACTTTCGGAAGTGGAAGGTAGTTTGCGGTTGGTCCTACACCACTACCAGGCTGCTTTGGGGCCACATGCATCTCTCCTTGGAGGCTTGGATGATGAAGAGGAAAGTGAACCTAGCAGTTCGGAAGAGAGTGAGGAGGAGGCTGAAGAGGAGGCAACCTAGGTAGCCCTGGCAGCACATCATCCCCCACCTTCATCTATCTCCACTGGCTCCCAGTCAAGAGCCGTATCTCCTACAAACTCCTCCTCCTCACCTACAAATCCCTCCATGCCCTCACCCCCCAATACTTGTCTGACCTCCTCCACCAGTACACTCCATCCCGGAACCTACGGTCCTCTGACCTGGGTCTGTTCTCCACACCCATACTAAGCTGCAGACTTTTGGTGACAGAGCCTTCAGTGTGGCGGCCCCTACCCTCTGGAACTCTCTCCCTCCTGACATCCATGGCGCACGCACCTTTGGCGCACACACCTTTTCACCAAGGCTTTTCCCCATTAGTTAGTTTAGTTTAGTTAGGTTAATTTTCCCCTTTTTTGCTGCTGCCCCCCACTGCCCCTCCCGACCCCTTACCTGACCTTCGGTTTTTTGAAAGGCGCTATAGAAATCTTGAATTATTAATATTATTATTAGGTATCCTCCTGGGGTATGCATGGTTGTTTGCCTGTGTAACAGGATTCATTTTGTTTGTATGTTTCACTAGGTCTAATTTGTTATTGTTTATTTGTTTTTCTGTTTCTGTGATCGCCTGTCTTGTTTAATTTTTCATTTTATTGATTTATTTACTTTATTTTAATATCCTGATTATTGATTGGCCACATTTAATACCCTGATTACTGATGGGCTATGAGCTGGGACATTGGCGGGGTCGTGAACTCTTAGGTCTCTGTCTCTTTCCCGGGTCTGGCTGTTGTGGGCAGAGGTTAGTAATGCCAGGAGCTCTATGTACATCCTTTTTATGAGAAGCTAGAATGTTTGAATGTCCATAATGTTTGATTTAAATATCTCTAAATTGTCATGTGTATTATAGGTATGATTATGTAGTGAAAATGTCATTTTTTTACGAATAGTTTAAGCAATGAGAGTGACGACGACGATTTATGTTGTTGAAGCTGAAGCTAGCTGGCCAATAATGCTAAGCTGGGAAAGAGCACTGCGATCAAATCTTTTTGCTCTGTGATTACTCTACGCAGATGGGCTCAATAAATGGTGGATGCAGTACATCGGTCTCCAGACTGCTCAATGACCATAACACCACGCAGAGTGAGCTGGTAACACCTGTATGTGCCTGTTAATTGTGAAATAAAGATATTGAAAATACTGTGATCACTTTTTTATTTGATTTTTTTCCTACAATATTGTGCCCTGTGGTTATAAACAGAGAAAATCTATTTAAAGGGTGTAGAGCTTACTATGCTTACCTTACTTGTTTCTCAACTCAGGTCCTACCGATTGTTATCATTTCCTTGTTTGATTGTCACTGATATATGTGATATATGTAATTGGCAACATTAAGTTTGAAAATAGAAGAAGAAGAACCCTTTATTAATCCTCTTGGAGAAATTCTGTGATGTGTTGCATGCTGAATTGCACCCTAGCATGCATGTCTTTAATAGCAGGAGAAAACCGGAGAACCCGGCGGAAACCCACACAAGCACGGGGAAAACCTGCAAACTCCACACAGAAAGGACCAAGGGATGGGATATAGGCTATATATCCCATATACATATAAATATGATTTCAGCAGTGGAACAGTTTTTACGATTTATTAGGGGATAACATTGATTAAAGTTAAGGCTGTGATATAAGCTATGAGCTGGAGGATGCATAAGTTACACCTCCCAGTCATTTGGAAATGTAGTTAACGAAATGAAGATATTATATTTATAATACGCTGTTCAGTGCATAATGTTTACTTAGATATTATTATGAAGACGTTGCCTTTGACGACGTGAATGAGCGTTTCCATTCCTGTGTAGGCTACTTAAAAACATGAAGTGACGTAGGTGACATAGAATGTTGAGTGGGCCAACGGAGAAGATATGAATCAATAGACAATCCCGCATTACGCAGAACGACGTTGCTTGGCAACATGCGCGAGGCTTGGAAGGTCAACACTACTGATTGGCTGAGATTGTTCGCGGCGTTCTGGCACCCCACGTGGAGGAAAGCCAATTGGCCAGAATTGTTCACATAGTTCTGCATGTTTTATGCTTTTAACGTCACTCAGAGGGCTTCTAATGTTGAAACAGCGCCTGTCCCACATTCTGTGGACAGTAATGCACCTTCTGATCTTAGAAACGTATAGAGTGAAACAATAATTCTTTCAGATTGTAACCCTAATATACCGTAACCCTGCTCAGCATCTCACTGAACTACAAATATGGGAGCCATGTTGCATGTTTGTATTGAAATTCTTATGGGTGATGTAGTTTATTAATAAAACATAGCATTATCTTCTAAGTTATAAATCTATTTTAGGTGGGAATCTCAAGATATGTTCTTTCTACCAATATATACAACATAATTGCACTGTGTGAGTTAACATCACTTGCAAAGCCCAGAATTTGATTTTAGGCCATTTTAACTAGCTAAAATTATTTTTGCAGTTCCCCACTTCCACCCCTCTGAAAGTACATGTTCGGAGCTGTCCAAAAGAGTTTACTTTATTTTGATGGCTATTTTAATTACAGAGATATGCGTTTTCAAATGTGACCTCTGGTCAGTGTTCAAAGGTCAATATCTGAGCCTAGGGTCAACTCAAATCTTTCATATTTGCAGGCTTTCTTCCGGAAGCAAAGGCCTTTCTGAAAATATCGTTGGTTTGGCTCTAGCATAAAGGAAGCTCAATTTCCCAACCCTAGCCAAAAACCATGCATGGTCTATAAGGCCACAAGTTCCATGGCAAGTTGAACTGTCAAGTCACAGGGTTGGAATTTTTTGTTGTAGAACACAACCAAACACATTTTTGGAAAGATCTAACATATATCTAAACATATATGTTAGACTTAGTTCTGGAGTGTGCTGTATTTCAGAGAAATAGTGTTTTGAAGTTATACCCCCCTCCCATAGACTTCAATGTTAATTTGCCTCTCACATGGTGTTATCGGAGTACAGTGTATGTAACCTTGCATGAAATACTACAGATAACATATTCAATGGAGCCAGCGATTCTGCTTATCTTGAGTCTGGGCTTATGTGTCTAACCCGCTGCCTTCCAGAGATATGGCCTCAGAGTCTCCTTCCCAGGGAACACATTGTCACTAATCTATCGATAATAAACATTTGCTGCATTACAACTCAGTGGTGTTCTCAGTAGAAGTCTCGTCAGTTCTTGCCTATTGATTGATAGCAAAACTTCCACCCAGACCCTCCACTGTCCTGTCACCCACACAGACACAACTAAGCCATAGCCACAACCCTTATCTTGCTGAGGTCAAAAGGTGATGTAAACAATGAAAACCCCATAGAGGATGGATGGATGGATGGATGGATGGATGGATGGATGGATGAATGGATGGATGAATGGATGGATGATGGATGGTTGGATGAGTGGAAGGATGGATGGATGGATGGATGGATGGATGGATGGAGGAACACTTGGACACCAGCATACTGAAGATAGAAGGCTTATAACTTATAACCTCTTCACCTACAAACATATGTTTGGTCTCTAATGAAAGAACCTCTTTGAGGTTGCTTACTCAATATTTAGATTATATGCACGTCATTGTGACATGCAGTATCCTAATGACAGAAACACACTGAAGTCTCTTGACGAAGCATGCCTTAGGCTACATCGAGCTTCAACGGGCTAGCAGGCTGCTGCGGATCTTCACTGTTCTTTGCTATAGCGGGGGTCATTAAAATATCTATTTAGCTGTCTATCAATATAGCTGTCTGTCAATCTATCTATGTAATGTGTGTCACCAGCGACAATTTGACATGTAGCTATGCAGCCCACGGCGGTAAGGTGCCGCGAGAGGTACCGATCATCGGCGCCCTCTGTAACCGGAGAAGGGTGCTCATGTCCGGGTAGCCTACGCCCTGAGCGCCGGTGTTGTGCCCAAATCCCACTCCCCGACAGAATCTCACTCCCCTTCACATAAGCGGTTGTAGCTCCGGTTGTGGGGGTGATAGAGACATGAGCCCGACACGTTTTTATACGCATGAGTCCCCCGAACACAGAGAAACCAACCCTAAGTCGATCGGTGCTTTATCGACCGAGTTATGGTCACTTTTCTGCACCTACCCCTAACCACCTAGCCTGGGTTGGCAAGACGCAAAATGGAGGCATTTGCCGGTGTGGGAGTAGGTGCGGAAAAGAAGCTATAGCTCGGCCGAGAAAGCGCCGATCGACTTGGGGTTGGTCTCTCCGTGTTCAAGAGACTCTGGCGTATATAGAAGTATATTGGCTCATGTCTCCAGCACCCCCACAGCCGTAGCTAGAACCACTTCCGTGAGGGGGAGTGAGATTTGGGCACCTTAACTGAGAGTTAGCGAAGTTGAAAGCAACTTCCGGTCACTTGGCTTTGGTAGAACGCAGGTAAACCTTCGGCTAAGCAACTCATCCCTTTCAAGGGCAGATCACTTCACAACTGCATCTGATGGCACATTTACCTCCATATGTGTCGGGGCTGTACCTTGATAGTCTCTCCATGGTCCTGTAAGTTCTTTCTAAATATTAATTATTGTTAATTATTGTTATAATTTAAAATATAACCCAGCCACTGAGGATGCACAAGCCAGTGCATCCTTAGTGCCGGTCCCAAGCCCGGACAAATGGGGAGGGTTGCGTCAGGAAGGGCATCCGGCGTAAAATCTTTGCCAAATCAAATATGCGGATCATAAATAAGACTTACATACCGGATCGGTCGAGGCCCGGGTTACCAACGACCGCCACCGGTACTGTTAACCAGCAGGGTGTCGGTGGAAACTATGCTACTGTTGGGCGAAGGAGAAGGAGAGGAGGAAAGCATGTCCAGAGGCAGCTAGAGAGGAGGAAGGGTAGGCATGTGGAAGTGAGAGTTGGAACTTTGAATGTTGGCACTATGACTGGTAAAGGGAGAGAGCTGGCTGACATGATGGAAAGAAGAAAGGTAGGCATACTGTGTGTGCAAGAGACCAGGTGGAAGGGGAGTAAGGCCAGGAGTATCGGAGGTGGGTTCAAACTCTTCTACCATGGTGTGAATGGGAGGAGAAATGGGGTAGGGGTAATTCTGAAGGAAGAGTATGTCAAGAGCGTGCTGGAGGTGAAGAGAGTGTCAGACAGAGTGATGAGTATGAAGCTGGAAATTGAAGGTTTATTGCTGAATGTTATCAGCGCATATGCCCCGCAAGTTGGGTGTGAGATGGATGAAAAAGAAGAATTCTGGAATGAGTTGGACGACATGGTGGAGAGGGTACCCAAGGAGGAGAGAGTGGTGATTGGAGCGGACTTCAATGGACATGTTGGTGAAGGGAACAGAGGTGATGAGGAGGTGATGGGAAAGTATGGAGTCAAGAAGAGAAATGTGGAAGGACAGATGGTGGTCGATTTTGCGAAAAGGATGGAAATGGCTGTGGTGAATACATATTTCAAGAAGAGGGAGGAACACAGGGTGACGTACAAGAGTGGAGGAAAGTGCATACAGGTGGACTATATCTTATGTAGAAGGCGCCATCTAAAAGGGATTGGAGACTGCAAGGTGGTGACAGGGGAGAGCGTAGCCAGGCAGCATCGGATGGTGGTCTGTAGGATGACTTTGGAGACCAAGAAGAGGAAGTGAGTGAAGACACAGCCGAAGATCAAATGGTGGAAGTTGAAGAAGGAAGACTGTTGTGTGGAGTTCAGGCAGGAGTTAAGACAGGCACTGGGTGGTAGTGAAGAGTTGCCAGATGGCTGGAAAACCACTGCAGAAATAGTGAGGGAGACAGCTAGGAAGGTACTTGGTGTGTCATCAGGACAGAGGAAGGAAGACAAGGAGACTTGGTGGTGGAATGAGGAAGTACAGCAAATTATACAGAGGAAAAGGTTGGCAAAGAAGAAGTGGGATAGTCAGAGAGATGAAGAAAGTAGACAGGAGTACAAGGAGATGCAGCGTAAAGCAAAGAGAGAGGTGGCAAAGGCAAAGGAAAAGGCATATGGTGAGTTGTATGACAGGTTAGACACTAAGGAAGGAGAAAAGGACTTGTACCGATTGGCTAGACAGAGGGACCAAGCTGCAAAGGATGTGCAGCAAGTTAGGGCGATCAAGGATAGAGATGGAAATGTGCTGACAAGCGAGGAGAGTGTGCTAAGAAGGTGGAAGGAATACTTTGAGGGGCTGATGAATGAAGAAAATGAGAGAGAGAGAAGGTTGGATGATGTAGGGATAGTGAATCAGGAAGTTCAGCGGATTAGCAAGGAGGAAGTGAGGGCAGCTATGAAGAGGATGAAGAATGGAAAGGCAGTTGGTCCTGATGACATACCTGTGGAGGCATGGAGATGTTTAGGAGAGATGGCAGTGGAGTTTCTAACTAGATTGTTTAACACAATCCTGGAAAGTGAGAGGATGCCTGAGGAGTGGAGAAGAAGCATACTGGTACCGATTTTCAAGAACAAGGGCGATGTGCAGAACTGTAACAACTACAGAGGTATAAAGTTGATCAGCCACAGCATGAAGATTTGGGAAAGAGTAATAGAAGCTAGGTTAAGAGGAGAGGTGACGATTAGCGAGCAGCAGTATGGTTTCATGCCACGAAAGAGCACCACAGATGCGATGTTTGCTTTGAGAATGTTGATTGAGAAGTATAGAGAAGGCCAGAAAGAGTTGCATTGTGTCTTTGTAGATTTAGAGAAAGCTTATGACAGAGTACCGAGAGAGGAGGTGTGGTATTGTATGAGGAAGTCAGGAGTTGCAGAGAAGTATGTAGGAGTGGTGCAGGATACATATGAGGGAAGTGTGACAATGGTGAGGTGTGCGGTTGGAATGACGGATGGGTTCAACGTGGAGGTGGGATTACATCAAGGATCAGCTCTTAGCCCTTTCTTGTTTGCAATGGTGATGGACAGGTTGACGGACAAGATCAGGCAGGAGTCTCCATGGACGATGATGTTCGCGGATGACATTGTGATCTGTAGTGAGAGTAGGGTGCAGGTTGAGGAGAGCCTGGAGAGGTGGAGGTATGCACTAGAGAGAAGAGGAATGAAAGTCAGCAGGAGCAAGACGGAATACCTATGCGTGAATGAGAGAGAGGACAGTGGAATGGTCAGGATGCAAGGAGTGGAGGTGACAAAGACATCTGAGTTTAAATACTTGGGGTCAACTGTCCAAAGTAACGGGGAGTGCAGTAGAGAGGTGAAAAAGAGAGTGCAGGCAGGTTGGAGTGGGTGGAGAAGTGTGTCAGGAGTGATTTGCGACAGAAGGGTACCAGCAAGAGTTAAAGGAAAAGTTTACAAGATGGTTGTGAGACCAGCTATGTTATATGGTTTGGAGACAGTGGCACTGACGAAAAGACAGGAGGCGGAGCTGGAGGTGGCAGAGTTGAAGATGCTAAGATTTTCACTGGGAGTAACGAAGAAGGACAGGATTAGGAACGATTATATTAGAGGGACCGCTCAGGTTGGACGGTTTGGAGACAAAGCAAGAGAGGCAAGATTGAGATGGCTTGGACATGTGTGGAGGAGAGATGCTGAGTATATTGGGAGAAGGATGCTGAATATGGAGCTGCCAGGGAAGAGGAGAAGAGGAAGGCCAAAGAGGAGGTTTATGGATGTGGTGAGGGAAGACATGCAGGTGGCTGGTGTGACAGAGGAAGACGCAGAAGACAGGAAGAAATGGAAACGGATGATCCGCTGTGGCGACCCCTAACGGGAGCAGCCGAAAGTAGTAGTAGTTATAATTTAAAATATAATGTTGTCGCTTGAAATTGTGTATTACAATTATTGAAAAAGTCAAGTGGTCAATGATTTGGAAATGATAGGCCTCTGCAAATGTGATGTTTCGTCCAGTTGTCAGATAATACTTCCGCCTTCTCTGAACTCGTCGACGCTGTTCATGCATTGTAGTCGTGTCATCCAATCCGTCTTCTTGGGTTAGGGTTCATTGTTTCCACTTCCAAATAGTGTCTCTTGAAACCATTATAGTTACTTATAACCATTATAGTTACTGCGGAATTTGAAATTGACCAACAAAATGTACATTCTTTGCTTGGTCATATTGGCTCAGGCAACACTATTTGTTTTATTTGATCAGATCTACTACCGGTTAAAAATAGTTTCCTCACCTTTGTTGACATATGAAGAGTGCAGGTATTGTGTAGAACACAATCCCTGTACTGACATATGGGCTTTACTAAATGATGTTTTTTGGGTCATTCTACCTATCTATCCCTTCGACATGTTTATGTGCAATGTACACTGACATAATAAATATATAGCTGTTCAGATTCAATTGTTGTATTTTGTCCGCCTTCTCTTGATGGCACCAGTTACCATGTTGAAAAAATACCACCTATCCACAACAAACACACTATTCATAATAGCGAAAGCAAGGAGGAACTCAAAGTCCAAAGTCTCATTTTCATTCATTTATTCGAGTCATCTCGATGTTCTCTTTCGGCTGCCAGGAAGGGGGCCATTCCTCTCCACTGAAAACAAACAAAATAATATCAATAATAATAATAACAACAGATAATATCAATGTGGTATCATTTGTGTGTTGTGCCAAATTCAGTACTGTCCTGCTTGTTTTGTAACTTAACAGGCTAATTCCCGCTCTTGTTGGCACCACCACAGACTTGGTGGAACATCTTTGTACAGCCCTGAGTCTGAGTGTGATGTTTAAGTTGAGTGCTGCATTCCTTCCTCCTACTCTGACAAGTCCAGGTGATAACGGTTTCAAAAAAAATACTGGGTACATACCATACTGGGCAGGGCTGCCAGTCCACAAAAATCTCTGCTTTGCCCTATTGAGGGGAGAGAGAAAAATAAAGAATGAGTTACCAATTGAGTAAGGAACATTGGTGCAATGTTGGTGTATGATTAATTATTTCCAGAATTGATACAAAACATGCTATGTCTATGCTTAAAAAGCCTAATAGTTCGCATTAACAATGCTACGTAGTGTCACAGCGAGGATAATATAATTTAAAGGTCTTGCATCTTATCTTATGTCTTTCTAACCTTTCTCACTCTGGTAGTGCTCACACTCCTGATAGGGAAAACCTCCAGCCCACTGTGACAGGAGCACTCTGAAAATAGCAAAAGCATACATTAGTAAAGCGTGGAGTTGTGATGACCAAATGGAGAGGTGAAATTACAAATGTCCAACAGCTTTCACATATAGTCTGTTTGAACACTGGATGGCATTCAACATCACCATGGTATGTTTTGAGAGATGAGAACACCTCAATCATACCAGACTATGCAACAAACAACCACACACTGGTCCGCTTGTACTCCTGTGTGGTCTCTGGCCACTTCGAAGTGAAGTGCTGAAGCTTTTAGTGATTAATTAAGAAAGATTTCATTGAAAAATGAAGCGGTAGCTCGGCCAATGGGTGAAAGAGATGCCAAATGGTTTTGTTAACAGAATGTGGTCTTCTAGAATTTAACGCCCCTGGCAACCCAGATCCACAATGTCCTTCTAATTACGTAATTGAGGGTCCTATGTACATAATAATAAGCATCTCGAAGTATTAGAAATTCGTTTAAATCCGATTCCGTAATATTGTCATTTTTTGATTTTGTAATGTTTGTTTCAGTAGGGTTGAAATGGGCGGGGTTATGGTCACAGTTTATGGCGTCATAAATCCAACCAATCATGAACAAATTCACGACAGTTGTCCCACCCCCAACACTGTCTTGCTTGTTGCTTGAAAAACAGTGATGAGTCTGAGTCTTTCTAACCTTTTCTATCTATCTCCCGCTCCCCGTCATGCCTCTCTGTGCTGTCCCCGGGTGCACATCTATCGGTGACAACGTGTCATTCTTATTCCCCAACTGGTGGAGAAACAGTGGACCACGTGTCTGGTGAGCCGCGGTGGCGTTGTCACGAACAGCAGCCGCATATGCAGCGCACATTTCCCTCAAGACCACTTCCAACACTTCAGCCAAAAACACATGGGGTTTGCCAAACGGCTGCGTTTCAACAACACATTTAGGCTACGCGTTTTGACAACACATTTAGGCTACACGTTTTGACAACACATTTAGGCTACGCGTTTTGACAACACATTTAGGCTACACGTTTTGACAACCCATTTAGGCTACACGTTTTGACAACCCATTTAGGTTACACGATTGGCAAAGCCGTTGTTCCTCAGCGTTGCACTGTGCCTGGTGGTGGATCCACTTTTGTCTTTTTGAAAGGCAGTTTTTCGGTTTGGCGGATTATACAAACTTAGTGGCGGGTTCGTTACCCTCTTGGTATAGGCTAGTTTATATACACAAACTTTTAGACAATGTGATGTTGCTTTCTGGCAGATGGAAGCGAAGGGAGGCACCTCACGCAATACAGAATCAATGGAACGATAATACTGTTTTACCCTACGGTGGGAGCAGGACTTCAATGCGCTCTGTCTCTATAGGGCTGGACTAGTGTTGTAGTCAAGACCGCACCAACCGAGACCAAGACATTATCGAGACTAGAGAGTATCGAGACCGAGACAAGACCAAGACATTTGGAGGTCGAGACCAAGACAAGACCAAGACATTTGGAGGTCGAGACCGAGACAAGACCAAGACTGTATATATCAAAGAAAAATCACAACAAAACAGAACAAATGACCAGTATCTTTTTCTTTAATCAAGTTTGCTTTTACATAAATGCAACAGCAACATTTCTTTTCAGCAAGGTATTTTTTAATAATTTTCTTGAACATTTTGCCTTTTGGTGCTTTGCCAGCTATTTTGACTCATTTTCAAGCAATTAAGTCTTTTTTGTTTATATCTTGCAAGAAGATGTTAATCTGGATTTGTTGAATTATTGTGCCTAAGTGTAAACAGATAAATACATCATCTGAAATAAGATACACTTTCTTTTAGTTTTTGCACGAGTCTTATAAAAGACATGTAGATTTCCAAAGAAGCAAAAAAGTGAGCACACTCACATAGAAAAAGAAAAAACAACTTAGGTACACGGCTATGAAGAACTTTCACAACAACAGAGAAGGCCAGACAATGTCCTTTTTATAAGTATTAATTCTCCTAGGCAGCCATAACAACTTTGCTTCATAAAATTAAAGCAAAAATTAACTAGGAATAATTTAACTGAAAATTGTGGCATGCCAAGCATGAACAACATGTGTAAAATCCTTAAAAGTCTGAGCTCAACACTAAGAATACACTCACAAAGGGGTGGTTGTGAAAGACCTCAAAGGTCCCATTTCTGGGCCAGGGTTAGGGTGAGATGGGAGGATCCTGCATGGCTCTAGGGATGAGGAGGTTAAACAAAAGCTTGGTTGCACTTCAGAAAAATTAGAGCCTGAAGCATTTTGTGACCTAAACGGGCTCGGTGGGGCCTCATGATGATGCCTCCTCTACTAAATACCCTCTCAACTGGTGCAGAGGACGCTGGAACTGACAACACCTTCAGTGCCAAGTTGTGGAGTTGTGGGAATCTGTCATGGTTTTTGTCCCAGAAGACAAGTGCATCATCAGTTTCAGTATTCTGTATGGCATCAAAGTATTTACTTATCTGTGCCCTGATACTTGTATCTTGGCCTGTGCTGCGCTTTTTGTGAGCCTTGTAACGAGAAAGAAGGCGTGAGCATTTGACTGGAGGTGAATCACCAGGTGACTCTTCATCTCTGGCTCCGTAGTCCATTGCTCTACCTTCACAGTCCATCAAGTTTTCAACCTCAGCGATCAAAGTGTCTGAAAAACACAAGCAAATGGAAAAAAACAAAAAACAAAAACAGGTTAGATTAAAGGATATACAGTGTCTGCAGGTATCAAATAAAACTGCTCTCACAATATTTTTCTCTTGATGTAAAATGTATGTGTGTATACCTGTCAGTGTTTTCTTCAGCTCATCTCTAAACTTCATGAGTGGCATTGCATTTAGCCCATTAGTAACATCCAGATCCACCCAGCTTAATCCAAACTGTGGATCAAGCATTGTAGCTAAAAAATACACATTATGGCTGGAAGGTTCCTGTCCCCCACTGTCTTTAGTCATATTTGTTTTGCCAAAGATTCCACTGAATCTTTTAATCAGAGACTGATGGAGGGCCTTTACTAATGGCCAACACTGTACTCGTGTCTCTCCCATCTTCACAAGGTGTGTATGCAGGTCCAGAACAGTCAGAACAACCATGCTAATGGTAACGGATTTCTCTCCCTCTGTCAGGTCTGTTGCCTCTGAGAATTGTGCGAGAACTGAAGTCAGCTCTTTAAGCTGGTTCCACTCACGAGTACTGAATACCACTTCTTCATAGTCCTTGCTGCACATTTCAGTCAGAGCTTTATGGTCCAGAGCTGTGAGGGACTGCACTTGTTTGAAAGTGCTGTTCCAGCGAGTGTTGTTTGCAGCAGGAATAGTCTTCGTAGAGTCAAATGCAACCTCAAATTTGTCTTTGAACTGTGAGCTGCTGTGTAACAGAGTTAAGAAGCGTGATGTTTTGGCAATGCTGCGAGAGATGGCTTTAACTTCCTTCATGCCGTCGTTCACAACTAACTGCAGGGAGTGAGCAAAACAAGAAAGACGCTCACCTGATGACCAGAGTAGCTCTGTGTCCTCCACAGAATTCATGTCCTCCCACAGGTGCTCATCATCTAGATTCTCCTCCTCACTCTCACTGTCATCTGACTGCTGTTGTGGCATCTGAACTTTAAAAGCACACTTCATATTGGCAGCATTGTCTGTGACAGTATAACTTATCTTCTGACGGATACCACATTCGTCGGTGATCTCCTCAAAGGCAGAAGAAATTCGCTCTCCACTATGTTTGCCTGTGAAACGTCTACAGTCCAGCAAATAGGATTCAAGGGCATAGGATTCATTTGACTTGTTGCAAACATGAGCAGTTACTCCGAGAAAGGAAAGCAGTCTACGATCAGACCAGATATCCGTAGTTAAGGACACTGTTGAGCTTTTCTCCAGCTTCTCAAGAACAGTCTCCTTAAATTTCTTTACCAAAACTGGTATGTGTTTCTCACAAATTGTTCTCCCAGAGATTGGTGTGTACTTGTTATCTACAATCTCAAGAAAGTGTTTAAAATGTTCATTTTCCACAAGGGACAGTGGCAGGCAACACCCAATTATCAAATCTTTGACAATGGCATCGCTGATGGCTTGCTGCCTTGGGGAATGGAGACTGTAGATCTGCACTTTCTGGGCAAAGGATGCCATAGTTGGCTGTGTAGCATCTGCCTGTTGTCCAGCCTTGTACTCCAGGAACCTGAAATTGAGGAGGAATTAAAATGATTAAGTCCCACCAATACCAAGAGAGAATTCTCAGAAGATTCAAACGTTACATCTCTAACAGGCATGTGCTTAGTGCAAACAAGCAACAAATTATAGAAGCCAGAGAGACATCATGCATCACTATATAGTCAATATATATTCACTTTTTTAAAATGAATGAAATCAAATGTCACTTTAAATTACTGCTTTTAAACAAGCTGTTGTGGTGACCCACATCTATATATCGAGAGACATTCACCTAAGAGGACGGTGTACCTTTAAGGGAAGAGGCGAGGCGTCAGATAATGCACTTCCGCTTCCGGTTCACAGTCAGTTCAGTGTCGTTGTCGAACGTATGACATGCAAAGTTGGAGCTAGTAAACTACCTCGACTACGTCTACTCTCACGTCTCCTGTCTCGTTGTTTTCTAACTCCACATTGGTGACCCCGACGTGATCTAACTACTAATACGAGTATGTCTGACAACGACGACGCCGGTGCTAACAACATGGCTATTGCTAACGCTAGCATTTACACCGCTACTGTGAAGCTACCCGACTTTTGGCAGCATAATCCACGGCCGTGGTTTCAACATGTGGAAGCCCAGTTCCAGCTGAGAGGGATAACGCAGGATGCAACGCAGTACTTCTACGTAGTGGCGGCGTTAGACGCATCGACAACGGCGCGAGCAATGACGCTGTTGGAAGCTCCGCCAGCTGCTGGCAAGTACGATGCTATAAAGACATTCCTCCTGAAACTATTTGAACTGTCGGAGCTGGAGAAGGCAGACCGTTTACTGTCCCCGAATGGCCTCGGCGACGGCAAACCGTCTGAGTTAATGGAAAAAATGCTGTCTGTGCTGGGATCGGCTGATCCGGCCTTTCTTTTCACACACATTTTTCTGAGGCAGCTCCCCGCACCTGTACGCACAGCACTGGCCAGTTCTCCTCTCGCCGCCTCCAAGGACTACCGTTCTCTGGCTGCTGAAGCAGACAGGGTTTTCCTGGCCAACCGGCAACAGTTTGTGCATGCCCTGCTACCCCACCAGACCGCCCCACCACCACCTGTGTACGACTATATGGACACCGCGGCTGCGGTGACAGCCCGCCGCCAACCTGACGACGGGCTCTGTTATTACCATGCCAGGTTTGGGGCAAAAGCAAAACGGTGTCGCAAACCATGCAATTACAGGGTTCAGGGAAACGCCAAGGCCGGCGCTCGTTAACGGCTATGGGCGCCGGCCGTGACTGCAAGCTGTTGTTCATCAGAGACTCCTTGTCGGGCCGGCGGCTGCTGGTTGACTCTGGCGCTCAACGCAGCATACTACCAGCACAAGCTGTGGACACGATGACCGACAGTCACGGCCCCCAGATGGACGCCGCCAACGGCACATCCATTCGGACGTACGGTATCAGACATGTGGACGTGTGTTTTGGCGGCCGACGTTTCGGCTGGGACTTTGTGATGGCTGCTGTATCCACCCCGCTCCTAGGTGCGGATTTCCTCTGTGCTTTCAACCTGCTGGTGGATGTTAAAAACTGTCGCGTGATTGATGCCGTCTCTTTTGCGTCATACCCCTGCACGCTTGGGGGCGCTGGAGCGCTGTGCCTCGCTAACACACTCTCCACCGGGGATCCATACCAACGCCTGCTTGCAAATTTCCCCGAGCTCACCACACCCACCTTCTCCTCGGCGGTGGCCAAGCACGGCCTGGAACATCATATCACCACAGTGGGCCCCCCAGTTTACGCCCGGGCCCGACGCCTCGACTCGGCCAAGCTCGCAATAGCCAGGGAGGAGTTTTCGACTATGGAGCGCCTCGGCATTGTCCGCCGTTCTGACAGCCCGTGGGCTTCCCCTCTTCACATGGTTACTAAGGCCGACGGGGGTTGGCGCCCGTGCGGGGACTACCGTCGCCTAAACAATGCCACGACCCCCGACCGGTACCCCATACCGCACATACAAGATTTCTCTACCCATCTGGCGGGCGCTGCCATCTATTCCAAAATCGACTTAGTGCGGGGGTATCACCAAGTGCCGGTCCACCCACTGGATGTCCCAAAAACGGCTGTCATCACACCCTTTGGGCTCTTTGAGTTTTTACGTATGCCTTTCGGCCTTAAAGGGGCGGCGCAGACGTTTCAGCGCCTTATGGATTCTGTGCTCCGCGACATGCCATTTTTGTTTGTGTACTTAGACGACATCCTCGTGGCCAGCGCGTCGGCGGAGGAACACATGACGCACCTCACACAGCTGTTCGACAGGCTCAGCGAACACGGCCTCATCATCAACCCAGCTAAGTGTCAGTTCGGGGAGTCGTCCATCACCTTCCTCGGGCACCACATCACTCCACAGGGGGCCGTTCCCCTCCCTGCCAGGGTTGAGGCTGTCACCATGTTCCCCCGCCCCCGCACTGTACAGTCGCTGCAGGAATTCCTGGGCATGGTGAACTTTTATAACCGTTTCCTGCCCCGTGCCGCCCACATCATGCGTCCCCTGTATGAGGCCCTGCGGGGTAAGAAGTCTAAGGACGAGCTGGACTGGTCTTCGGGGATGGACGAGGCTTTTGTGGCCGCCAAGACCGCGCTGGCCAACGCTGCGCTGCTAGCTCACCCGTCGCCTGCCGCCCCCATAGCCCTTACAACGGATGCCTCCGACTACGCTGTGGGGGCCGTGTGTGAGCAGTGGGTGGAGGGGGGCTGGCAGCCGTTGGCGTTCTTCAGTAAACAACTCCGTGAGAGGCTCAATGTCTTAGGATGGGGTGTTGAAATTTTCAGATTTTAACTTTACCAGTGTAGCTAATTTAACGGTTAATTTACCTGTCTTTATGCTTCCTCTCAATGTGCCGATAAAAGCTTGACGTTGTCCGGGCGGTTTCTGTGAGTTGTACACTGCAGAATTTGCACACTGCAGAATGTTTTCGCTTGCATGTCCTTTTACAGATAAAGTCCTTATGGTTTTGGAAACCAAACTTAATGATGGTTGAGCTTGCCGACATTTTTCATGGTGGGTTTCCCGGGGGCGCAGCGTCTCCAGTCGTCTTGATCCACTCTGTACAGGGGGCGTGTCACTCCGGGTGTCACAAAGAGTGCGTGACACCGGGAAGGCAGCAGCTGCATTCTTCTTTTCTCTGTTATCACAGTGCTAGCCCGGTCTCGACCGGTCTTGATCAAAAATCCCGAGTTCGCCCAGTCCGAGACCGAGACAAGACCGAGTAAAAATGCCTTCGATTCCGAGACGAGACCGAGACCCTTAAAAAGTGGTCTCGAGTACTACAACACTAGGCTGGACAACATAAAAAGTAGCTGCTGCCATTGTTGTACGTAACCATTGGAACAGGGAGCTGTCAATCAAAATGTAATCGGCCACGCCCACGCCCACCTAGTCTTAAGAAATTGTCTGAACAGCAAAATGAGACGTTTTTGAACTGGGTTTTCTAATAGTTCTGAATGTTTATTTTTACTCAGATTATTGTGGATGCTTATTAAGACAACCAACCCTATTGAACGACAAGGGACCCTTTCCCCAGCAGCCATTTTGACGTGTGATAGTAGGGTAGGTGTAACTGATTAACAATCACCCCTTTCTAATGTTTTTTCCTGAAACGACATACCCATAATACCTCATACTTTTAGGCTACAGTCATGATGTTGGGCTCATTTGAAAGGTGACACTCTCAAGTCTTAGGATTCAGAATGATTGTATGAATTACCCTAAATAGAACAGGGCCATTTGTGTTTACCCTGGTATGACATGTTTAAATGGATACTAGGAAAAGGGTCTATGGGAATCAGCAGAATCAACTCACGTTGATTGCAACTAGGCAAACAGACTATACAGTAGGTGAGAGGTCAACGAAAAACGTAAGCGTTATGATCAAAGGCTGAAAAATCTGGTAATACCTTGAGCGATTATTATGCAGTAGACATAGTGAAAACCTAACATTTGTTGGCTTTTTAGCCTCCCTTGGCCTACAGACAGCTGTGGGTGAGATTTTGTATTTACAGGAGATGCTTCAATATTTTTAAAATGGCACAAGCATTCAAATTTATTTTTTTTAATTTATTTCTGATTTTTCCCTTTTTTCTCCCAATTTAGTGGCCAATTGATCCCTATTTTAATTCAAACACCCACCCTCGTATTGCATGCGTTCGCCAACAGCATCTCTCCGGCCGGCAGTCTCGAAGGAAAGCGCCTCCCCACTTTCGTGACAAGGCGAATCCAAGCCGAACCACTGTTTTTCCGACACACACAGAGACGCATTCACATGACGAACACAAGCCGACTCCGCCCCCCTCCCGAAGACAGCGTTGCCAATGATTGCTGCTTCATCGAGTCCGGCCATAGTCGGATCTGACGAGACCGGGGCGCGAACCCCAGTCCCCAGTGGGCAACTGCATCGACACCAAGCCGATGCTTAAACCGCTACGCCACCGCGGACCACAAGCATTCAAATTTAAATCAGATTTGCAATTATCAGATGGCAACCTCTTCACTCTGAAACTACAGGCTCTATAAGGCATACGGACACAGATTTCCAAGACTTAATTTCTCACTTCGGTGTCCCAGGAAACTCATAATTCTTCTATGGTACACTGAGATCAGTTCTTATGTCACTCCAGGTGCCCTGGGGATTGGCCTTGACTAGAGAATGTACACATTTTCTCAGATTTCTCAGAGAAATATCTACTCACAGTCTTAACATTCTGTACATACCTGTCCTTTTCTCCCTCTTCCTTGAGGCTGAGGAGGATCTGGTGGAGATAGCTGTGGGTTTGAGAAAGGTAAAGTGCTCTTAATATTTAATTTATCATATTAAACTGGTCATCACAGCTGGACGGTTCCTGTGAAGTTTAGCTGTGTACCCCATTAAACCAGCATACTCTTGGAAGCTCACATTCTTCACTCCTAATCAGCCTGGCCTCAGCCTGGCCTCTCTAGATTCCAGATAAAATGAAGGCAAAGTGAGACAAATAATTACTGTAGTGATCAGTGAGCTCTCCCAGTGAGTTTGTGACGACTGAATAAAAAAAAGAGATGATGAGGTTGTAAACAAAAACATCCTGTAGGTATTCATAGGCATTATAGAAATGTCAACACTCTCTGGTACCTTCTTCCCCCGATTCAACAGGTTTTAGTGTATCCGTTGGTGTGGCGTGGACCATGGGATCCTCAAGTGCCTCCGTGGGTGTGGCGTGGACCATGGGATCCTCAAGTGCCTCCATGGGTGTGGCGTGGACCATGGGTTCCTCCGGGTCTACAGCTGTCAGATTCAGGGTCACAAGGTCTGATGTCTGTGAAAATCAGAATGAGTTTTATTGTTGCCACGTAGGCTTTCACCTAAGAGGAATTTACTTGGTCAGTTAGTGCATTCAGAAAACAATACATTGACGTGTCATAACAGTGCAAATTACAGCGATACAGTGCAAATGTATGTACAGTATGTTTGGAATTCAATATATATGATAAATAGCGCTTATATAGCACTTTTATCCAAACCCAACCCTCCAATCATTGGACAACCTGCTCTACCTCCTGAGCCACAGCCACCCCCAAGGCTATATGTACAATGCAAACAGAGAATATCCAAACAGACCTCCTCAATTAAGCTATGTTCATCACTGCAACCAGGGACCCAGCCTGTGCAAAAAGAAGGTGAACAAGTATTCGTATTAGTCACAGAAAAATGATACATTATTTTTGAATTATGACTTCAAAATAAATTGATCTTACCTTCACAGACCATGTCATGCATCCCCTCAAATTTTTTGACCATTGCTTGAGCATTGATTGTGAGCCTGGAATGGGGAAGTAGGATCTCACAGTCAAAAAGCTTCTTTTTGCTTGGCTTGCCGAGGAGAAGAGTGGGTCTGTACCCCACAGCCTGGAGTTTCTCAAGCTGGAATGACATTAAGGATCCAGTATGAAGGTTAATATCGTCAATGCAATATGCAATAGCACACTCGAAGCCATTCTATAATAAGATGAATATCAGAATGGCTGTGCCGCGATCATAGGCACAATAGTCAAAACAAAACAAAAATGTAGCTGGACAGAGAGAAATGTAAATTGTATGATTGAATTAATTGAATACCAGAAGGCCTTTTAGGCTACTTCTACTGTCAAGGTTGCAGGACATGTAGTAGCAGAACTACATCTAAAATATGATCATCCAAAATAATCACTATCAGCCCTTCTTTCAATAATATTTGTCTCTCTCATTGACAGCCACAACGCTGAGGCTGTGTATGTTTAGGTTGCAAGTCATTTATACTGCAATAGCTCATACAAAGGTTCTAAAGGGCTGTGCAGATTTGGAAAATTATGAGAATGATGCAGTGTCCATCCTTTGTCAGATTAAGTTCAACTCAATTAAATATTTATCCAAATAACCTACATACCAACAACATGGCTTCATCCTTTAAGGATGCGGTATTGTGATTTTTCTGTAGGCGACTTAGCCAGTCCTCCCGCTTGGCATCAAAATTCTGTAGCTTTTTCTGCAGCCACTGCTTTTTAGGCTGGTCCCTCTTGCAACACACTTTTGCTGCACAAAACAAGACACCCTTGCAGAAAGTGCAAGTCTTTTTGTTGGAACCTTTTTTTGTGGGAACACTCATTTTTGACAGACCAACAAAGAGTGAGAGAACGAGAGAGGGAGGCAGACAGACAAACAGACAGATGGATAGACAGACACAGACAGACAGACAGGGTAGAGACAAACAGACGGACAGATGTTGGAAATACAAGAGTGTGAGAGAGGGACAGATAGACAAAAGAGTGAGAGAGAGACGGATGGATGGATGGGTGGGCGAAAGGACAGATACACAGAATGACAGACAGAGGTTGGCTCTTAAAAGAGCCTTTGGGTTTAATAATATTGAGTGATCCAAGGGTGGGGCAAAAACAATGACTGGAGCTGCAATGACAAGGAAAAGAGAGCTGAATACTATATTGCCACATACAGTAATACTCATCCAATGTTGTCTTTTTTTGGAGGTTAGAGAAACCCTCATCTTCTCCGACCGGTCGAGCTACAGTATACCGGTGATCCGAGTTGGCTAATGCAGCTATGAGCTAGCAACTCGTGGCGAAACATGGGCTCATGTCATGCTATTGCTATGTACAAGCTATAAGGACTGTTAGTCAACTAGGTTAGCAAGTCAGTTACACGAAATTGTTGTGTTAGCCAGAAAAAGTCATTTGTGAGGCTCTCCATTCTCCAAAAAATAGCAACCCCTTCCCCACTTTGCAACGCATTAGCTCTGCGGACTATGCTAGCTAGCTAACATGCTTGCTAGCATGATAGCTAGCTGACATTATTAGCGATCTAATTCCACTCTCATTAACTATTTGGACCAAACGTTTAGGCCATACTTAAACAAATAAATGAGTAACATGGCAGAAACGTGTGTATTGTAGCCAAAACGCTCTCAAACAGAACTGCACATGCTACTATATGCGTAAGATAAAGCCTGATGGATATTTCTTAAATTTACCAGAGGAAAGGTCGACGTCGCAATGAGCGCAGCGCCGTTGTGCGCGTGGGACATTGAGATTGGCGCGCGAAGGTGCAGTTCCAATAACAACGTGTCCTTCCTTCGTTGTTCCCTTGGTCGCTCGATCCCTTCCTAAAGATACTGCTTATTATTATTATTATTAAAGTGCACGTTTTGTGTTGCCGTTCTAGAATGCAGTAGATGCGCGCACACAAGTCTATACGGTACCTTTTAACTACTATGTAAAATGTGGGCTACCAGCAATTCAACCTGTGTTGCCACATACATGGCTGCTATGTTAAGTTCGCCGAGGCAAATTAAATAAATAAACAGTTTACGACATTAGTAAGAATTCACATTATATCAATAATACACAGACCGCCCGCTCGTCCCCACTATTCGCGAAATAACGTCATTCACGTACTGACGGCTACCATTAACCACCGTTTCTCCGTAACGTTACTCGGTTGGACCAAATAAACGTAAGTTTTGCTCTATTTTATTTTATTTCCTCCAAATAAAACATGTGGTTGTTTCCATCGGAAAACTATAGCCGGACAACGTAAACCGGGAACCAGGAAGTCGACGCCCGTTATATTGATACGTTCTTTTCGTATATAGTCACGAAATGTATTTGATTCAATTCGTATGTATTTAACGAAAACGGGTGAGACTCGGTTGTGTCAGAAGTGGGATGTGCGCGGACGCGCTTCCCGAAGGAGGGGGGTAGTGTAACGTGCATGGATAAGTAGACACGCTAGCCCTTGGCTAACGGGTCGGACCCTTTAGCAGTGGCGTAACCAGGAATATTTTTGTAGGTGGGCCTGACTGAAAATGGGTGGGCCAAAATTTTCCAGCAATAATCCTTCAAACAAGACGCAAATTCGAACACATTACAGCAGTAAACACATAACACAGGTTTTTAGTACGTGACCAAGAAACATACTAAAAATTTAATAAAAACCCACTTAAACAAATACCACCCCAGTCATTCTCGCCAGGCTCTGCACAACCATTTAAACATCACTGAGGAAAACAGCCCGACTCGGTCTAAAAGGTCATGATACAACATGTAAGCTATAGGCCTATAGTATACGTTTTACAGCACAATGTGTAGACGCCGAGGGCGAGCGTTGAAGCTCGAGATTATTTCATCATAGTCCAAAGAGTCAGTAAGTTCCCTTTCAAAGGACAACAGGGGTAGATTGTTGAGGCGTGCAGTTAGCATGGAAGATCTTAGACATGTTTTGATACGGCCTGTAGTGGAGAAGAGTCTTTCAACAGTACATGAAGTCAGGGGAATGGTGATCATTGCCCTTAACAGTCTGTTGTGGTGACCCACATCTATATATCGAGAGACATTCACCTAAGAGGACGGTGTACCTTTAAGGGAAGAGGCGAGGGGTCAGATAATGCACTTCCGCTTCCGGTTCACAGTCAGTTCAGTGTCGTTGTCAGATGTATGACATGCTAAGTTGGAGCTAGTAAACTACCTCGACTACGTCTACTCTCACGTCTCTTGTCTCGTTGTTTTCTAACTCCACATTGGTGACCCCGACGTGATCGAACTACTAATACAAGTATGTCTGACAACGAAGACGCCGGGAATAATGCTGCCGCGGTACCCGCTCCGGACGCCGGTGCTAACAACATGGCTATTGTTAACGCTAGCATTTACGCCGCTACTGTGAAGCTACCCGACTTTTGGCAGCATAATCCACGGCCGTGGTTTCAACATGTGGAAGCCCAGTTCCAGCTGAGAGGGATAACGCAGGATGCAACGCAGTACTTCCACGTAGTGGCGGCGTTAGACGCATCGACAACGGCGCGAGCAATGACGCTGTTGGAAGCTCCGCCAGCTGCTGGCAAGTACGATGCTATAAAGATATTCCTCCTGAAACTATTTGAACTGTCGGAGCTGGAGAAGGCAGACCGTTTACTGTCCCTGAATGGCCTCGGCGACGGCAAACCGTCTGAGTTAATGGAAAAAAATGCTGTCTGTGCTGGGATCGGCTGATCCGGCCTTTCTTTTCACACACATTTTTCTGAGGCAGCTCCCCGCACCTGTACGCACAGCACTGGCCAGTTCTCCTCTCGCCGCCTCCAAGGACTACCGTTCTCAGGCTGCTGAAGCAGACAGGGTTTTCCTGGCCAACCGGCAACAGTTTGTGCATGCCCTGCTACCCCACCAGACCGCCCCACCACCACCACCTGTGTACGACTATATGGACACCGCGGCTGCGGTTACAGCCCGCCGCCAACCTGACGACGGGCTCTGTTATTACCATGCCAGGTTTGGGGCAAAAGCAAAACAGTGTCGCAAACCCTACAGTTACAGGTGTAGCCCGTGGAATTAGATACCACACAGGACACAATTACTTCCGGGGTTCTTGTAGCTTTAATATTATTGTTTGAACCTTCGGATGCAGATCGTTTTACTGAGTGCATAAATTCCTGTGTCTTTCGAGCAAACAGCTCATAAATGTTCACAGATGTGGCAAGTTTAACAGAAAAGATTTTAAAAGGAAAATAAATACAACATACAACATACGGTGCAAAATACGGCAGTGGACTATGTATGTTAAACAGGGTTTAACAAAGACATGTGGAACTTCCTGAAGATCGCGCAACTTCTTACTCTGTCAGTTACCTTTAAACAGAATTAAAATGCATATAAAACCTTTACATTTCCCTTACTGCCCAAATACAATGGCATGGTGTGGCTTTATGCACGCCAACATTACCTTGTCATGCCTGCAATGGCGAACAGTGGTCGACGGCTCGCGCCCAAAATCACCGAACATCAACTCCAGTAGCGTCTAAATCAAACCATCTTGTCAAATTACCGACATACAATATTGTTTGGAATAATGTTACAGGTATATTTCACAAGATATTTACCCTTACTTACTGCGGAGTCAGAGCACCGTCACACCGCAATCTTCAGGTGCTCCACACAAGAAAAAAAGAAAGAATACCCAAGATGCACTTGGATAACTTGCAGAAAGAGTACCCAAGATGCACTTGGATGACTTGCACGGAGTCACGATAAAAGTCCGCAACACTGCCACTTACTGGTCAAAACATGCTATGACAACCAAAACTATAAAAATACACTCACAATCTGCTTCACAATTTAAATACATCAAATGACATTTTACATGGCTTGACAGTGTAACAATTACATATATTAACAGTTAAACTATACTAAATTTAAGTGGAAAATCATTTAACATATTTAACAGATTTACCACCCGGCTACATACTCCCCTGCAAATATAGTCAACGTCCTCGGTGACTACGAAACATGAACTGACTCAAATACTCCCTGCAAGGCCTTTTCAAAGAGAGCAGCACCCAGGCTTGTCAAAACCTTAGAGACCATGTCTGTGCTGACTGAGACTGCATTACAGGCTGACTTTGGCAGATGAAATGGGTTTGAATGAGATCCAGCCATTTCCCGCTTGCTTTTCCTAATGGCAGGTTTAGGTGCATAGGTTCTACGTCCTGCTCCACCAGCATCATCTGTTAGTACGGGCCTGTCCCTGTTTTCAATAATGGGCAAGTCACTGTCGCTAACGTCTGGATGCACATCATTAACACATTCTGTTTCTGTGCCACAATTTCTCATATCTGAATAACCTTCCTCAGGTCCTTCACCGTCACTCTCATCTGTGGGTGCTGTCACATGTAAACTAACACTTTCTGCTGCAAGAGGCAGGTTAGGTACTTGCACAAGCCGGCGAGGGATGACTTCCTCAACAATAACAAAATCAGCATCAGGTGACTCAGGCTCATCCTCAGCTACAGGCTGTGTAGTGGTCTGTAACCTAGTTCTAGTTCTTGGTTTGGGAACTGGTTTTGCACAAGGTCGCAACTCTGACCTATGAACTCTTTTAATGGGACCTCCCTCAAAAGGTTCAACAGAGTGTGTGGTACCCTGGATGTCAACTACCTTGTAGACTGTTGAGGTCCATGTGTCCTGAATCTTATGTCTACCTGGGGGTCTGTGACGTAGGAAAACCAACTGACCAATGTCCACAGGAGGACAATACACCTTCTCATTTTGCAGTGAGATCCTCTCAGCTGCCTTCTGCTCTGAGTACTCTCTGGCTCTCTCGTGTGCCTGTCGGAGTCTCTCCTGATGAACAGACAACCAATCCTGTTTCCTGTCTGACACACACTCACGCCCTAATAAAGCATCTACTGGGAGATGTGGCTGTACCCCGAAAAGCAAATAATAAGGCGAGTACCCTGTGGTGGAATGAGGAGTGACATTATAGGCATATACTACTTCAGACAGATGCTCTGGCCAACGCTTTTTTTTCTCTGGTGGGAGTGTCCTTAACAAGTCATGGAGTGTGCGATTGTATCTTTCACACTGACCGTTTCCCTGTGGCCTGTAGGGAGTTGTCCGTGTCTTTTTAACCCCATAGAGTTTGCACAGCTCTGCTATAATTTCACTCTCGAAATTTCGACCTTGGTCTGAGTGCAGTCTCTCTGGGACCCCATATTTCATGAACCACTCCCTGAGCAAAACTTTAGCTGTAGTGTCAGCCTTCTGGTCTTTGGTAGCATACGCTTGTGTGAACTTTGTAAACACATCGGTCACAACAAGGACATTTTCACGGCCATCTGAAGCTGCCTCCAACACTGTAAAATCAACAGCCACCACTTCTAGAGGTCGGGAGGCCAGGAATGCCTGAACTGGAGCATGGATTTTTGGCTGAGGCATCTTGGTCAAAATGCACCGCTCGCAGTTTTTAACCCAGCTTTCAACATCCTCGCATAGCCCTACCCAAAAACACCTCCCTCTTAGCAAGTTTACAGTGCGCTCTATGCCCTGATGTCCCATGTTGTTATGTACATTTTCTAGAACTTGGTCCCTCAAACAACTAGGCACGAGTAACTACCACACTTCTCCATGACGTGGGTCTGTGATAACCCTGTACAACAACCCTTCTCGTTGTTGTATGCATCTCCATTGTTTCAACAATCTTTTCACTTGACTAGACAGGGCTGCTCTCTCTCTGGGACATGGCCTCCTCCCCCGATCCCAAAATGCCCTAAACTCTTTTAGGGTGGGGTCACCGGCCTGAAAACCTACCAGCTCCTCTCTGGTATAACCTGGCAGTGTGGGGGTGTTGCCCTGTTTAGTACCTGTCTCACCAGACCTCGACTCCCCAGCACGGATCTGTCTCACTTTGTAACACTCCAGACCTCTAGAGACAAGACCAGGATCCAGAACTGTTCCTCGCTCAATCAGGTTACACACAGTGATACAGTCGTCAAAATCCGAGTCAGGGTCTGTTTCAGGCTCCCCTGCAAACTCCTGCCTAGAGAGAGCATCTGCGGCGGCATTTTTGCAACCAGGACGGTACTTAACCTCGAAATCAAAAACAGACAGTTGCGCTACCCACCTCTGCTCTATAGCACCTAACTTGGCTGTCTTGAGGTGGCAGAGGGGATGTTATCAGTCAGGACAACAAACTTTGAACCAAGCAAGTAACCCCTGAATTTTTCAGCAACTGCCCATTTTAAGGCAAGCAACTCCAACTTCATGCTACTATAATTTCGGTCATTCTTCTCAGCCTGGCGTAGTCTGCGGCTAGCATATGCTAGGACACGTCTGGTGTCACCTTGCTGCTGACACAATACAGCGCCTAATCCATGCTGACTAGCATCTGTCTCAACTACAAATGGCTGTGTGAAGTCGGCAAAACCCAAAATGGGAGCAGAGGTAAGTTTTTCCTTTAACTGCTCAAAGGAAGAGTCACACTCTGGTGTCCACATATTACAAAACTGGTGACCTACTTTCCCTGTTTTTTTCACACCTGAACATTTGTTGACTAGGTCATGCAGTGGCCCGGCAATCTGTGAGAAGCCTCAAATGAATCTCCTGTAGTAACTACAGAAACCCAAGAACGACTGCAGCTCTTTGGCAGTGGTTGGGACCTTCCAGTTCTTAACAGCAGAGACCTTGGAGGGGTCAGTTCCTATACCTTCTGCTGACACCTGATGACCCAAAAACTTTACTGACTGTTGTAGAAAAGCACACTTCTGCAACTTCACCTTAAGGCCCGTCTCTGCCAGTCTCTTAAACACAGTCTCAAGTCTCTCCAAATGCTGCTCAAATGTCTCTGAAAAAACCAAGATGTCATCTAGGTAGACCAGGAGTATCTGAAAAAGGAGATCATTCATAGTAACTTGCATAAGTCTCTGAAATGTAGCTGGACCGTTACAAACACCAAAAGGCATTCTCACGTACTCATACAGACCAAACGGTGTAGTAAATGCAGTCTTAGTCCGATCTCTCTCATGCATAGCTACCTGGTGGTATCCGCTCGCCAGATCTATGGTCGAAAAGAACTTTGCCCCTCTCAGCGCATCAAAACTCTCATCAATTCTCGGGAGCGGGAATGCATCACGTCTTGTCTTTGAGTTGAGTTTCCTGTAATCGACACATAGCCTCAGACTACCATCTGCCTTTCTCACTAGTACTATGGGCGAAGCATAAGCACTAGAGCTTTCTTGAATGACACCTTTTTTAAGCAGCTTGCCAATATGTTCCCTGACTTCACTGTACTGTGTGGGTGGGATTCGTCTGTATGGCTGTGTTACAGGTATGTCATCTGTCAGATGGATCTCATGTTGTACTTTGTCAGTGTGGCCTAGATCTTCATCTTCTGTTGCAAACACAAAAGAGTACTTCTCCAGTAACAAAGTCAGCTGTGCTTGCTGTTCTGGGCTACCACAAAAATTGAGCTTGCCGAGAATTTCCTGCACATCTGTCGGTGTTTCGGGGTGTTCACTGATACTCACTTGTTCAGTGTCTGCTGAGATTCTCTGGAACTGTACCTCACAAAGCTCATCACTTTTCACACAGTCTACCTGAGTGAAAACCCCTAGCCTAGTCCGTGGCCCTAGCCAGATATCTTCATCAGACATGCTCATGACTCGGACTGGAAAAATGTGATTGCCCGATGAAACCAAAGTAGGCACAACAACCAAACCTCCAGGAACGGGGACACCCACAGACTCCAGCAACAAAAAAGAACCATCCTCACTCACAGTCCTGAGTCCCCTAGCCATAACTGTAGCAGCAGATGAAGCAGGTATATGGACTACATCCTTACCAGCTACCCTAGCGAAAGAGAGTCTGTCTGTTGCATGTACTGCATGAAGATGATTAAAAGCCTCTCTCCAGTTTGAGTCAAACCTCTCCTGCAGTGTGGTGTCAAACTCAGTGTGTACTAGCTCTCTGCATTTTTTGACAATGTTCATCCCTATTAGACCTGGAACAGAGGAAGAGTGTTCAGAATCTTTAACTATCAGAAAACCTCGCTCTGGGATAGTCAGACCCATGGCTTCTACATCAAGCTCCACATAGCCCATATAGGGTATGTCTAATCCATTAGCTGCAGTGATCTTTAACCACTCAAATGCCGGGTGAATGTCTTCGCCTTTCACTGACAGGTGTTCCCTGAAAAAACTCTCAGAAATTGTACTGACCTGGCTACCAGTGTCAAGTAAGCAGGACACTGTAACACCTCGTAGTTTCACCTCAACAGTTTTACATTCTCCGACTGCACGCTCTAAGATCCTGCTTCTGTCTGGAGTCTCTTTTGGTGAGCCAGCTTCCTCCCCTCGAGTTGTGTGGCTCATGACAACTGAGGGTGCGAGTTTTCCTGCACTACATAAGAACTAGGTGTTGCGTCCCCTTGACCCCCTCTGGCCTGTGAGCATTTTCTTGCAATGTGACCTATGCCTCTACACTTGAAACAGATAGGCTGACCATCTGGTGTGAACTTTGGCTGGGGTCTAGGTCGTGGCTTGGGCTCTAGGAATGTCTGTTGAGTGCTGCGCTTACTCAGTTCACCTACAGCAAAGGCTAGGTCAGCAAGTGTTTTGCCTAACTCTGCTAGCTGTTTTTCCTGATGGGCTACTGCTCTCCGAACATCATTTAATGCAGTACCTTGGTCATTGTTTGTTTTAATAATAGAGCACTGGGTTTCTGGAACCTCTGATGTAACTTGGTTGCTCTTTATGACCCTGGGACGATGAGACCTGCTGTCCTCCATCTCCCACAGGAGGGCCTCGTTCCTCACATCTAGAAGACTGCTCTTTGGTTTGTCCCTAACCATTTTCCTGAGTTCACGCCTGAGTGCTGCTTCTCTTAAACCCTCAATAAACCGGTCTCTGAGCACAGTTTTCTCATTAGGTATTACATCTGTGGACTGTTTCACTACAGAGCTCAAAATCTGGGATAGTGCATGGGAGTAGTCACGGAGGTCTTCTCCATCAGTTTGGTTACGGTTGTAAAAGGTCTGCAAAAGCTGTGTGGAACTGCGCTTTTCCCCAAATGCATTGCTCAGGTAAGAGTATAAATCACTGGGCCCCACTGACTGACCCCTCATGCATAGTCGCACCTCTTCCAATGCAGGGCCACGCAATAGAGATAGTATATAGTCACATTGTTCTTCTGTTGTTTGCTCTCTGTATCTTAAAACCCTTTCAACCTCCAATAAACTCTTCGACAGATCTCCTGTCTGTACCACACTCCCCACTAAATGCTTGGATCTGACGTTCTCTTGGAACGTAGATGTATGAACGTGTGGGTGCACTGTTATCACTTGCTCTCTGAGCCCTTGCTTCACCATTTAACCTGGTGAGCTCATCTCGCAGTCTGGCGAGCTCTTGCATGGTGGTCTGCATTTCTTTTGTAGCACCTTCACCTATACCCGTTATGCCACCTGAGGTGTGGCCATTATCATTACGTGAACTCCCTTCATCACCAGAATCACTAGACATAATGATATATTAATCTTTACTCAGTCCAGTATAAATGAGGATATTTAGTTCAAAACCTGGTTCAAGGATACTACAAGGACAGTCTTTAACTTGGAGCCTTGCTGAATCTTGGTCTTTGTAGCTGAAGTTAGCGCTGGAGTCCTCTGCGCTGGTACAGCTGAGTCGTGTGACACAGGAAGCACCAGAACCTCGTAGAGCCCCTCACGTCGTCTCTCGCTGGTCACCACCTCCACAGCAGGATGGCTTCAGACTCAACACCAACGGACGTCACCAGCAATCTTCACCACTGCCGTATTTTTTTTAAGTAAAAATAAGCCACTCTGTTGCCAATTTAAAAAAAATGTTTTAGCTACACCCCACTCCTGGTACCAAAATTATGTAGCCCGTGGAATTAGATTTAGCTTTAATTTTATTGTTTGAACCTTCGGATACAGATCGTTTTACTGAGTGCATAAATTCCTGTGTCTTTCGAGCAAACAGCTCATAAATGTTCACAGATGTGGCAAGTTTAACAGAAAAGATTTTAAAAGGAAAATAAATACAACATACAACATACGGTGCAAAATACGGCAGTGGACTATGTATGTTAAACAGGGTTTAACAAAGACATGTGGAACTTCCTGAAGATCGCGCAACTTCTCACTCTGTCAGTTACCTTTAAACAGAATTAAAATGCATATAAAACCTTTACATTTCCCTTACTGCCCAAATACAATGGCATGGTGTGGCTTTATGCACGCCAACATTACCTTGTCATGCCTGCAATGGCGAACAGTGGTCGACGGCTCGCGCCCAAAATCACCGAACATCAACTCCAGTAGCGTCTAAATCAAACCATCTTGTCAAATTACCGACATACAATATTGTTTGGAATAATGTTACAGGTATATTTCACAAGATATTTACCCTTACTTACTGCGGAGTCAGAGCACCGTCACACCGCAATCTTCAGGTGCTCCACACAAGAAAAAAAGAAAGAATACCCAAGATGCACTTGGATAACTTGCAGAAAGAGTATCCAAGATGCACTTGGATGACTTGCACGGAGTCACAATAAAAGTCCGCAACACTGCCACTTACTGGTCAAAACATGCAATGACAACCAAACCTATAAAAATACACTCACAATCTGCTTCACAATTTAAATACATCAAATGACATTTTACATGGCTTGACAGTGTAACAATTACATATATTAACAGTTAAACTATACTAAATTTAAGTGGAAAATCATTTAACATATTTAACAGATTTACCACCCGGCTACACAGGGTTCAGGGAAACGCCAAGGCCGGCGCTCGTTAACGGCTATGGGCGCCGGCCGTGACTGCAAGCTGTTGTTCATCAGAGACTCCTTGTCGGGCCGGCGGCTGCTGGTTGACTCTGGCGCTCAACGCAGCATACTACCAGCACAAGCTGTGGACACGATGACCGACAGTCACGGCCCCCAGATGGACGCCGCCAGCGGCACGTCCATTCGGACGTACGGTATCAGACATGTGGACGTGTGTTTTGGCGGCCGACGTTTCGGCTGGGACTTTGTGATGGCTGCTGTATCCACCCCGCTCCTAGGTGCGGATTTCCTCTGTGCTTTCAACCTGCTGGTGGATGTTAAAACTGTCGCGTGATTGATGCCGTCTCTTTTGCGTCATACCCCTGCACGCTTGGGGGGGCTGGAGCGCTATGCCTCGCTAACACACTCTCCACCGGGGATCCATACCAACGCCTGCTCGCCAATTTCCCCGAGCTCACCACACCCACCTTCTCCTCGGCGGTGGCCAAGCACGGCCTGGAACATCATATCACCACAGTGGGCCCCCCAGTTTACGCCCGGGCCCGACGCCTCGACTCGGCCAAGCTCGCAATAGCCAGGGAGGAGTTTTCGACTATGGAGCACCTCGGCATTGTCCGCCGTTCTGACAGCCCGTGGGCGTCCCCTCTTCACATGGTTACTAAGGCCGACGGGGGTTGGCGCCCGTGCGGGGACTACCGTCGCCTAAACAATGCCACGACCCCCGACCGGTACCCCATACCGCACATACAAGATTTCTCTACCCACCTGGCGGGCGCTGCCATCTATTCCAAAATCGACTTAGTGCGGGGGTATCACCAAGTGCCGGTCCACCCACTGGATGTCCCAAAAACGGCTGTCATCACACCCTTTGGGCTCTTTGAGTTCTTACGTATGCCTTTCGGCCTTAAAGGGGCGGCGCAGACGTTTCAACGCCTTATGGATTCTGTGCTCCGCGACATGCCATTTTTGTTTGTGTACTTAGACGACATCCTCGTGGCCAGCGCGCCGGCGGAGGAACACATGATGCACCTCAGACAGCTGTTCGACAGGCTCAGCGAACATGGCCTCATCATCAACCCAGCTAAGTGTCAGTTCGGGGAGTCGTCCATCACTTCCTCGGGCACCACATCACTCCACAGGGGGCCGTTCCCCTCCCTGCCAGGGGTGAGGCTGTCACCATGTTCCCCCGCCCCCGCACTGTACAGTCGCTGTAGGAATTCCTGGGCATGGTGAACTTTTATAACCGTTTCCTGCCCCGTGCCGCCCACATCATGCGTCCCCTGTATGAGGCCCTGCGGGGTAAGAAGTCTAAGGACGAGCTGGACTGGTCTTCGGGGATGGACGAGACTTTTGTGGCCGCCAAGACCGCGCTGGCCAACGCTGCGCTGCTAGCTCACCCGTCGCCTGCCGCCCCCATAGCCCTTACAAAGGATGCCTCCGACTACGCCATGGGGGCCGTGTGTGAGCAGTGGGGGGGGGGCTGGCAGCCGTTGGCGTTCTTCAGTAAACAACTCAGTGAGAGCGAGCGCAAATACAGCACCTTTGATAGGGAACTACTGGGTCTCTTCCTCGCAACCAGACGCTTTAGGTTCCTATTGGAGGGCCGACAGTTCACCGCTTTCGTGGACCACAAACCGCTGACGTTCTGTATGACCAAAACCTCAGAACCGTGGTCTGGGCGTCAGCAGCGCCATCTCGCGGCGGTTTCCGAGTTTACCACGGACATACAACACGTGTCGGGCAAGGATAACATCGTCGCCGACTGCCTTTCACGGGCGGTTGTTAACGCCGTTCACTTGGGACTCGACTATGCCGCTATGGCAGCGGACCAAGCCAAGGACGCGACCGTTCAAGACTACCGGTCGACCCCTACGGCGCTACGGCTGGAGGACGTGACGTTCGACGCGGCCAACACCACCCTCCTCTGTGACATATCCACCGGTCAACCGCGCCCCCTGGTGCCTACTTCCTGGCGGCGCCGAGTTTTCGACACCGTCCACGGCCTTTCCCACCCGGGAGTGAAGGCCTCGACCAAGCTGGTGAGCGTCACGTTCGTTTGGCCTGGGCTCCGTAAGGATGTTAGAGCCTGGGCCGGCTCGTGTGTGGCGTGCCAACGCGCCAAGGTGCACCGCCATACCAAGGCCCCTTTGGCGCCGTTTGTGGTTCCAGAGAGGCGGTTTGACCACGTCAATGTTGACCTGGTGGGTCCCCTGCCCCCCTCCCGTGGTTATACGTTCCTCCTCACTATTGTGGACAGGGCCACCAGGTGGCCAGAGGCTATTCCCTTGTCCTCCACGACGGCAGCAGAGGTAGCACGGGCGTTCATCGGCTGCTGGGTGGCCCGTTTTGGCACGCTTGGTGACATCACGAGCGACCGGGGCTCCCAGTTTACCTCGGAGCTCTGGACGGCGGTCGCTGAGCACCTGGGGGTGAAGAGCCACCGCACTACAGCGTACAACCCGCAGAGCAACGGACTTTGTGAGCGGTTCCATCGGGACATGAAAGCCGCTCTGCGGGCAAGCCTCACTGGCTGCGACTGGATGGACCGGCTCCCGTGGGTCATGCTTGGCCTGCGTTCGGCCCCGAAGGAAGACCTCCAGACCCCCGCTGAGCTGGTGTATGGCCAGCCCCTGCGGATTCCGGGGGAGTTTCTTCCGGATGCTACGGCTCCCTGGTTGGCTGCCTCTCACCTCAGTGCGTCCCGGAGCGCTGCCAGTGCCTTCGCTCCCGTTCCGATGTCTCAACACTGCCTCCCGCGGTCCTACGTCCCCAAGGATCTGCCATCGGCGAGGTACGTCTTCATTAGGCACGACAGCCATCGGTCCCTGCTGCAGCCCCCATACGACGGGCCCTTCCGCGTCCTGGAGGCGGGGGATAAGAACTTTGTGGTGGACATGGGGGGCAGGCCGGAGCGGGTCGCTATAGACCGTCTCAAGCCCGCTCACTTGGACATTGGGGAGCCAATGCAATTAGCCCTACCTGCCTCTGTTCCTGCTTCGGCCCCGCCTATGGCCCGGGTTTCGGCCCCATCTGTTTCCCCTCCTGTGAAGCGCAGCCGTTATGGCCGCAGGGTCCGCCCCCTGACTCGTCACCTGTTTTCCCCGTGACTTTGCACTATGTCATTGACTGTTCTGTTGTAGAGTCTATTTTTATGTTCATGACTTGCACTTTTGCTGTTTTGCGTTGTTTTGTGTAGGTGAATTCTGGGGGGGGGCTGTGTGGTGACCCACATCTATATATCGAGAGACATTCACCTAAGAGGACGGTGTACCTTTAAGGGAAGAGGCGAGGGGTCAGATAATGCACTTCCGCTTCCGGTTCACAGTCAGTTCAGTGTTGTTGTCAGATGTATGACATGCTAAGTTGGAGCTAGTAAACTACCTCGACTACGTCTACTCTCACGTCTCTTGTCTCATTGTTTTCTAACTCCACACTGTTAATGTTTGGGAAAACGTCAGAGTTGCAGCTGTCCAGCACTTCAATGAGGGATGGGTAACACTGACCCCTCTCCACTTTACGACGCAGTGCCTGAATGAAAACGGTCCATTCCGAACCCTCAAATTTACCAAGTGCAATACAATGGGGGGGGGTTTGCTAGCCTGATGTTTCGAGCATGCCTGGCGGAGGTGCTTCCAATCTACAAACCCGCTTCGAAAAAACGTGTTTTCCATATGGGGCTCGGGGAAATGCCTACACATTTTACAGAAAACAGCGTTCCTTGCTGAGCTGTATTCAAGCCACTTAGATTCTTCATACCACTTATGGGGAAAAAGAACGTAATTTTCCTGAAATGTTAGTTGCGGGGAACACTAATTTAGGCTGCGTGGGTGGCTCATCCACAGCAGACACATCTGACGGTGGCATGGTCAAGGGAATCGTCTCACCGTCGTCAGAGGGGGGAGGAGAAGCTGCCTGCAACGGAGAAGCTGTAGCCTCCTCTGTCGTTCTCTCCGGCGGTATCTCACTCTCATTGGGCGTCTCAGTCGGTGCTGGAGTAGGTGTGCTTTCCTCCTCCTCCATCCGTGGCTTTTTAAAAAAGCGGAAGATTGAACTTTGTTTCGCCATTCCATAAGTTATGGCTAACTGTTGGCTGTTGGCTAGTTAGCAGCAGTGAAAAATACAGAGCGTGATGGTATGCGTGCTCAGATTTTGCAGCTCTACGTACGTAAAAGGGGCCGGCCTACGTGCTTGTAAGCCAGCGTGATTGGGTGGGCCTGGGCTTGAAATGGGTGGGCCTGTGACAGGCCAGGCCCACCCGTGGTTACGCCCCTGCCCTTTACTCGACTGGTTCACGTAGTCGCCCGGTTCGCGTCCTGGCTGTGACGATTCGCGGGGACGCGAATCTCGAAGTAAGGGGGCAATGTAACGATCACGGTGAATAGGCTCGGTAGCCCTTGCCTAACGGGTCAGACACTTTAGTCAAGTGGTTAGCGATGTCTCCCGCGGTGCGGGGAATGGGTTCGCGTCCCGGCTGCGGCGGTTCCCATGGTTGCCCCCCGAATTCGCTACAGTGGTGTCAGAAGTGGGATGCGCGGACGCACTTCCCAAAGGAGGGGGGTACTGTAACGTGCATGGATAAGTAGACACGTTAGCCCTTTTTATCATAGACCCCTCAATAGCGCCGCCCATGATTAATAGGCGGCGCTATTGAGAGGCTAAGGGATGGTATTGTCCCCTATTCATTAACGTATAGGCCTAATGGGAAATTTGATTGTAATTTTGAGTCAAATGCTCACAGTTGAATGAGGTTCCTTGAATTGTAATTTAGCAAGATGTAGACTTTCTTATTTGTAAGTGCCAGTCCATTGTTGCGTTAAGCAATTTTTTTTGTGTGTCCTTCTTCTTACTCCTTTTCGAACATGTAAGAAATAATCTGACGCATACAGAGATTTGTTCACTGAGTTTGATGTGTGGATTTGTGGATCACTTCAGATTATTGGCAATGGTTTATCTGTATGTTATATCCAATATCAGTTTTGACAAAAGTTGTAATTTAACTGATCCTGCTCTGTATTACAGTGTGCTATGACAGAAGAGGAGGACAACAGGATGGAGAGACCCCAGATTGTAACACGGGAATTGAGGAGATGGAGAGAGTAAGGGCCTCGGAGTAAGGCAATACCCCCCACTGCATTGCAAGAGGACGAGAGGAGGATGAGAGAGGTGGAAGACTTCTTGCGAACATGCCTGGACAAGACTGCACACGTCCAGAGATTTCTCCAGGAGAGATCTATTCATGAAGAGGAACTTTTCAAATCCAAAGATGCAAATGCCACTCTTTCTGCCAAGGAGGCCATGGAGGAAGAAAATAAGTCAACTGAATTGCAAGAGGAGAGGATGAGGATGACAGAGGTAGAATCTCTTGCATGCCATCCTGAACAGGACTGCACAACTCCAGAGATCTTTCCAGGAGAGATCTATTCATCAACAGGAAATCCTCTGTCAGAATGAGACCCTCCTGACTGAGTGTCTTCTCAAATCCGAAGAGGCACAGGCTGCTCGTTCTGCCAAGGAGGCCATGAAGCGAGAAAAGGAGTTGATCCTCCTGGACAAAGACAAGCTCCTGCAGGAGGCGGAGACCCTGCAGAGATATGCTGTCCTGCAGAGAGCTGCTACCCTAAATGCGGAGAAGTTAAAAACTGCTGCCATGGAAAAAACAAAGGCTCTGGTGGAGCGGGTGGAATGCCTTGCTGATGATGCGAAGCTTAGGGAGCAGAGCAAAGAAAAGATGGCTGCTTCCCTCCTCCAGGCAGAGGAGGACTTAAATAGACACCTCCAGCAATGGCAGGAGGAGAAGGAGCGTCTCCTTATTTATCAAAAAAACTCCTCTGTCAGAATGAGACCCTCCAGAATGAGTGTCTTCTCAAATCCAAAGAGGCACAGGCTGCTCATTCTACCAATGAGGTCATGGAGCGAGAAAAGGAGTTGATCCTCCTGGGCAAAGACAAGCTCCTGCAGGAGGTGAAGGCCCTACAGAGATATGCTGTCCTGAAGAGAGCTGCCGCCCTGAAGGCAGAGAAGTTAAAAACTGCTGCCATGGAAAAAACAAAGGCTCTGGTGGAGAAGGTGGAGCGCCTTGCTGACGATGCTGAGCTTTGGGAGCAGAGCACAAACAAGAAGATGGCTTCTGTCCTCCTCCAGGCACATGAGGAGTTAAATAGACACCTCCAGCAGTGGCAGGAGGAGAAGGAGCATCTCCTTATTTATCAAAAGGAATTCCTCTGTCAGAATGAGATCCTCCAGAGCAAGAGAGATGCCGCCTTGCAGAGAGATGCCGTCCAGAAGGAGGAAACATCCTCTCCTGATGAAGAGGCAATGGAGGCCAAGGGAGAACATAAGGTCAAGTCCAAGCAGGGCCGTGTCCGACGCTTCTTCGGGAGGCTGAGGAGGAGGTTTTGATGCATTTGTTCGCCCTTTGACAGATTTTTGTTGAAAGCGCCCTTTTCTCTTCAAACCCACTAACCAATGGCCAACAACGGCTTAAAAAAATAAAATGACCTGTCTCTGTCATTGCAAGCCATCCTGAACAGGACTGCACACCTCCAGTGATCTCTCCAGGAGAGATCTATTAATCAAGAGGAGAAAAGGAGTCAATCCTCCCAGACAGAGACAAGCTTCTGTAGCAGGTGGAGGCCCCACAGAGAGATCCTGTCCTGCAGACAGCTGCTGCCCTGAATGCGGAGGAGTTAAAAACTGCTGCTATGGAGAAAACAAAGATTCTGGTGGAACAGGTGGAATGCCTCAATGGAGATGCTAAGCTTAGGGAGCAGAGCGAAGAAAAAATGGCTGCTGCCTTCCTCCAGGCAGAGGAGGAGTGAAATAGACACCTCCAGCAGCAGCAGGAGGAGAAGGAGCATCTCCTTATTTATCAAAAGGAACTCCTCTGTCAGAATGAGACCCTCCAGACCGAGTGTTTCCTCAAATCCAAAGAGGCAAAGGCCGCTTGTTCTGCCAAGGAGGCCACGGAGTGAGAAAAGGAGTCGATCCTCCTGGAAAAAAACATGCTCCTGCAGCAGGGGAAGGCCCTGCAGAGAGATCTTGTCCTGCAGACAGCTGCTGCTCTGAATGCAGAGAAGTTAAAAACTGCTGCTATGGAGAAAACAAAGGCTCTGGTGGAGCAGGTGGAACACCTCGCTGACGATGCCGAGCTTTGGGAGCAGAGCATAAACAAGAAGATGGCTTCTGTCCTCCTCCAGGCAGAGGAGGGGTTAAATAGACACCTCCAGCAGCGGCAGGAGGAGAAGGAGTGTCTCCTTATTCATCAAAAGGAACTCCTCTGTCAGAATGAGACCCTCCAGACTGAGTGTCTCCTCAAATCCACAGAGGCACAGGCCACTTATTCTGCCAAGGAGGCCATGGAGCGAGAAAAGGAGTCGATCCTCCTAGACAAAGGCATGCTCCTGCAGCAGGTGGAGGCCCTGCAGAAAGATGCTGCCTTGCAGAGAGATGCTGCCCTGAAGGGGGAAACATCCTCTCCCGATGAAGAGAAGATGGAGGCCAAGGGAGAACATAAGGTCAAGTCCAAGAATGGTCATGTCTGGCGCTTTTTTGGGAAGCTGAGGAGGATGTTTTGATGCTGTTGTTCCCCCTTTGACAGAGATCTTTATTGAAAGAGCCCTTCTCTCTTCAAGCCTGCTAACCAATGAACAACAACGGCTTAAAAAATAAAATGACCTGTCTCTGTCATTTTTTCGTTGTGTTATTATTATCAGTTATTCATTATACTTAAAACTGAGGATAAATTGACATTACAGGGAGATAGACATATCAAGTGTGTCTTGTATACTTGTATGTAACTTGTATGAAGTCTGTGTACATTCATATATACTTTCATTAAATATGTAGTATACATTTAGAATGTTACCGATGGAAATAATCAAAAAACAAATGTAGTTGATGTAAGTCTATTCAGGATGGTAGCTTTGATTTTATTTTTTGGTGTTACTCAGCTGTTATGTTCACTACTAAAGGCCTTCCCAAGCATTTTAAAACCCTGAAATCAAGTAAATGGTGAGATATTCTTGGCTTGGTGGTCCTGTATTACGAAGGACTCACTTTTTAAACAGTGTGAGTATTGAATGAATGTGTCCCCCGGAACATGTGGCGTAGGCAGAAATCACAGTGTGGGTGGGCACAGAGAAAATCAGGTGGGCCTAGCCCATCCAAGACCAACCATACTTAATAGGTTCAGAAACGCATGTTAACCAAAATAGAACACTGAATATACACTTTCCAAAATGCAACACAGTTTAATCATACAAGCCTTATACATCATCAGAGGCCATGTTACACACCAACACGAACATTAACAGCATCTCATAGCCTGACACGGTGGCCACACACACACACACACACACACACACACACACACACACACACACACACACACACACACACACACACACACACACACACAAACACTTACACAAACAAATACACACACACAAACACACGCAAATACACACACACAAACATACACATACACAGACACACACACACAAACACACACATACACGCAAACACACACACACACTCACACACACACCTGGTCAGCATGACTCTTCCACTGGACTTTGTTCCTCCTCTGAAATAAAAAAAAACCAGACATAACATATTGTAGTTTGTATCTCAAATCAAAGACTTATAATTATTTTGAGACATTGATTGTTGACTTGTGTGTCAGTGGTAGAACACAACAGTGTGTTAATATCAAGCACCACTGAGCTCTCAGCTGAAAAGACGCAGGCCTCGTTCTACTGTTCACAGTAAGACGATCAGAACGCAGCTGCTTTTGAAATGACAGTTCTTCTGCAACAATGATGACTCATGTCAGATACCAGTGACAACGTGTCTGCTCTAAGTGTACAGTGTTCGAACCCTGCAGTGTGGGCTCCTTCCAGTCCCCCGAGCAGGATGGTGTTGACGTTCCACATTCCAGCCACATATTCCTCCTTCTTCCTCTTCAGAGCCTCCAGCCTCTCCCTCACACATCTGCTGTCTCACACACACACACACACACACACACACACACACACACACACACACACACACACACACACACACACACACACACATAATGTGTAAATTCCCCCACTCTCTCTCTCTCTCTCTCACACACACACACTCTAATAATGTGTACATTCCCCCACACACTCACTCTCTCTCGCTCTCTCTCTCACACACACACACACGCACACACACACACACCCTCCACTTGACTCCCCACCCCCCACATCATATACACAGACACACCCACATGCTCAAAATTTCAAAGACATTCATTCAAACTCACAAAAATTCATTCATTCATACACATTTATGCTGCTGCATGCTTGTGGATGCTGCTGGGGCTGACTTGTACAACCAGATCACAGTTTTTGGTTCAGTGTGGATCTTTGTGCAGTGGGAAAGTTCTGAAACCCTCTGATCCTGTAAATCCATTTATTCTGTTTCTTGAAAAACATGGTGATTTAGAGATTTACTCAATACATCCAATCCTTGTTTTGCTGTAAAATTTCAACTGACAGCATTATTGAAATATATATGTGAATGGATTTGCAACACCAGGTAGAGTTTACTTTAAAATAACCCCATTAACATTCACAAAACACAGCTTTCACTGTGATGCATCCTCAATTAAAGTCAAGATCAAGAAAAACTAACCCATCTGTACCAAAATCACTCAACACCAATGAAGCAAAGAAATAACCTGATCAAGTGAAAATAAAAAATGAGAGTTGAAGGCTTTATAGGAGGGTATATAATATAGATCACACTTGCAGAACTTACAACCTAACGACATCTTTATTCTCGGCTGTTGTTGGCCACAGCCATGCCGTACAGATCACCATTAACTCAACAATTCACTCATGTAAAACAACGAAAAACAATAAGTAACTAGCGGACCAGCCCTCCCCCCCTCTGCTCCACCAACCATAGGCACATAACATGCATTCCGTAATTGGCAGAGAGCCAGGAGATGATAGACTGACTCCGCTAATCAGCACTCCCAACAGTACAGGGTTGCTACACTATATTCAGAAGACTTAGCACTACTCAGATATCTGAGATATCATTGCCTGTCAATATCCGTGATGAGTCAACTGCGTTCTTTCACATTGTCAAATTGGAAGAACCTGTCTGACGCTGAGGAATTTTCAGACAGGCCTCTTTGATTTCTTTGTGAGGACAATTCATATAGGAAGTTTGCTTACTTTGAATGTTTGACCATGTATGACCAACACCATGTTTAACTTTAGTTTGCATTGCTTGGATAGATGCTTAAAGCTCATGTGCAGCAAATCAAAGTTAGTGCTATAAAGTGTCTTCTCCTCTGTGAACTGATAAAGGTCTAATATTAACTGTTAGCTGATAGCAGAAGAATGAATGGGAAACTCACTCGAATGTAACAAGGTCTGAAGGAACGGTCCAAGAGAATTACGAGCTGGAAGATAAGGACAAGGGGAGACCTATGAGCTCTTTGAGTAAGTTCTGTTATGATGACAGGCCAGCAATAAAGATGACCTACTTCCTCCAAACAGGGCTAGGGAGAAACTCAGGGTCCATACCATTATGATCATGACAATAAGCATGTTTGGGCTGCAAGGTACATATAAAGGGAGTGTGCTCTGAGATCAGGGTGCACACTTAAGTATCAATGCTTTGTGCGTCTGTTCATGAGTATATTAAAAAGTGTGACAATACTGTAAGAGATTTTTGTCTCGCTCCTCATTTAGTGTCAGAGTGGAATCAAATAATTGCCACGACAATTTGGGGGCAGCATCTGGGAAGCCTACCTTATATTCTTCTTTGACTCATTCTCTGCACGGATTAAATCTGGCCGGCCAGTCTGGTGAAGGGGTTGAAAAATCACCTAAGACCTAGGAAGTCTGCCTCCCCTGAGGACAGCTCGTAGCCGACTCCCGGGGTTGAGAAGAGACTGTTTGTGAGATTGTGGGGAGAGGAATTGTGTGATATGGCTTTTTTATTTAAACGGCCTGGGAACGCCTTGGAATCCCCCAGGAGGAGCCGGAGCGCGTTGCTGGGGAGAGGGACGTCTGGAGTGCCCTACTTAGCTTGCTGCCACCGCGACCCGACCTCAGAGAAACGGCTGATGATGAATGAATGTAGCCTATAGAGTTTATCAGGGTTCGTACCCCTCGCTCCTCATTTAATGTCAGAGTGGAATTAAATAACTGCCACGACGTTCTCCTTACAAAATGTTGTGGTCCTGCCATTTCACCATTGCCAGCAGGATCTGTTAATCAGTAAAACATCAACACATATGAACCATATAACACCGCATATGACAAATTAAATGGATTCAAAACTCCTTGACAAAGAGCCAAATTTCCATGTTTAATATTTTTCCAGTATCTCAGTGCCACATCTCGCTGTCACTGTTGTAAAGTGAACTCGAACGCCTGATTAGGGCACAGTTACTTAGGGATCTGGATTACACTTGTTCAGGTTATTATTCCTTAAGAAATGAGTAGACTAGATCAGTGATTATGCTCAAAATTAATCACAATAGGTGGAAAACTGAATAGATTTTCAAAATGCCAGAAAATTATGAATATTCATCGCTTCTATTTACTTGTTTTAACTTCACTTTTCTTCACACGTGAATCCTGAAAAATACATTCCAAAATTCAATGAAATTTCCAGGTTTTCTATGACTGCAGGAGCCCTATACCAGTAAAGGACAGTCTTAATGAGTACCAATACCAATGACCCCTGTTATCAACCTCAACTCTTATATTCATCACCTGTCATCTACCACATTATCACCATCATCTACCTCCTCTTTCCCCTCCACACCCACCTGATCAGTCAGGTGTTTGTAGACGGGGGGACACATGTGGACGTTGATGGTCAGAGGGGGGATGGAGTCATAAATCCTGTGTGCAGTTGTGTGGGCCACCATAACCTGGGGCTGGGTGTTGAGCCGGGTCAGGGTCCTATCCTGGGGAGTGGCAATATCCACCGCATCTCCTTTGGGGTATTTTGGCTCCGTTATAACCACCTTATTCCTCGCCCTCTTCTGCTTCTCCTGCTCCTCTTGCTCCTCGAGCCTCTGGATAATTAAAGGAGAGATTTGAGGGTTTAGAAAATTTATATTTCCACAAGTTGAGACTAATATTAGCTCTGCCTTCTGGAAAAATGGCTTTAATCTGAAAATACTTAAGTTGTGAATTGTGTGTGTGTGTGTGTGTGTGTGTGTGTGTGTGTGTGTGTGTGTGTGTGTGTGTGTGTGTGTGTGGGTGGTGTGGGGTGGTGGGGGTCCTACCTTTAAAATCTCTTGGAGCTTTTGGGGATTGGAGGAGAAGGTCCAGGGCATGGCACTAATCAGCGGATCAAAATCTGTCTCAGGTTCTGTCACTGAATTCATTCTGTTCTTAACTAACCTAAACACACACACACACACACACACACACATATGAATTTTTTTCCCATGACTGCTTCCAAAATGTCATTTTGTTTGGTTAGATGATCCTGAAAGGCTAATCGCGAGTCCTTGATAAAATATGCACATTGTTTTACATGTGAATTTGTCCAGAAATACATCTGTTATACACACACACACACACACACACACACACACACACACACACACACACACACACACACACACACACACATCTGCACAGATCCTCAGCAGGGTTCAGGTGTGTGTTATGGGTGGCGTTAACAGTGTGGTGGAACAGTACCACAGGTGAAATTGGTCTGGCAGGAGGTGGATCCATCTCCAGTTCCTCCATGAGAGACTTCCTCCGCAGGTCCATCACGGAGTTACAACCCTGAGGAGAAACAGAAAACAGCAAATTCAAACTTCTGACCATAGCCACACTGAAACAAGTGGCGCTGCTCATTTGTGTATGTTTTTGTATGTGTGTGTGTGTTGTGTGTGTGTGTGTGTCAGAACATGTTATTTATGAGTCCTTGTTTGGCACCTTCCGTCTCATGTAGTGTCGGTGCCATATGTCTGGTTCCTCGTCTAACTTTGCTGAAACTGCAGCGGATGAGCCGGCACAATGACCATCTAAGAGCACATACAGGTGTCCTTATGCACACCATCAGGCAACAATTGGAATATTATTTCAAAAAGAAATAAAGACAGATGACAAGTACAGCAAGGAGAAAAAAATGAGGGCAAGAAAGAAAATAGAAGAGCCTTTGTTTATCGTTTAACAACCATCTCTGGTCTTTTACAGTGCGCTTGTGTCTGTACATGGTTGGGTATGCTGTCTGGGTGGCAGGGCATCAGCTCATAGACTCTCTCCAGGTCCAACTCCCCCATCATCTCCATCATCTAATGAAGATCAACTGTCATTTTTTTTTCTCTTCTGCATTTTGGCTTAAGAAGACAGGACAGAGTAAGGAATGGCAGTAAAAGACAGGTGATTTGTTATACTTTATTAATCGCCGTAGGGAAATTCTTCCTCTGCATTTCACCCCCCCCCCCAGCTGTGTAGCTAGCAGCAGTGGGCAGCCGCCGTGCAGCGCCCGGGGACCAACTCCAGTTCGTCTTGCCATGCCTGGGTCAGGGGCACAGACAGGAGTATTAATCCTAACATGCATGTCTCTTTGATGGTGGGGGAAACCGGAGCACCCGGAGAAAACCCACCGCAGATACAGGGAGAACATGCAAACTACATAAAGAAAGGACCTGGGATGACCCCCAAGGTTGGACAACCCCAGGGTTCAAACCCAGGACCTTCTTACTATGAGGTGACAGCGCTAACCACTGGGCCACCGTGCCACCCAGAAAACGATTCCCAGGCATTTAAAAGAAAAGTACAAGAAGAGAAAATCCCATTTTGTCTCTCCCTTTAAATTCAATTCCATGTTAAGGCGTTTTCTCTTTTTTCTACCTCCCATATTGCTTCTTCAGCGGGGCCTTTGGGATGGCTGGCCTTCTTGCTGAACGTATTTGCCTGCAGAGCTGGTGCCCCCCTCTGGCTGCACCCATCACTGCAGCACCCTGAGTTTGACTGAGCGCCACGCATGGCCTTGAGCCTCGCTGCCACGGTACAGCAGATGGAGTGAACATTCAGCCTGACAAGATGGAAAAGACATTTCCCTGGTACAGTCTTGGGACTAGTTCGCTAGCAGAGACGTGTGATTAAGAGACTCAGCAGTGATGATCCAGGTCTTGTTTTCAAGTAAGCAGACACCAACTCGCAATAAAAATTCCTTTTTGCTTATATAAAAGTATAGTTTTAGTAATACACTTTACATCACATCACATCACATCACATTTCAGGGATGTAATGGGGATAACCTATCAAAACATGAAAAAGTAGGGGATGAGCTCTGCTATCGTAACACCTGAGATTTCCAATGAGAAGAAAACTTTCCTGAGGGCCAAATGAAAATGGTCATCTCCCAAATGTTTCATTTATTCAAGTATAATTCAAACAACTTTGTCCTGTTGACTTTGACTAACGTTATTCAAAAGTCTAAACTCACAGGCTGGTGCATTTCCTGGCCATCTGGGCCGCCAGGCGGCTGCGGTTGACATGGTCGGTGAAGACGGCACGGTGGCACAGCGTGTCCAACAGGTGGAGGTGTCTGAGGTAGAGCCACTGGCAGACACGCAGCACCTCGCCCACCGTCTGGATCCACAGCTCAAGGTTCTCTGCCGGGGTCAGTGTCGGGTCGCACATCTGCTCCCGAAGGCCCCGCCAGATTAGACCCAGCTCTGAGGTCAGCACCGCCACCTGGGTGGGACAAGGAAGAGGAGGAGGAGGAGACCAGACGGTTTTGGATTGAGATGAAGAATTTGTTGGTTTCAATTTGTGGCTCTCAATAAGCATACTGAAAATATCAAATGTGATTCCCCCTGTTAATGGGCAAATGGTCAAGGCAGGGCTTTGGAAAATCTCAGCCAACCCAAAATTTGGCAATAGGTCTTCCATCCATCCATCCATTATCCAAACCACTTATCCTGCTCTCAGGGTGACAGGGATGCTGGAGCCTATCCCAGCAGTCATTGGGTGGCAGGGAGACACCCAAGGAAAGTTAATCTTCCATCAACAAATTCTGGCTCCAAGCATGGAGGGCAACACTTGACTCCAGCATCTACAGAGCTTACTGTTGTTCTCCTGTTGTAAACAATGAACATCTGGTTTGCTCTCTCACATAAAGCCACAACATGAACACAATATTGCAGCTGGTCAATCTGGTTTGCTGAACAATGGGGAAAGGAGAAAGCATTGGGCTGTGTGTTGTAGTCTGCTAATCTTATGTGTGACTATTATGCGGTATGTGTGTTGTCCACAGCATACTGTGTTGTACGTCCATTCAAATGTTATCCAGCTCCAAGTGGGTATTGTGTGACTGGATGGTAACAAATTAATTTCTTGCACACCTATTGTGCATGGCAAGTAGAAGAGCTTCTGATTTTGCCTGTGATTCTGAGGAGTGTGTGTGCATAGTGTGTGAGTGTAGTATGTGTGAAAGAAGAGAAAGAGATAGAAAGAGAGAGAGAGACAGAGAGAGACAGAGATTCACCAGGGCTTGTTCGTCCTCAGCTGGTGTACGGTGTGTGACTACCAATTCCTTGATCTTATTTTGGAGTTGTTGACGCAGATCGGCCAGAGAAGAGGGAAAGGTCAAAGGAGGCCATTCTGATTTCTCCTGCTGCTTCTCCTCTGCTGGCATGTAGAACAGAAAACATGCAAAAGAATACAAGAGAATACAATAGCATAGTGGATGGCACAGCGGTTTGGAAGTCAGCCTTATTACCTCAAAATAGCCTAATTCATCAGTTGGTCATACGTTCAAATTTGCTGTTACACACCTATGGATTTTTATAGCCCTGAAGTTTGTCTCAGAGACCAGTGTAGAACCTGGATAACCCCTGAATTTAGATACCAATTGGCTAACACTGACGTCTTTGCAAGCCTGGGAGACTGCTCATTGCAAGAGGTAGACGATAGATGTTAGGGGGATGGAATTACAAATAACCATCAAGCTTTGCTTCTGACTGTCAGACAAACTTGAGAGTTAAAAAAAATCCATAGGCGTGTAAGAACAAATTTGTGCGTATGAACAATAAGAGGGTCTTGGGTTCAATTCTAGTCCAACTATATGTCAAGTCCCCCCCCCCCCCAGTGATTGTCAGTTTCCTCCCACAGTCCAAATACATAAATGTCTTTATGCGTGCTCAATAATCCAGTTAAGAAAATCAAAGAAAGTTGAATCAGTTCATCTGGACACAACATTTATTGAGAGAAAAGTTTCGTCACTCGTCTAAGTGACCTCTTCAGTCTCAACTGACTGCAGGTATCCCCATCCTTACAAACAATACAGTGGCATAACGCCCGAAAACAACAACCAGCTTCATATGAAAATTGCCGCAACCATTAACTAGAGTTACAATGGCAATGTGTACTATTCACAGGGGATTTGGGAATGGTTGCAATCACAGCATTGTAAGATGGTGAGAGATGTACTCTTAGGCCCCCCCTTGGTTCAGGGATGGTCATTCCGTCTTCACATAGATGGCCTCTTTGACTCCCTGTTCAAACCAGCTTACAATGCTGTGATAGCAACCATTCCCATAACAACCAGCCCAGGAATCCAGTCACATCTGTTTATTTTCTGGATAGATGCGACTGCACTCTCACTACCATTAAAAGCTCACTAAAAGGCTGGAATTGTGTTTATAGTGAGTTTTTGCAAATTCTTATTGTGCAGGTGTAGGATTTTGAGGTGAAGCTGGCTAGAACAACGCTGAACTAATAATGTACTACCTTTTGTAATATCTGCAGAGGGACCAGGTCGATGGGGGTTGAGGATGCTGCTGTATCTGTGGTGGAGGTCTTGGTCAAAGACTACAGGCTGGCCAAGGGACACAAGTTGTTCCTGACTTGGGCCCTCCCTCCCCCGGTCCTTAGGGCCGCCCAGCAACATATCGCCCCCAGTAACTCGCCACCGGAAGACGATAAGCACACACAATTCCGGTTCAACTCCAAACTAGCCTGGACGAGGCTTCTCGACGCGTCCCAAGCAAGGCCTATCGATAAATGGTTGTTGACAAGTTCAGGTTAACCGGCTGTAAACGTTAAGATAGATTGCCGAGGTATCACTTAACACCACACCGACAAGAACATACAAAATAAATCAACTTGAGATATCACATTTAATGCATAGGTAAGTAGCGAAACTTGCCTTTCGGAGAAAACGTCCAAAAACTTCATAAATCCGTTGCTAGTGAGGAGTCAGGTTGCCCCGCCCCCTTCTGACAAGACGCGTCGCATGGAAACGCATTCCTGACAGACACGGGAGAGGCGGAGCTAAGATTGTGATAGGTTGATCGATTGGTCGACTGATTGGTTTGCCCTGGTCTCAATAAACAATCAAACAGGAGCCAGTAATACAGCTACGTCTAGCCCTAGTGAGGAGTCAGGCGTGGAAGTGTGTTTTTATCGATTTATTTCAAAGCTCTGATTATTTCAGCGATAGTGGAAAAACTCGTATCTTATTATATATTATCGTATAATATTATGTTCAGTACTTACATAGCCATGCAGAATCATTTTGACCAATCACATTACTTTGACTATGTTTAGTCTCAGATTAGCTAGATTTAACCGGTGTATCAAAATGTGTTTGTTCTATTTATCTGATCCCAGTACTGAGTAAGATACACTAAAATAGGCCAGGATAACTTTATTGCAATGACCTACAGTGGTGAGAAAAAGTGTTTGCCCCCTTCCTGATTTCTTATTTTTTTGCACGTTTGTCACACTTAAATTTTTCAGAACATCAAACAAATGTAAATATTAGACAAAGATAACACAAGCAAACACAAAATGCAGTTTTTAAATGAAGGTTTTTATTAATAAGGGAAAAAAAATCCAAAGCTATGTAACCAGGTTAAAATTAATGTTTTTATTTTATTTTTTTTGAGTATGAAATATCACCAAATCCTGTCTGTGTGCTGTTATTTGTGTTTACTACATTTTATTTTATGTCATTATTTACTTTTATGTATGTTTTCCAACGACCGTCATATACATGTACTGTCGCTTTAAGAGAGAGGTCTTGTGGGTACACGGAAGAGGGAACGCGGGAGAGGCCATTTTTGTTTTGTGGGAGGAGTCTCAAGCAGCGATCGAGCCGAGCCACGCGTGTTTCTTACGGTAGGACAGTTTTGCTGGTTTAGGAGAACGTAACCTTGAGTATCCCTGTAAGAAGATACTGCAAGCTGTGGGATAAAATACTTGTTTATCCTTTCTTACATCGGCGTCCCCTGGACGGTTTCTCCTTCCAACGCACACGAGTGAAGTTCGGGCAGTGGTTGAACTTCGACCCCCACGTCAGTAAGAAACACCGCTCCCGCTGGAGGACTGGACGTTTGTCGAAGGGTTTGAAACCAAAATAAATGGCAAGGTGGGCCAAATAGAGTCCTGTGTGTCCCCCCTCCTTCCTTGATCATGATGATGATGATGATGAGAGACTGAGGGCCCCCCACAACACCTGGGGCCCCACCGAAAATAGAACACAACGCAGAGCTAATGATGAGAGTGACGGGCGTGCAGCAGGCTGACCAGCATAGAACAGCATAGGACTGCCCCCGTTACATTGGTGCCGTGACCCTCCTGGATCCTGAGAGTGACATCAGTTTCTCGCCGCGGGAGGCTGCTGTCGTCATCAAGCCCCAGACGTCCTCAGGTATTTCTATAGACTGTACGCTCATGTTACAGTGGACTGGAGTTGAGCTGTGTGGACACTGGACAGTCATAGCTGTGGTTACCATGGACTGGGCTTGTGAACAGGACATTTGTATATACTGAAGGAAGAAAAACACGAAAAAAAAAAGGTTGATGTGATTGAAGGACTCGTGTGAATAATCTATTGATGTAAACTACTGGATATGTGCATATGTGATTAATCTATTGGTGAATTTGTTGATTGTGTGTGATTGTTTCAATCTCTTAGTGATTTCTAGATTCAATTATTTAAATGAATTGAGCTTTTCACTTTTTTATTTTATTTTTTATTTTATCTGAGTGTTAGAGGTAGGAACATGGCAGAGGGTGGTTCGTACGTAGGTGGGGGTAACATTGCTGATCAGGATCTTTTGGATCGCCAGTGTGCTATGGAGAGGGGGTACCAGTTAGATGTGGGTGGGGGTTTACGGCTAGGTGTAGGTAGGAGTTTCGGGCAGCTCTTAGAGGGCGGGGAACCAGACACCAGAGCACCAGGAGCTAGAGACCTGACCACATTTGGCACTCCTCAGTTCACCTCCACACGCTACATAGAACGGGCCAGGCCAGGTATCAGCGAAGGGGCTGTGCTAGGTAACAGCGAGCAGCCAGTGGGTGAGTTAGCAATGCTCATTACTCAGTTAGCAGAGAAGATAGGAGAGTCAATCACTGCTAAGCTACAGGAAAAACAAATGCTTAGAAACACACACACAGACAGTGCTAGGTCTGCTGAACAGTGTTCGGAGACAGTGCCTAGTGTTAGAGTAGTAATGCAGACAGACGCTAGGGAGCCTCCTATTTTCAGGGGTGATAGCTCTGATAAGTTTACAGTTCATGAGTGGGAGAGCCTTATGACTTTGTATTTGAGGAAGCGAGCCATTCCAGTTAGTGAGCAGTCACATGAGATTCTAGCTAAGCTTATAGGGAAAGCAAGGGACGTGGTGAGGATAAAGCTGCGCAACACATCTGTCGACCACATAGCGAACCCCCACATTATTTTTGATGTACTGAAGCAACACTTTAGTGACCTCACATACTCGAGCATGCCCCTGGCGGACTTTTACAGTACACTGCCCAAGCCAGGTGAGGACGCTATGGAGTATTGGATTAGGCTTAATAAAACAGTGGAGGTGGCTGACGAATGCTTGAAGTGGCAGGGCCGTAGTATTGAAGAGCCAAGCCACGAGGTAAGCATGATGTTTATCAAACACTGTCCAGATCAGTCTCTTGCCAATGTTTTTAAGTTCAAGTCCGCAGGGAAATGGTCTGCTAGCGAGATCCAGGAGAGGCTTGATGAGCACATGCTGGAGAGGAAGTCCCGTGTTGCTGCAGGTGGACAACGTGAAGCAGGCGCGGTAGAGCGCAGGTTCCATTCACAGGTTCATGTCCCTGTAGTCGACGTGGCTCCCGACTTGAACACGACCGTGCCGGTGGTGCCATCTCCCGTCCCGGCTCATGCGTCATCTCCTATACCATTTTGTGCAAGGTCTCCTACACCGTCTCCCGCACCGTCTCCCGCACCTGTCTCTGGCGGTGATGACTATATGAGGAGTTTGGTGAGCTTGCTAGACCGTTTGGTCACAATGCAGACTCAGGTTCCAGTTAGCGCTGCAGTCCGGACACCGACGCTGACTCAACCGCCAGCTAACGCCGCAGGGCGGGTGCCAGACGCACCACAGAGGTTGTGCAGGGTTTGTAAGTCTCCGGATCACTCCACATTTTCCCACTGCAGCCGGGAGAACCGATGTATAAACTGTTTGTCTCCTGGTCATTGGAAGAGGGACTGTCCTCACCCTCAGCCGCCCAACCAGCTCCGTTCTCAGCCTGGTGGAGGAGCTGGTCGTCAGTCTCGTCTGTTAAACTACTAAACCCACACCTAGAGAGGGATGGTGTGGGTAATGTAGATGTATCCCTCACTGATGTCTCCGACCTGGCTCACTTGTATGAAGACAAGTGTGCCAAAGCACCTCAGGATTCGCGTATGGTCATTCAGGCGACACAGAGGATTCAGGCTTTCAGTGACTTGTTCTATGCTCCTGTTCTTGTCAACCAGAGTGTGCAGCTTAATGGCATGTTGGATACTGGCTCTATGTCATGCAGTATCAGTGAAAATGCAGTAGAGAAGCTCCGCTCTGGGGGTGTTTTACCTGAGAAGCAGCAGCCTGAAGAGAACATTGTCTTGATTGGCTGCGGTGGTCTGGAGACTAGGCCTGATGGTTTTTATGACCTCAACATGCAGCTTTATGGTGTTTCCTTTGTCATACCCACTCTGGTCGTGCCCGGTCAGCATGATGATCTGATAGTCGGCACAAACGTCATTAAACATGTGGCCCATGTACTCAAGAGTGGTACTGAGTACTGGGACATCGCGTCCAGACAGGAACATCCGTCTAGTCCTGACGTTGAACAGTTCTTGTCCATGTTCATGAATGTAGAGCGCTGGAGGGGTGGTGCAGTTCCTGAGAAGATAGGTACTGCTAAGCTCACCCAGGCCGTGACACTCTTACCGAGGCACGAGCATTTAGTCTGGGGCAGACTTCCTGCTAAGGTGCCTATGTCAGCTGGAAGCACTGTTGTTGTGGAGCCGACAGACTCCAAGGCCATGCCACGCAGTGTCCTCGTAGGTCGACTTGTCACACCGCTCTGGGGTGATAGGTGGGTACCCATGACTGTTGTCAATCCATCTGACAAAGCCATCACACTGAAAAGGAACTGCAAGTTGGCTGATGTGTTTCCATGCTTGGCGATTGAGGACTTTAATGTTTTCCAGGGACTGCAATCAGTTGCAGGGAGGCATGAGTCCAACGCCACAGATAGTGCCTGTCCCCCTGTCCAGCCGGCTAGGAGTTTGTCAGAGCTCGGACTCAGTGACATTGACCTCAGCTCCTGTCAGGTTAGTGAGGCATGCAAGTCCCAGCTCACTCAGCTGCTCACCGAGTACCATGACATCTTCTCCAGGGACTCTCTGGACTGTGGCGAGGTCACAGGATACACACATCGCATCCATCTGGTGGATGAGCACCCCTTTCGCTTGCCCTACAGGAGGGTTCCCCCAGCCCACTATCAGAAGTTGAGACAGGTTCTCACTGATATGGAGGAGAAAGGGATTATCCGGAAGTCCTCGAGCGCATACGCTTCACCGCTGGTTATGGTATGGAAGAAGGATGGCGGGCTTCGGATCTGCACTGATTTCAGATGGCTGAATGCTCGGACCTTGAAAGACGCTCATCCCTTGCCACACCAGTCGGACTGTCTTGCCGCGCTGGGTGGTAACTGCCTCTTTAGTACGATGGACCTCACCTCTGGCTTCTTCAACATCCCAATGCATGAAGATGACAAGAAGTACACTGCTTTCACGACTCCCCTTGGGTTGCATGAATACAATCGCATGCCACAGGGCCTTTGTAATAGCCCTGCAGCCTTCATGAGAATGATGATTGGGATCTTTGGGGATCTGAACTTCACGAAGCTTTTGTGCTATCTTGATGATCTTCTTGTCTTCGCGCCGTCAGAGGTTGAGGCTCTGTCGAGGCTCCGCACTGTGTTTCAGAGGTTGAGGGAGAACAACTTGAAACTGGCTCCGAAGAAGTGTCATCTGCTGCAGAAGCGGGTGCGGTTTTTGGGCCACGTGGTTGATGGCGGAGGTGTGTCTGTCGATCCCTCCAAAGTAGAGGTCATCTCCAACATGACAGTGCAGGATCTCATGGAAGGTGATGGGTGCACGCCTTCTGTTCGTAGGATCAAATCTTTCCTTGGTATGGTATTTTACTACCAGCATTTCCTCCCGAACTGCTCCTCCGTGGCTAAGCCCCTGTTCGCCCTTACAGCTGGACAAAAGAGGAGGGGGAGGTCAGCTAAGGATAAGAAGCCCCATGGCAGCTTCCGTAAGCTTACCTCCGCAGACTGGACGGTGGAATGTGGGGAAGCATTTGATCTGTTGAAGACGATGTTACTGGAGTGTGTGGTGCTTGCCCATCCAGACTTTGAGGTGCCTTTCATTTTGTCGGTCGATGTGTCTTTGGACGGACTCGGCGCGGTGCTGTCTCAAGTGCCCCGAGGAGAGTCCAAGGCCAGACCTGTTGGTTTTGCAAGCAAGTCCCTCAGTGCCTCACAGCGGAAGTATCCAGCTCATAGACTGGAGTTCATGGCGCTGAAGTGGAGTGTTTGTGAAAAGTTCAGCCACTGGCTGAAGGGTCAAAGCTTCACCGCTTGGACAGATAATAATCCGCTGACTTATCTCCTAACGAAGCCGAAGCTTGACGCGTGTGAGATCCGCTGGGTGTCTAAGTTGGCGTCTTACACTTTCGATCTCAAACACCTGCCAGGGAAGAAAAACGTGGTGGCGGATGCCTTGAGTCGCGACCCTTTTTCCAAGCCCGTCAGTCAGAGGCTACTTAGGGAGCCCTACCCGGCCCTTGTTCAGGAAGCCGACGGGGTTGAGGGGGACTCTGTGCAGGATGTTTTCAGACTCAGTTGCCAGTCCCAAACAGTGAGTAGTGCGCGATCTGGGTTTGCTTGTGATGCAGCTGAGGTCAGGGCTTTTTGTCAAGCCAAATGTGACTGGCCTGATGCATCAATATTCACAGCACTCAGTTTGGTCCAGCACGTTCAGCATCTGTCGGGTGGTCAGGATACACTGCCAATGTTATCCACCGAGGAGCTCAGGTTGAGTCAGGAGCAGGACCCCTGCATCTCCAAGGTGTTGCCCTTTGTCGCTGTTCGGAAGCGGCCATCGAGAAGTGAGAGGCATGGTGCTGACCAGAAGGTCCTCAGGCTGTTGAAACAGTGGGACAAGTTGGAAGTCAATGATGGTGTCTTGTACAGGGTGACAAAGGACCCAGTGTCCAAGCAGAGGAGGTCTCAGTATGTTTTACCTCTGAGTCTGAAAGACAAGGCACTGTCTGGCATCCACGATCACGCTGGTCATCAGGGCCAGGACCGTACTCTCTCTCTTGCAAGGCAGCGTTTTTATTGGCCTGACATGGAGAGGGATATCAGAGCATATGTCAGATGCTGTCGGAGATGTGTGTTTGGGAAGACCCCAGAGCCAGCTGCTTGCGCGCCCCTGGAGAGCATTAAAACTTCCGCACCGATGCAGCTTGTGTGTATGGATTTCTGGTCCGCTGAGGACAGTAAGCAGCGGTCAGTCGATGTCTTAGTGGTTACTGACCACTTCACTAAGCTTGCTCACGCGTTCCCCTGCACCAATCAGACAGCGAAGCAGGTCGCCAAGAAACTCTGGGATCATGTATTCTGTGTTTACGGGTTTCCAGAGAGAATACATTCTGACCAGGGCACAAACTTTGAGAGTAACCTGATTGCAGAGCTTCTCAAGTTGGCGGGTGTAGCGAAGTCCCACACGACGGCCTACCATCCTATGGGTAATGGCGGGACAGAGCGTTTTAATCGCGCGATGGGGAATATGCTCCGTTCCCTTCCGCTTCAGCAGAAGCAACAGTGGCCTCAGCAGATCCATTCTCTCACGCTCGCGTACAATGCCACTGTTCACGAGACCACGGGTTATGCACCTTTCTACCTGATGTATGGGCATGTCCCAAGACTGCCGGTGGATGTCATGTTCAGGCAGGTTTTGCATGATCCTCACGTTGTTGACTATGACTCTTATGCTCAGTCTCTGCTTTCCTGTCTAAGGAGTGCAATGGAGATCGCTCAGAAGCACTCCACGGCTGAGCAGCAGCATCAGGCACGACAGTACAACAGACACGCCAAGGGCACTGTCCTGTCTGTCGGGGATCGTGTTTTGGTTGCGAACCAGAGTGAGTGAGGGAAGAGAAAGTTGGCTGACAAATGGGAGAACGGAGTGTACACGGTTGTCGGTGTCAACCCCAATATCCACGTCTACAAGATTCAGGATGCAGAGGGGCACACCAGAGTGGTGCACAGGAACCGTTTGTTGGAGGTCAACTTCTTGCCCCTTCCTGAGTTAGATCAGGGTGAGGAGTCCAGTACAACCAGTCAGTTGCTTGACTGCGCAGAGTCCGATGAGGAGGACAGTGCAGATGGCCTGACAGTCTCAGGGGATGCAGTGGGGCTAGCAGTCTCATCACTTGGAGACTCGCCTAGATCTGAGTGGGCAGAAGCGGAAGAGTTCATTCCGTCTAGTCTGGTAGTCAGTCCTGTGGGGGCCACTGCTCAGTCTCCACGCAACACACACGCACCACACAACACACATGCACCACACATAGAGGCATCACACTCACTCGATGTAGGTGTTATATCTCACACTGATTCGCACACAGGGGCACCACCCTCACTCGATACAGATGTTGCAGCTCGCACTGTCTCACGCACACAAGTAGAGAGCGATGGTCGGGTTAGGACACGCACAGGGAGGGTGGTGAGGTCAGTGAACAGGTTAATAGAATCTATGGCTCAGATGCCATTTCTACGGAATGTGAGGGTTTGAACTTTGATGGAGGTTGGAGTCATTCAAACTAGTTTAATGTGAGTTATTAGGTGTCTATCAGACAGGGTTGTTTTGGGCCAAGTGCATGGTGTGGCGTATCAGGCGTCACATTGATCTAAGGGAATTCTGAGACTTGATCAACCTCATTATTTTCTGGACCTCGTAACCGAGGTAGCTCCTAAGTTGACTGGAGGACTAGGTCCTTCTTTTCACTTGTGCCAGTAGTCAGTGATGGACTTTTCCTTTCCTCTTTCTCTTTTTATCCTGCTGTCAGGATGTTGGTGAATTTCAGGAGGGGTGAATGTAACCAGGTTAAAATTAATGTTTTTTTTTTTTTTTTTTTGAGTATGAAATATCACCAAATCCTGTCTGTGTGCTGTTATTTGTGTTTACTACATTTTATTTTATGTCATTATTTACTTTTATGTATGTTTTCCAACGACCGTCATATACATGTACTGTCGCTTTAAGAGAGAGGTCTTGTGGGTACACGGAAGAGGGAACGCGGGAGAGGCCGTTTTTGTTTTGTGGGAGGAGTCTCAAGCAGCGATCGAGCCGAGCCACGCGTGTTTCTTACGGTAGTACAGTTTTGCTGGTTGAGGAGAACGTAACCTTGAGTATCCCTGTAAGAAGATACTGCAAGCTGTGGGATAAAATACTTGTTTATCCTTTCTTACATCGGCGTCCCGTGGACGGTTTCTCCTTCCAACGCACACGAGTGAAGTTCGGGCAGTGGTTGAACTTCGACCCCCACGTCCGTAAGAAACACCGCTCCCGCTGGAGGACTGGACGTTTGTCGAAGGGTTTGAAACCAAAATAAATGGCAAGGTGGGCCAAATAGAGTCCTGTGTGTCCCCCCTCCTTCCTTGATCATGATGATGATGATGATGATGAGAGACTGAGGGCCCCCCACAACACCTGGGGCCCCACCGAAAATAGAACACAACGCAGAGCTAATGATGAGAGTGACGGGCGTGCAGCAGGCTGACCAGCATAGAACAGCATAGGACTGCCCCCGTTACAGCTACATGGCCCTGTGTGAAAAAGTGATTGCCCCCTAAACCTAATAACTGGTTGGGGCCACCCTTAGCAGCAACAACTGCAATCAAGCGTTTGCGATAACTGGCAATGAGTCTTTTACAGCGCTGTGGAGGAATTTTGGCCCACTCATCTTTGCAGAATTGTTGTAATTCAGCCACATTAGAGGGTTTCCGAGCATGAACCGCCTTTTTAAGGTCATGCCACAGCATCTCAATCGGATTCAGGTCAGGACTTTGACTAGGCCACTCCAAAGTCTTCATTTTGTTTTTCTTAAGCCATTCAGAGGTGGACTTGCTGGTGTGTTTTGGATTATTGTCCTGCTGCAGAACCCAAGTGCGCTTCAGCTTGAGGTCACGAACAGATGGCCGGACATTCTCCTCCAGGATTTTTTGGTAGACAGCAGAATTCATGGTTCCATTTACCACAGCAAGTCTTCCAGGTCCTGAAGCAGCAAAACAGCCCCAGACCATCACACTACCACCACCATATTTTACTGTTGGTATGATGTTCCTTTTCTGAAATGCTGTGTTACTTTTACGCCAGATGTAAATGGGACACACACCTTCCAAAAAGTTCAACTTTTGTCTCGTCAGTCTACAGAGTATTTTCCCAAAAGTCTTGGGGATCATCAAGATGTTTTCTGGCAAAACTGAGATGAGCCTTTATGTTCTTTTTGCTCAGCAGTGATTTTCGTCTTGGAACTCTGCCATGCAGGCCATTTTTGCCCAGTCTCTTTCTTATGGTGGAGTCATGAACACTGACCTTAACTAAGGCAAGTGAGGCCTGCAGTTCTTTGGATGTTGTTGTGGGGTCTTTTGTGACCTCTTGGATGAGTCGTCGCTGCGCTCATGGGGTAAATTGGTCGGCCGGCCACTCTTGGGAAGGTTCACCACTGTTCCATGTTTTCGCCATTTGTGGATAATGGCTCTCACTGTGGTTCGCTGGAGTCCCAAAGCTTTAGAAATGGCTTTATAACCTTTTCCAGACTGATAGATTTCAGTTACTTTGTTTCTCATTTGTTCCTGAATTTCTTTGGATCGCAGCATGATATCTAGCTTTTGAGGATCTTTTGGTCTACTTCACTTTGTCAGGCAGGTCCTATTTAAGTGATTTCTTGATTGAGAAGAGGTGTGGCAGTAATCAGGCCTGGGTATGGCTAGAGAAATTTAACTCAGCTTTCCAAAGATGTGATAAACCACACTTAATCTATGTTTTAACAGGAGGAGGCAATCACTTTTTCACACAGGGCCATGTAGGTTTGGATTTTTCTTTTCCCTTAATAATAAAAACCTTCATTTAAAAACTGCATTTTGTGTTTACTTGTGTTATCTGCGTCTAATATTTAAATTTGTTTGATGATCTGAAACATTTAAGTGTGACAAAAATGCAAAAAAAATAAGAAATCAGGAAGGGGGCAAATACTTTTTCACACCACTGTATGTCATGAAACATGCACGCCGGACCAGTATTCCTGTTCTCGTCCTTGAGACTGCAAAACTGTGGAGTCTCATGTACCCATGTACCATCCATCGATTGGTTGACTGATTGATTTAACAGAAAAATCTCATTTTGAGCCAGTTTTGATAGCAATCTTGATGACTTCTTGCAGTGTGTTGTTCTCTTTCCATACATATGAGACGTATTTAACGTCTCGCTTAATCATGAATGCAACCAGAATGAAGACATGAGTTTTCTTCCACACAGTATTAGTAATAGTAGTTTGACTAATTGCAGACTAGGTTGTATTACACGAGTCTGTAGTTCTACGTGATGGCTAACAAATGAAAAATCCCACATCATACATATATTTATTAAAGATTACTATAACACTGGATCTCCACAGTGGAGATTTAGTCACCATGTTAAGGATGCACTCAGATTCCCCCATCTGACCCCAGTGCTTGTTTCAAATCACCTCTGGATAGCAAACCATTCATAGAATAAACCTGAGAGTTTGACAACATTTGGCTGTGAGTTTTGACATTTTATTGAAGAAAAGAACAGTTTTATCTCCATCACAATCATTCACGTGGTCTTTCTGCAAACAATAAAAAGGCATTCGTCCTTACATCTTCAGGTCCGTAACAAGTAATTTTGGACTTTTTCAGTTCATCGCCTTTTTTTTCTCCTCTCTAAAGGGTTATGAGAGCCAGCATTAGGACAGCACTGTAAGTAAACAAATACAGAGAACTCAATCACAACTACAGTAGCTGCAGAGGTAAGGAAGAAAACAAATACAATCAAAACAGCTGAATCAAAATCATTTTTTCGCTGACGGTATATAAGTACGGAATATATCACTCATCCCCACAAGTAACAACCAAAAACCATAAAACGCCAACACAAAACCGATCATGCAAACGCATTTTCCAAAGTTTATTTTCACTACCACTTTTTGCTATCCAACACTATCAGTGGAATAAACATTAAAAAAAAATTAGACTGACATCATACGGAAAATGTCCTGATATATGATATAAAAACAGTTTAAGGGAGAGATGAAAAAGATTAAAAACACTGGAATAAGGAGTATCTATGGCAACAACATCTCTGACAGTGGCACTTCAATGCTTAGGCTCATGGCAATTTTATTTTAGTTAATACTCTGGTCCTTCTCCCTTTAATTGGACATTTACCAACGATAAATATCTTGTTCTATTTGTTGTCCAAGCATAAACCATCGGAAAGGTTTGCTATGCTACTTCTTTATATAAACATACATGTCTGCATGTTTCCTATCCATTTCATAGAAGACACGAAAAAATACATAAATGCTCATGGTAACAGTAGCAGTCTAACTTAAGGTTCAGCCCTTTTTAACCATGCACATCCTGCAGAACAGAGGTTTACCACACCTTAAAAGCAAATGCAATTCCACAATTCATAGGATAACTAAAAACCTTGCCAAAGGTTTTCTCAAGTTTTCACTAGAACACTGGAATCTGGAGCTTGCAGGTCATTGATCTATGCAGGAATTTCCCTTTCACTATTGAAAAATGTCTGTAACGGGGGGGGGGGGGGGCATTGTTGAATCTCAGAAATTCCAATAACAGGGCATCTGGGTAGCGTAGTGGCCTATTCTGTTGCCTACAAACACAGGGATCACCAGTTCAAATCCTCTCGTTACCTCCGGCTTGGTCGGGCGTCCCTACAGACAACTGGTCCTGTCTGCGGGTGGGAAGCCGGATGTGGGTGTGTGTCCTGGTCGCTGCACTAGCACCTCCTCTGGTCGATCGGGGCGCCTGTTCGGGGGAACTGAGGAGAATAGCATGATCCTCCCATGCGCTACATCCCCCTGGCGAAACTCCTCACTGTCAGGTGAAAAGAAACGGCTGGCAAATCCACATGTATCGAAGGAGGCATGTGGTAGTCTGCAGCCCTCCCCGAATCGCCAGAGGGGGTGGAGCAGTGACCCGGACAGCTCGGAAGAGTGGGGTAATTGGCCAAGTACAATTGGGAGAAACCCCCCCGTCCCCCAAAAAAGAAAAAGGTACCTGTGCAATGTTTTTTCCCCTCACCTTGTTGCCTAGATTGCAGTTCTCCCAATGCTTCCATAATAACGGATAAAAATGACTGCACCTAAAGTGTGTAGGGGATAACTGCACAACAACAGCAGTATGTTGGTTAAGGGAAGCAGTTTAGTTGCCTAGTTCTTTTAGAGTTTCTTTATATTCAGCTATGTCTGATAGCGTAGAGGTTCCAGAAACCAAATAACCCAGAAGTCAGTTTTTAACTGGAGACTGCAGGGCTCTCAGCAGGGTCTTGAGCCGGGGTCTGTGCTGGCGGGGCATCACTGAACATTAGTTTCCTGAGGATGCCTGAGTAAAAACGTCCATAGACACGCCTGTTGTAGTTTGCCAGGGCGATGAATTTTGCTCCTAGAGATGCCAGCTCTGGCTTGATAGCGGTCAGGCCGGCGGGCACCTGTTCAAGTTTGGTCAGGGGCTCAGGTGCAGAGATAAGTGTCATGAAGTATTGCTGTACTCGCTCCTCTGTGGTGAAAGTAAGAAAAGAATGAGAGAGAGAAATTAACTTGTTAGAATGTGCTTGGCAGAATAACATTTGCTGATATCATGACCGTATGTTTGAATCAAAAAGGTATTTGGAAAATTCTGAGACCAACAACTTCACACTTTTCTTCAATCATTTGTTAATGCAGCTTTCTTACCAACGAGAGTGCGAATAGGGTTGCTCTTCTGGGTGATGCTACACATCTGGCCTGTAAGAGTAGCTTGCAGAGCCGGGGTCAGACCAGGGTAGTTCCTCTCTGTCAGAGACTTGTTGAGCTCACAGCAGATCTGGGCACTGACGCCCTCTAGTGCCTCCTCCAGGTTAAAGTCCCTGCAGTTTAAAAGGAAGCGTTTTAAGAAGAGACTCCACATACAGTTAACTACATTTGAATCAAATGTATTATAAATATCATTTTTGGACTTAAAAGAAGGCAAACTGACGAGCTGTGCATCCCATCTAGCAGCACACTGCACATCCTCTTGAGACGGTCAGCCAGAGAGGGCAGACCCTGTATAGGCCCTCCTATAGCACTGTAGACAATGAGCAGCACCTCATTCACTGCCTGGATTTGCTGGAGCTGCGACTGGATCTCCCGAAGGCGTGACTCATCTGTCATCAGGGTCTGAAGGGTCAAAAAGGAGAGTTTTTCATACAACTAAGAAAAGAGATCAACTTGCATTGTGCATTGCATTTGCAGCCATAGAGTTCATGGTGTTGTATGGCTGGTTTGTTAGTCTTTATGGAAATAGGAAATGTTGAAAATGCAAGCAGGTCAATATAATGTGCTGAGCAATTCGATTTTTCTGAGACTAAGAAAACAAGGAGTTAATTCCACATCTTTGGAAATAAAGATGCTCATGGTTTGCAGCTTGATGCAATGTGAAACTGGACGTTTCACATTGCATCAAGCTGCTGCACATACATGTGATTGGGCATAAGTGATACCTATATGGACAACAGCCAGTATGTGTCTGCTTCTGTCCACAGAAGCATATAGGATTACATGTAAGTCCATATCTACAGGCTGGTATGAATGCTAACAAGTTTGAGACCAGCCCTGTTCACACCGTGGTCGTCAACAGAGTCTATTCTTTTTCTATCTATTGAACTCATCAAGCTGACTCGCCAGCCAACTTCTCAGCCATCAGCAGAGAAAAACTGACCAAAGCTCAACTTTTAGCACTGACCATCAATAGCCAATCAGAATCCTGTAGCTATTATTTCTTCCTGCCATTATGACGACTATTTTGTAAACACACATTTCGACCCAACACTACAATGGGGATCAATGTTTTAGCCAACATCAAGTTACTCGAGTTAATCTTAGATGCAAAACGGTTATATATTATGTCTTTAAAATGTAAAACTGCAAGAATGTCTAGTTAACGTTGCTCTGTGGGATGTTTTCCTCATCAGAATTTTGTTAATGAACGACAACAAAGACAGAAACTCAGCCGGCGCCTACAATGTCTCACAAGAAGTCAACGCATCAACCTCTGAACACCGTGTAAAGCCAGAGAAAGGGGTTCATGTATGCAACAGTCAACTGTGAATTTGTTTGCAACTTTCTGATTATTTCTTTCGAGGCAAGATATTTTAGAGGACCTTCTATTTTTTTTAACTTTCAACATTTTTAAGACATGTTTCTTCAATTGCGTCACTATTAAGATAAACTGCATTAAAACAAAACTGCACTCATATTCACATGCGTATACACTGACCTCAGGCAGCGGACTCTTTTTGCAGTCCCAGGTAAGGATGTGTAGGTAGGCAGTGTCGATGACCAGGAACGGGCCAGGAAGGACTCTCTGGCCCTTCCCCTGACCGCTGGTCTGATCTGTGGGGTTCAGGGCCTGCAGCAGCTCCTCCAGTGCCGACTTGATCCAGGAGGTGGTGTGGTCCAAGGCACCTGAGGAAGTTTATCAGTAAGCGAGATTTGCCTAAAACATCTTGGCAGTCTTATCAATAGGAACCTTATGCTGAACCATATTTTTATTCTGTACAAGATAGTCACAGAAAGTTAAATCAGTTCATCTGGACACCACGTTTGAGAGAAATATTTCATCACTCATCTCAGTGACCTCTTCAGTCTAATCTGACTGCAGGTACCCCCATCCTTATAAACAATACAGTGGCATAATGACCGAAAAATACCATCAGTTTCACATGCAAATTGCTGCAAGCATTAACTAGAGTTTCGATGGCCATGTGTACTATTCACAGAGGATTGGGGAATGTTTGCAATCACATTGGATTGGGGAATGTACGATGGCGACAGATGTACTCTTAGGCCCCCCCTTGGTTCAGGGATGGTCGTTCCCTCTTCACATAGATGACCCCTTTGACTCCCTGTTCATTGCAACTATTCCTCAATCCTCTGTGAACACTAAACATGGCCATTTAAACTCTAGTAAATGGTCACGGCAATTTGCATATGAAACTGATTGCTGGTTTTAGTCGTTATGCCACAGTGTTGTTTATAAAGGTTGGGATACCTGCAGTCAGTGACCTCTTCAGTCTGTAGGATACCTACAGACTGAAGAGGACACTTAGATGAGTGATGAAACGTTTCTATCAAACATTGTGTCCAGATGAACCGATTCAACTTTCTATGACTAATCCCATGTGTACACCAGTACACATAAGTGTTAGACAATTTTACTGGAAGCTTTACTCTTCTCTTGCTCACCGAAAGTAAAAACACCTTTTAGCCAATTTTATGGAAGTTAGAAAATGAAAATAATCTTTCAATGTGTGATAAATGGACATGTACGGCGTCAGGGTAGCATAGCAGTCTATTCCGTTGCCTACCAACACGGGGATTGCCGGTTCGAATCCCCGTGTTACCTCTGGCTTGGTTGGCCGCCCCTACAGACAACTTGCTGTGTCTGCGGGTGGGAAGCCGGATGTGGGTATGTGTCCTGTTTGTTGCACTAGCGCCTCCTCTTGTCGGTCGGGGCGCCCGTTCAGGGGGGAGGAGGAACTGGTGGGAATAGCACGATCCTCCCACGCGCTACATCCCCCTGGCAAAACTCCTCATTGTCAGGTGAAAAGAAGCAGCTGGTGACGCCACATGTATCGGAAGAGGCATGTGGTAATCTGCAGCCCTCCCCGGATCGGCGGGGGGTTGGGGGGGGGGTGGAGCAGCAACCGGAACAGCTCAAAAGAGTTTGGTAATTGGCCAGATACTATTGGGGAGAAAAGGGGGGGGGGTGCATCACAAACACATCAACTCACTGGGCGTCTTATCCAGAATGCTCTGGAATTTGGCCCTCTCATACTCCACAGACTGTCTCTGGAGCTCAGGCCTCAGATTCTGGATGGTGAAGTTTATCATGTCCATCTTCATCAGGTCCAGAACACGGAAGATCTCCCTAGTGTGCAGAAAAGCCAAATCAATGGGCATTTTTCCCAAACATCAGAAATGTTTCTGACATTGGAGAATTTCAAAATTCCCCAATACCTTAGCACATCATTGCTCATTATCAGTAACATATCAATGATGCAACTACCTCGATTATTTTATCAAAAAACTCTCTCTGCTTGCTAGTAAAGAGTTATTTTATTGTTTAATTTGAAATTTTTTTTACAAAACCTTTGCATCAACACATTCTCAGACTGGTCCAATATCCCTTAAATGAAGGATAAAGTGAGGTGAAGAGGATGAACTTCCGAGAACCAACACAGAATATGACACCAATGCTGCCATAGAGTTCCCTGGCTTACTTGAATAGGGTCACGATATTGTCAGGGCTCTCCCGGAGCTTCTTCACTTCTTCGTCCCTGGCTGGTGCACACAACTTCCCCATGGTGGTAATGATGTATGAGGCAAGTCCCTGGATATCCACGGCTTCATTGTCAACCTGCTGGCAAATAAGGTCCATGTCCAGCACCTCCATGATCTGGGTTCGCATCCGATTGGCACCAGGATTCAGGAATGACAGCAAGATCTGTAACATTAAGAACAAGAAAAATGTGTTGCTGTTTTTTTGAACCCCCCCCCTTTTCTCCCCAATTGTATCCGGCTAATTACCCCACTTTTCTGAGCCATCACGATCACTGCTCCACCCCCACTGCCAATCCAGCGAGGGCTGCAGACTACCACATGTCTCCTCTGACACATGTGGAGTCGTCAGCTGCTTCTTTTCACCCGACAGTGAGGAGTTTTACCAGGGGGGACGTTGCGCGTGGGAGGATCACACTATTTCCCCCTGGTTCCCCCTCCCCCTGAACAGGCGCCCCGACCGACCAGAGGTGGCGTTAGTGCAGCGACCAGGACTCATACCCACATCCGGCTTCCCACCCACAGACATGGCCAATTGTGTCTGTAGGGACACCCAACCAAGCCGGAGGTAACATGGGGATTCGAACCAGCGATCCCCGTGTTGGTAGGGAACGGAATAGACCGCTACACCACCCAGATGCCCCATGTTGCGGTTTTTAAGATTCACTGCAACATTCCATTCCACAGTTAATCACCGGGTTAGGGTTGATGTCTGACAGAGGTTTGATCATGTTCAGCCCCTGGCTGACTTCCTTTGTAAAGAGTGGGCTGTAAAGTGAGGACCAGGTCAGCTTACCTCTCTGATCTCCTCCAGCAGCTTGATGGCCTGCTGGTACTCAGGCGGGTCATCCTTCAGCTCAGACTCCAGGATTTCCCAGAAAGCCTTGTGGATCGTGTCTCTAACTAGCTTCTCGATACTGGAAAAAGAGATGGCAATGCTGATGTTTCATTCTGTACACATCAACCCACCCTTAATGCATAGGACAAGATTGTGCAGAACTTTAATAAACCAGCCATTGATGTAAAACACAAATTGTTCTTCATAAACTTATTTGTAAAATTGATAACATTACAACAACTGAATACAGGCATTCAAATTCAGTCAGTGAAGACATTAAGTCATGATAGGTTTTCCCATGCATACCTGTTCTGAGGTAGGTGGTTTTGCTCCATCTGGAAGTTGTGGTTGACGATGATCTCATGGGCCAGGGTGAGGTTGGAAATGTCCTTGGCAGAAGCCATGACCTCATCCAGGGTTATGATTTTGGGTGGGCTGGCTGTTGAGGAAGCATTTTAAATATTAAAAAGACAGCTCAACCAAATGTTTTGGAAAGTGAAAAGAACTGGTAGACTTGCATGTTGACAGTAGTTGAGAGCAATGCAAACATGGACCCAATAATCTTTTGTCCACCATTTGTACCCAATAGTTGCATTTCTGCTCTAAAAAAAAAAATCTCTGGGCGTCAGGGTAGTGTAGCAGTCTTATTCTGTTGCCTACCAACACGGGGATCGCCGGTTCGAATCCCCGTGTTACCTCCAGCTTGGTCGGGCGTCCCTGAAGACACAATTGGCCGTGTCTGCGGGTGGGATGTGGGTATGTGTCCTGATCGCTGTACTAGCACCTCCTTTGGTCGGTCGGAGCGCCTATTCGGGGGGGGGGGCAGTGTGATCCTCCCACGTGCTACATCCCCCTGATGAAACTCCTCACTGTCAGGTGAAAAGAAGCGGCCTCCACATGTATCGGGGGAGGCACGTGTTAGTCTGCAGCCCTCCCCGGATCAGTAGAGTGGGTGGAGCAGCGACCAGGACGGCTCAGAAGAGTGAGATAATTCGCTGGATACAATTGTGGGGAAAAGAAAAGAAAAAATCCTTTTTTTGGGGGGGAGGTGTTGGGGGGTTTAACTATAACCGCTGACAGAATCTGACACTTTCTGATTCTGTTTAAACTAAACAAAATAGTGCAGTGTTAATCATTTATAAATATTCCAAATCCAGACCTAGCCCAAGTCAGCAAAACATCTGACCTAACAGTCTACATAGTCCAAATCATGCGTCTCATAGAATTTAGCAGTCTTACAATTTTTGCTGTTTATGGAAAGCGCTATAATGAGGGAAGATCAACAAACAGTTTGAGTTCCACTTTTCATCATCATACACAGAACTCAGGAGCGGGGAACAGGTTAACGGGGTCAGAGGTCACACTCACACGAGGGGGTGCTCTGCTTGCTGGAGCAGTCACTGGTGAAGCTCTCAAGAGAGCAGTCCAGGTCGCTGGTCGACGTCGTGCTGTCACAGCGTTCAGATGACGATTCCACATCGCTGCCTTGATCCTCAGCGCTGGATGTGCACGTGGGCCGTTCGTCATTCAGAGGCATGCTGGACTAGGGGGGCAGAAGGGAGGGAGTGTTGGTCCCCTTACACTTTGGATTTGTTGGCCCACTAGCTTTTCTAATCAGGCGGTAAACAATATTCACAAGAGTCTTCTTGTAAAGGCCTTGGGCTTGTTTTACAGGAAATCATTGCTGTTGTATAGGGTTGTTTGATACTCCAGACTTTTTTTGTGCCGAGGATATTTAATCACATTCCTTGCTTCTACTGTATTGACTCTGGTTGCATTTACACTACCGTTCAAAAGTTTGGGATCCCATTGAAATGTCCATATTTTTTGAAGGAAAAGCACTGTACTGTTCAATGAAGATAACTTTAAACTAGTCTTAACTTTAAAGAAATACTCTCTATACATTGCTAATGTGGTAAATGACTATTCTAGCTGCAAATGTCTGGTTTTTGGTGCAATATCTACATAGGTGTATAGAGGCCCATTTCAAGCAACTATCACTCCAGTGTTCTAATGGTACAATGTGTTTGCTCATTGGCTCAGAAGGCTAATTGATGATTAGAAAACCCTTGTGCAATCATGTTCACACATCTGAAAACAGTTTAGCTCGTTACAGAAGCTACAAAACTGACCTTCCTTTGAGCAGATTGAGTTTCTGGAGCATCACATTTGTGGGGTCAATTAAACGCTCAAAATGGCCAGAAAAAGAGAACTTTCATCTGAAACTCGACAGTCTATTCTTGTTCTTAGAAATGAAGGCTATTCCATGTGAGAAATTGCTAAGAAATTGAAGATTTCCTACACCGGTGTGTACTACTCCCTTCAGAGGACAGCACAAACAGGCTCTAACCAGAGTAGAAAAAGAAGTGGGAGGCCGCGTTGCACAACTGAGCAAGAAGATAAGTACATTAGAGTCTCTAGTTTGAGAAACAGACGCCTCACAGGTCCCCAACTGGCATCTTCATTAAATAGTACCCGCAAAACACCAGTGTCAACATCTACAGTGAAGAGGCGGCTGCGGGATTCTGGGCTTCAGGGCAGAGTGGCAAAGAAAAAGCCATATCTGAGACTGACCAATAAAAGAAAAAGATTAAGATGGGCAAAAGAACACAGACATTGGACAGAGGAAGACTGGAAAAAAGTGTTGTGGACGGATGAATCCAAGTTTGAGGTGTTTGGATCACAAAGAAGAACGTTTGTGAGATGCAGAACAAATGAAAAGATGCTGGAAGAATGCCTGACGCCATCTGTTAAGCATGGTGGAGGTAATGTGATGGTCTGGGGTTGCTTTGGTGCTGGTAAGGTGGGAGATTTGTACAGGGTAAAAGGGATTCTGAATAAGGAAGGCTATCACTCCATTTTGCAACGCCATGCCATACCCAGTGGACAGCGCTTGATTGGAGCCAATTTCATCCTACAACAGGACAATGACCCTAAACACACCTCCAAATTGTGCAAGAACTATTTAGAGCAGAAGCAGGCAGCTGGTATTCTATCGGTAATGGAGTGGCCAGCGCAGTCACCAGATCTGAACCCCATTGAGCTGTTGTGGGAGCAGCTTGACCGTATGGTACGCAAGAAGTGCCCATCCAACCAATCCAACTTGTGGGAGCTGCTTCTGGAAGCGTGGGGTGCAATTTCTCCAGATTACCTCAACAAATTAACAGCTAGAATGCCAAAGGTCTGCAATGCTGTAATTGCTGCAAATGGAGGATTCTTTGACGAAAGCAAAGTTTGATGTAAAAAAAATCTTATTTCAAATACAAATCATTATTTCTAACCTTGTCAATGTCTTGACTCTATTTTCTATTCATTTCACAACATATGGTGGTGAATAAGTGTGACTTTTCATGGAAAACACAAAATTGTTTGGGTGATCCCAAACTTTTGAACGGTAGTGTATGTACTTTGGCAACACTATTTGCATAACATCCACACCGATAGAGCGTGCTGAAATGAAAGAGGGAGGATTTATTTTTCACTTGGTACATTTCTTTTAGTTGCTAGGATCAACCGGAGCAGAACAAAGACTCCAAACACGCTCAATAAAACAGCCGGTGGGCCGGTAGCCAAGCAAACAGACAGACACTTGTCCCCGATGCACATCTCGTACCGGCAGCACTTCACAAATACATGTTTTAAAGAGCTGTGGTAACACACAATACTCCTGGGTTATTTGATCAGTGATTGCGTGCAAACGGCAATGAGGTCAACAATGTTATGCAACGCCAACAACAACAAAAAAAAGAAGGGGGCTAAATGATGGCGGTTAAACAAAAGCCAGTTTTGCTCCGGCTAAAAAGGGACTGTTTGGGCCGACCGGGATCAAATGCGTTTCCAGGGAAACAGAAGACAACAGTGGGCTTCTCAACCGTCAAGAGATCCCATTACATCTCACTCCCCAGCCACTCTCTCATCTCCCCTCCTCATAACTAATGTCCCAGCCGTTTTTGGGTTTTTTTTCAGGAAAGTGAGAAAACCTGATGGTATCGTCCAGTGAGGTAGATCCAGTTACAACAGACTGCTGTGGGGCAACACAGACATCCACCATTAATGGCAATAATAGCAATCCCAATGAATGGGAGTAACAAGCATTATCTGGGTTGACACCCCCCTGTAAAAGCCTGCAAGGAAAAAGTAAGCTTAAGGTCCTTCTTTTATCTGACCTACACACCAGCACTAGAAATGTAACCCCCCCCCCTTAGGTGCTTCTGTTCCTGCTCTTAGTTATCTGCAGCCAAAAATGATCGCACACTACCTCGCTGCCCTCTTGGTTTAAAGATAGCACACTCGCCCTTATCGAGGAAGGCCTGTCTGTCACTTCCCTGTTATAGCCCTCATGCCATCTTCTGGCCCTATTCATTACATCATCCGCAAGAAGTGACAGCTAGGTCAGGGAAACAGGGCCATTTTCAGAGATTATCTCAACTGAACGGTCCATTGCAACCAGAGGAACTGATTGCTAACCCACACCTACTCGGTCAGCTGCTACTTCGTTATGAGAACAGCCTGTACACTATTTTAGCACCAGGAATATAAAGCTGCACGAAATGCAATTTGATGACCAACATGGCGCAAAACGAGCCATACAAATTTACGAGTGCATATGCAGAGGCGTGCAGCATTGCCTCGGGTTGCACCATGCACCCGTCGCTAGTTCCCTTTGCTAGTTGTGCAAGACCGCAAAGGAAACCGTGTTACTCATCGGCGCTGCAATCAACTTTAATGTAAACAAAAGAACTGGAGATCAAGAGGGCTGGATGGAAAACACGCGATCCCTTCTGATTGGCCGAAGGTCCCCCCACGTCAATCTTCCCTGCAAGGAGAGACCCTGGTTGTAACGCTGCGCACATGGATAAAAAAAAAAACCACACACGCGTCACTGACGGGTACACGTGATCCGACCAAATATTAACACCCACTCGAGCCAAACAAATCAAGCCAAACACAAGAACTGCATTCATGACACGCACAGCTGTAATGATAAACTAATGTACAGAAACTCACCGGGCTGCTTGAAACGTTGAGTATGAGGGTACTTTTAGATTACAAGCTCGATGATAAACTTTAAAAAAAAACATCCGGTGAAAATCATCGCGTGCGCCCCGAGGACCGGATACGTGTTAAGATGAACAGAAACGCTCAACTTAACGAAAACCTTCGATGTGTGAAAATCCGCTCGTCAACAAAGCCAGCTTCTTCTTTTTTTTAACCAACGGTACACAATTTACGTAAACACCAGCGACTAGACAAACTATACAACCTTATCACAGCAGGACGCCATGTTGTAATCAAAGTTTTACCTCATTCAAGCCTCCGTCAGCGGAGACAAACACCGAAACACCAAATACACAGCTTGAGTTCAACGGCAGAGAGAAGTGGTCGCGTCCCTGGCGTTTCTCCTCTCCGCTTTAAAGGTCCTTGTGCCTCCAGCTGGCTCTGTGTGCGCAGGGCAAACCATTCCTCGTTTAGGGGGGTTGTTTTATACGTTAAAAGCACAATCTGGCGTTAGAGAGAGAAATGCTTTGCTGGGTTGCCGTGTTGCTGGTAAGCGTCGGATACGACTCTTGATAAGGAGAGCAAATAAAAAGCATTTCGAGTCAGACCTCATTAAACACACCGTAATCTCCTACGTGTCTGCAGTGGTATGCTCCGCTTCGATTCACGTGGCCCGTCTTTGTTTACGGATGTGACCTCACTTTGTATGCACATGTCTGTGCTCACATGTATGCTAGCAAGAGCGGGGGTTGGGGGGGGCAGATACCGATCAGCCAAACCATTACGACCACCTACTCAACATGCTGTTGGTCCTCCGTGTTCCGCCGAGACATGGACTCTACAAGACCCCCGGAAGTGTCCTGTGGTATCTGGCACCAAAAACATTAGCAGCGGATCCCTCAAGTCCTGTAAATTGCGAGGTGAGGCCGCCATGGATCGGGACTTGTCGGTCCACCATATCCCACAGATGTGCAATCGGACTGCGATCTGGAGAATTTGGAGGCCAGGGCAACACCTTGAACACTTCGCCATGTTCCTAAAACCATTCCCGAACAATGTGTGCCGTGTGGCAGGGCGCATTATCCTGCTGAAAGAGGCCACTGCCATCAGGGAATACCATTGCCGCGAAGGGGTGTACCTGGTCTGCAACGATGTTTAGGTAGGTGTCACGTGTCAGATCGACGTCCACATGAATGTCAGGACCGAGTGTTTCCCAGCAGAACAGCGCCCAGAGCATCACACTGCGTCCCACCGGTTTGTCATCTTCCCACAATGCATCCTGGTGCCATCACTTCCCCATGTAAACGGCGCACACGTACACGGCCATCCGCGTGATCCAAAAGAAAACGGGAGACCTTCTTCCGCTGTTCCATGGCCCGGTTCCGACACTCACATGCCCATTGTAGGCGCTTTCCACGGTGGACAGGGGTCATCATGGGCACTCTGACCGGTCTGCGGCTACGCAGCCCCATGCACAGCAGGGCGTGGCACACTGTGTGTTCTGACACGTTCCTCCCGTAATGATCATTAAAATGTTCTGTGACTTGCGCCACAGTAGACCCTCTGTCGGTCCGGACCAGACGGGACAGCCTTCGTTGCCCCCGCACATCGATGAGCCTTGGGCGCCCAACACCCTATCGCCGGTTTGTGGTTTGTCCCTCCTCGGATCACCGTCACCACTGCTAAGCAGGAGCAGCCAACAAGCCTTGCCGTTTCAGAGATGCTCTGACCCAGTCGCCTGGCCATGACAAGTTGGCCCTTGTCAAAGTCGCTCAGGTCTTTACTCCTGCCCATTTCCTCGGTTCGCTTCTGCCTTTCTTATTATTGTTGGCGTTTAGTGGCAGTAGGCATCCGAAATGCTGCATTACCGCCATCTACTGGATTAAAACTAAATCGCCACTAAGTAAATATAAAATAAGACAGGCTCTAACCAGAGTAGAAAAAGAAGTGGGAGGCCGCGTTGCACAACTGAGCAAGAAGATAAGTACATTAGAGTCTCTAGTTTGAGAAACAGACGCCTCACAGGTCCCCAACTGGCATCTTCATTAAATAGTACCTGTTAGAGCCTGTTTGTGCTGTCCTCTGAAGGGAGTAGTACACACCGGTGTAGGAAATCTTCAATTTCCTAGCAATTTCTCGCATGGAATAGCCTTCATTTCTAAGAACAAGAATAGACTGTCGAGTTTCAGATGAAAGTTCTCTTTTTCTGGCCATTTTGAGCGTTTAATTGACCCCACAAATGTGATGCTCCAGAAACTCAATCTGCTCAAAGAAGTGCCCATCCAACCAATCCAACTTGTGGGAGCTGCTTCTGGAAGCGTGGGGTGCAATTTCTCCAGATTACCTCAACAAATTAACAGCTAGAATGCCAAAGGTCTGCAATGCTGTAATTGCTGCAAATGGAGGATTCTTTGACGAAAGCAAAGTTTGATGTAAAAAAAATCTTATTTCAAATACAAATCATTATTTCTAACCTTGTCAATGTCTTGACTCTATTTTCTATTCATTTCACAACATATGGTGGTGAATAAGTGTGACTTTTCATGGAAAACACGAAATTGTTTGGGTGATCCCAAACTTTTGAACGGTAGTGTATATAGGCTATAACGACAAATACATATGTCTTTCTTGAGCCCTGCTGGAACTAAATCGTGATTTAGATCTATACAGATAGTAAACCCGAACACTTACTGTCAGGGGCCTTTGAACTGCAAACATTCTTGAAACCCATAATTGTTTTTCTGAGATTATAAATTAAAACAAGGACTATCAATACTTGAAAGGGAAAAATTCCTCTTTTTTGGATTTTGTAGATATGTTTAGTGAAAATTTGCGTATTCTGTTCATTTGTTTTGTGAAATGTTGTTTTGCACTTCAGGGCCACCATACTCATTATCGCAAATGTCAAACGGATTTTTATATGTTAATGTACATTTCTAAATCGGGTTAATTCGGATCTAAACGACTACAGCACGTCTAATGGTAACAGCATGTTATATTTGGGTTACCTGTCTGATAAACTGGCTCCTGGCCCAGATTAGTTTCCAAAGTCATGAGGGCCAAGTATAGTCGCCATAGGCACTAACAAGCTTACAAACCATTTTTAAATTGTGTAACTTTTCGTGGTCTACACTTAAGTTTTGACAAAGAGGATGCCTATGATAAAAGTAAGTGACCGGAGCTGTCTGATGGCTTTTTTGTTTTTTTGCAGCTACCTTCGCTGATCTAGTTCGCCTTTTTGAAGAGGAAACATAAGTTTCAAGTAAGTTCCTCTTCAGAGGAAACGTAAGTTTGAAGATGACATTAGAAGCTCTATCATCAAGATAAGGACCACATATCTTTCTTTTCCTATCCCACCCAAAGCAAAAGAAGTGAATTTCAGGACAATTAATGACATATACCCATGTAATGATTTCCTGCATCATAGATTCAGTTTTGATTGGAACAGTTGTGGTTCTGTGGATCAGACACGGAACCAGCAGAACACCTGTTCTGACTGCGAGGTCACGAGCACCTTTTGGGAAGCATCCCAAACTTGGATAGCGAATAATACTCTAATTATGCCGCAGTTAAGATATGAAAATATAAAACTTGGTCTTTTAATGGGGGCCAGAAGAGCTGAATTTATGTACAATAACCTAATTATCTTAGCAAAGTTCTTAATACACAAATGTCGCTTCTTGAAAACAAAACCCCTGTTTAATGGATTTGTTAATGAGATGAAAACATAAGAGATGTGCAAAATTGATAAAATCAAGTAAAGCCCAATGTCTTTCTGAGAATCTTGGCACTTTAATTCCTGATTGACCACTTTGTGTTTATTTTATTTATTTTTTTGTGTTGGCTGATTTATTTTATCATTTTATTCATGACTTCCGTTGTATGATCGTTGTATTTGCTCAGTGTTTGTTTTCGCAACGGTTATTTTGGAAGTTGTGAAATGCCTTTTTGCCTATTGAATACACGAAAAATGCCTTTTTAATTTTGACTGTACTGTTTTCCGTACGCAGCCGTAAACAAGCAAGTATCGCGATATTAGCGAGGTGTCCTGCGAAGCTCTACAGAGAATAGTTGGTTCAAAGTCTAGTTTATTTTTATGTCGCATAGTTTTTCGTCTTTGTCTCAAAACGTTATCGTTTTGTACAAGTCGTAACGTCTTGTGGCCTGCCCGATATCCGTTTCCACTCTCAACTCTTCTCTGTAGCGTAGCGAATGAGAGAAACATGCTTGGTGGCTAACGTTAGCCAGCCTTGGATGGAGATAGTGTAAAGGGGAATGGCAGATAAAACCAACAACTTTAACTTTGTGGTCGTCGGAGGTGGCATTGCAGGTGTAACATGCGTCGAGCAGGTAAATTTAGATTCAAGTTTTACGTCGCTGGTGGTGTCCTACTGATTTAATAGATTAACCGGACGCATTCGCTGCATATAGTGGACGTTGTTTATTGGTAACAATGATGGTTGATACAGAACTGTTTGATCTGTTTATTGACAGCTGTCATCCCAGTTCCCATCAGCTCGCTTGGCTCTGATTACAGCTGCTGCTCACATCAAGGCAGTGACCAACTTTAAACAGGTCAGCTATAGTACGATTTTCTCGTTTAATGTAAAGAGGGCGGCAGTAATACTGTCACTGGTGCAGGCATGATTCCCACCGGGCCCTCTATTTTTACATACACATCTGCATATTTTACGATTTAATGGAAACACCTACCATGTGGTATGTTTTTAAGTTTCATGTAAATATTCAAACTGTGTAAAGATAAAATACTTGGTATTTTTCTTCCTGTTCATTTGACATTGCACTGCCCATGGGATAAACAGAATTACATTTTACCAAGTTCAATCACTTAATTTAACACAAGGTATGTTTCTATTTGATGTTCTACACATGATGAAGGCTTCATTTGCAGTGAAAAAGAGAGAAATTACTGATATTTTGGACTACGAATATGCGCAATAAATCTGGGTTCTTTTCCATTGTCCAACTTGAGCAGGTGTCTAAGACACTGGAAGAATTTGATGTTGAGGAACGTCCATCCAGCATTCTGGAGGAGAAATACCCGAACCTGACCATCATCCAGTCTGCTGTCAAAGCTCTTCACGCACAGTCGCATGTGAGTCTTTCTACCAGAGGTTGATGATGTAATTTGACAGTGCAAAAGAAATCAAATTTTATCATGTGAAATATTCTGATGACTTGTATAAATGTAAACTTGTTGGATATCATAATAAGAAAATGCCATAACACCAAATAGAGTGCATTGCATTATGTTATTATAAGAAAGAACTCGGTCAAAAGGGGTCTCAGAAGGTTAAATTATTCGAGGACCAGGAATAATAGGAGCAAGTAAAACATGAGGCAAAAAATCAAACGGCAAGTCACTGACTGCAGGTATCCTCACCCTTATAAACAATACAGTTGCATGACAACAATCAGTCTCATATGCAAATAGGTGTGACCACTAACTAGAGTTTCAATGGCCAGTACACATGGCCAACTGTATTGTTTATAAGGGTGGGGATACCTGCAGTCAGTTTGAAGAGGCCACTTAGATCAGTGATGAAAAGTTTCTGTCAATAAACGCTGTGTCCAGATGAACTGATTCAACTTTCTTTGACTTTCTTGACTAATTTCTATGACCCAATTAATTTCTCTTCTCCAAATAGTTTGTCAAAGATGTGAAAAGAAATATGAAACATTAGCAAAGAATGCCACCCCCAATTCTCTATCTCCACTATTTGTTTTCTCCAAAAACAAAACAAATGAATACTTAAATCCTGTCAAGAGCACTGAAATATTCACATCACTGGTTTTTGAACAAGAACATTGCTCTCCTCAAGTTAAATAGTTAAAGGTTCCTTTTTCCTGGGTTCTGACTTTGTGAAAGGGTTTCTTTTCCCAAAAAATCAGTTTGTTAGAGATCTGTATATATTTTATTTTTTCAGTAAAGCAGTTATTCTTCTTTACATTCTTAGACTCTGGAGACAGTGGATGGCCACCAGGTCGGTTACGAGAAGCTGTGTATCTGCAGTGGTGGCAGACCCAAGCTCCTAACCCTGTGCAACCCCTATGTACTTGGGATACGAGACACAGACAGTGCTCAGGTGTGACCGAGTCTTACCAGGTCTCTGTGTCCTTTGTGCTCCACAGGTCTTGATCCCATTAAAAGATATTTTTGAGACAATATTTTTTTTGTATTTACACTTCGGGGAGAATCTCTTTATCTGTAGAGGGTCAGCCTCCACTTGTTTTGGAGTAATATGTACTTTATGGTACATTGTTTTATTGTGTGTGCCATTTTTATTTAATACTAGACAGAAGGTAGTCTTCATTGTTTTTAGTGATTGGCCATTTAACAGTTAACCTCGAGATATGGTGGATAAAGACAGAGTCGTTCCGTAGTTAGTCTGCACCAATTTCCCCACTGAAGGAAAGAAAAAGTGTGATTGTGTTTGGTGCACAAATTTTGTAAACTGCTCATAAATTCGCCCTACACAAACGTACACTTTTCTCCTGTCAAACTTAACCACATGGTGGTAAGACAATAATATTTCGGTGCTAAAATGCTTTGGAGACTGCCCTCTGACTCTAGCTCCATAGATGAACCCAGTATGACTATGACTTCCACAACATCGAATGTTTGCCGGTTTTCACAATATTGTCTTTTACAGGAGTTTCAGAAGCGGTTATCCAAAGCGAAGACAATTGTGGTTGTTGGAAATGGAGGCATTGCCTTGGAATTAGTGTGAGTATATTCTAAGTAAATCTAGAAAATGACAGAGATTTGCACGCAAATATTACAAAGCAAATATTATTGTGTGTTCATACGCGCATTACATATGTGTGTGCCTGTTTCTCAAAACACTGTGGAGGTAGGTGTTCCAAGCTGAAACACACTTACCTCTCAGTCATTACCTTTTTTTTTAGTCACAGTTGAAGCACTAAGAGTCCAGAACCTCAATAAGATCCCATGACATCACGAGCCTATTTATTCGTAGATGTGCTGTCATTGAATGTGTATTTTTCAGGTATGAGGTGGAGGGCTGTGAGGTCATCTGGGCTATAAAAAACAAGGCCATAGGGAACACCTTCTTTGATGCAGGAGCAGCCCAGTTCCTCATCCCGTCACTGGACGCTGACAAACCCGGCAAGACGGCTCCATGTAAGCGGGCTCGCTACACCATAGAGGAGACCGAAGCTGGAGTTTCGCACACCTTTACCAAAGGTGATAACATTTATTCAGCTTCAGTGTTAGTATCAGGAAAATAAAGTTCTCTTCTATTCCTCTTTGATTTTCTGTGGATACTGGCCTGTGATCCTGCATTTAAGTTTCGTTTTCATCAAGACAGTGGCTTAATATTGTGTGCACACACCTGTATTTAGATGGGGACAGACGGGGCGTTGGGGCTGACTCTACAGAAGCTGGCAGTGCCCTGGGGCCAGACTGGCATGAAGGGATCATTTTGAGAGGAGCAGAAGAGGTAAGGTGGTGTGCATATATGTGCATTCCTGCACATATCTAAACCTAAATTTTCTCCTACCTGTCATGTTTATGTTTCACCCCTCCGTCCTTATCTCATTGAGTTGGATTTTCCTAGTGTTCTTTCTTTGGTCAGAACTTGCTCTAGTTTTGCTATTCAATCAGAGTAAATTTATTCCGTTGGAGTCGCATGCTGAACAAGTTCAATACACACAACCCAACACTAGATTTTGCAGTATAGATTCTTCTATCATGGTACGTAGCAAGGCAGGACAGGTTAGATGGAACCAATCAAAAAAACAACAACACACAAAACACCAGATTAGTTTTGGGAAATGTGTATTTAACCTAGCTGTACTAGTGGTGTTGGCAGATCTGCACCCCTACAACTTCTGGCAGATTTCTTGAATAACACACCATGCTCCATATTCTGCCACTGTGCTATGTTATGAAGGAGCAGTTACTCAACTGGTGTGCTCATTGTAAGTTGTTCTGGGTAGGAACATTAGAAAAACACCAAAAAAGGAAATTTATTTTGCTTGGTTACTTACTGTTGGGTTGTAACTCCTTCCACTTCCTCTGAGTTGTGATCTTGTCGATCCCCTCTGGCCAGGTGTCCCACAGAGTGTCAGTGGAATACCAGTGTGAGGTCGACAAGATTTACACGTCCCAAGAGCTGCAGGAATCCCCACAGAAAATGCTCAGTTCGGACAGTGGTGCGGATGCAACTTGCAACAGCTTTTGGTCCAGAGTTACCATTGAGTAATTCAAAAATGAAAGTGCAATATCACTTTGCAAATTGATTACTAGGAACTAAATACGTCAAATCTATTTATTCCAGTTCATACCCCAACAAGAACATTGCTCAAAGGTGGTTTGGGGACAAGGTTTGATATCAATGTTGCACTTATTACAAAAAAATAACACATATTTATCAAAGATCCAATAAAAGTAGTGCATCTACATGCATAACAGCAGTGAGACACAAAGCACATCGCTCTGTCATATGTCCATACAGAACAAAATTGGTCACTCTTCAATGTAAAATTCAAAGGCACATGACATACATCATTTCATATGCAACTTAGGCTAGTTGGAGGAACTTTCAGTAAATAAAAACTACTCACAACACATGAAAGGCCCAGTCTCCTCCTCCTGTAGCTTAATTGAATCATAACTTGTCTCTGTTCATTCTGTTCACCTTCGCCGAAGCCCCTCCTTTCATGTCCATGCTGTCCTTCTCTCACCAGCATCCTGGCCAGTCTATGTTCAGCTGACCAATGGGAAGACATTTGGCTGTGATTTCATTGTCAGCGCCACTGGTGTAGTGCCCAACACAGAACCATTTCTCCATGGAAACAACGTAAGAAAGACCATCCAATACACAATATAATTGTTCGTAAGTCTGAAGGTACTTTGGTGGGTCTGCAGTCTCAAGACATAGCACCAGTTGCATTGTGTAAGTAGTAGTAGAAAAAGATAGTCACTTCTTTGTTTTCCAAGTACATTTTTGTGCAAACCTGGAATTTTTCCTCTGCATTTAAAGGAATAGTTGGGAATTTTTGCAGTCTATCCATATTTCACACTCACTATTCATTAAGTATTTAGATTTGTTTCATTTTCACTGTCCCTTTTCTTCATAGTAGTCACGCAGCTCCAGGTTGCCATCTAGAGTTCAATGCAGTTAATGGGGGACAAGTCCACAATCCATGTTCAGTGCAAAAAAAAAAAAGAGCTCCACAGTTAACCAAAGCTAACATGATGCTCTTGCAGTTTATCATTGTGAATTCGAGTGGTAATTTTAAAAATGTAGCCGTTTTAAAAAAAAAATCTCCCCAATTGTAACCGACCAATTACCCACTCTTCTGAGCCATCCCAATCTCTTTTCCACCCCCTCTGCCAAGCCGGGGAGGGCTGCAGACTACCACATGCTTCCTCCAATACATGTGGAGTCACCAGCCACTTCTGTTCACCAGACCATGAGGAGTTTCGCCAGGGGGACGCAGCACGTTGGAGGATCACGTCATTCCCCCCAGAACAGGCGTCCTGACCTGACCAGAGGAGGCGCTAGTGCAGTGACAGTGACCAGGATGCATACCCACATCCAGCTTCCCACCCGCAGACACGGCCAATTGTGTGTGTAGGGATGCCCGACCAAGCCGTAGGTAACACGGGGATTCGAATTCCTGTGTTGGTAGGCAACAGAGTAGACTGCTACGCTACCTGGATGCCCAAATTAAGGCCATTTTTTTATGGTCATTTCCTACCGTATTATTTCCTGGAGCACAAGCCTACAAGCAGTTACCAGCAGGAGTCACTCCACTGCAGCACAGCAAAGCAAACCCTTAGAGGTAATTTACTGATAAAAACATCAGTCATTTTTACAAATGACCACTAGAATTTGCTACAATAGACTGCTGTAGCATCTTGTTATCTTTCACTGAACCATTCTAGCTTTGGCTTTAACCCATCCTACTAGGAGCAGTGGGCAGCAGTGGCCAGTCTCCAGTGCCAAAGGACCACCTCCAGAGCTAAAGCCATTGCCTTGCTCAACGCAACAGCAGGAGTATGTCCTTAAAGGTGGAGTCAGCGATTCTGGAGAAAGATTGTTGATGTTTGAACTCAAAAGCCAAACAAATAACACCCCTCCCTTCCTTACATTTTTGATGGGTGCTCACTCTCCAAAAAATGCTCACATCTCAGAAACTACACATGGCACAGCTTAGATTTTATATCATGTCACAAGAAGTCGGCGAACATTTTGATGTATCGTGTGAGAATAGAGTGAGAATTGGGACATGGTAGAAATTTGGAAGATATAGTGTGGCATTTAGAGTGCACAGTATATGGTCATGTAATGTCAGTCTATGGCTGGAATAGTGTTGTATGGGTCGGTCCGAGCCACTTTGTTTCCCATTTACAGGGCAAAGGCTGTGTATAAATACTGGATTTTTTTCCCACCAGCGCGCACACAGGACAGACAGCTAGCGGACTGTGAGGAGATATTCGGTGAATTTGACAAATGTATTGGATTAGAATCGCTGACTCCCCCTTTAACATGCAAGTCTTTGTGGATTGTGGATTCAGGCCTAGCTCTTCAGCCATGTCACATGCCATTTGCACATTCTTCATGTTTACTCTCCATTCATTCTTGAATAGAACTTACTAAACATATTATTGAGGAAATTGAATGTGCGATAGATGAACAGAAATCATGGGTCAGCTGCAGGGCACCATGGTGGCCAAGCGGTTGGCACGCTTTCCGCATAGAGTGTCCTGGGTTCGATTGAAGTTTGCGTGTTGTGCGAGTTCCCTCTCACCGTTCAAAGACATGCAAGTTAGTTGAACTGGAGTTTGTAAATTGCTCTTTGTTGTGAACATTGTGTGAGTGACCTGCAATGGTGACCTGCCTTATACCCAGTGCCTGCTGAGATAGGCTTCAGTCTTCACAACACTGAATTGGATAGTTATTTGCTTCGGTTCTCAGTTTAAAATTGCAGATGACGGCGGGCTGCAAGTAGATGACCACATGGTGACATCAGAACCAGATGTTTATGCAGCTGGGGATGTGTGCACTGCATGCTGGGAACATAGCCCTCTGTGGCAGCAGGTAAATGAATACAAAGTTAGCTTGATTGAAAATGCATGAAGAGTGAGCTACTCTTCGATATGGAAAAAGTTGGCCTGTCAGAAGAGTGGGACATGATCTTATAATTTTTGCTTTGTTAAATCCATAGATCTGATTAAAAAAAAAAAAAAAAAAAACTTTGTGTGTCCCATACAGATGCGTTTGTGGACCCAGGCACGTCAGATGGGGTGGTACGCAGGCCGCTGCATTGCAGCAGCCATCCTGTCAGAACCAATAGAATTGGACTTCTGCTTTGAGCTCTTCTCACACATCACCAAATTCTTCAACTACAAGGTACAGTATTTGTTTCAAGATCAAGTGAAGGGATTTTTTTTCTTTTTTTTATTGGTGACGGGACAATAGAGGTTAAGACATTTTGACTCATTTCGGCAAGGATTGCCTTAAACTGGTACGCGAGTACAAGCACACGGCACGTAAAATGGCAGACTACAGGAACCACCTGAGATTCAGCCTCAGGTGCAGACACAGTGGGATTACACCTAAGAGCCTGCAAATGAAATCTTTTGCCAAGGGCCACCGAGCTAACAAGATCCTCCAGAAGGTACAGAGACAGCTGTTGAAAAAACAGATGAGACAAACCAATTTTACTATCGATGCTTTGAAAGCCAAAGAGGAGCAGATCCAACAGAGACTCACGTTGCATCTAGATACGACCACCTTCCAACATGTGATTGACTTCACGGAGAAGGCTCATCTAGCTCAACACGAAAAGTCGAAAACTAGGCAGCAAAAGAAGTTTGATTTACTTGCTGCACATCAGAGACATCGGCAGACAGAGAGACGGACGCCAGACACGCCAGCGATGTGGGTAAAGAATCTGTTCAACAGACCACTCACTCAGGCAGAGAAAGACATCCTTGCTAAGGAGCTGACTTTTGCTGTCACGCCGAGGCAAATCCCGCAAGTGGAACTGATCACACCCACGTAATCAGCGATCCGTGAAAACAACTTCATGGACCCGGAAGCAGAGCAACTGCAGACGAAATCTTCAGCCTGCCTAAGCAATGCGAAGACGCCACTGTCCAACATCAGTATAGATGGAAGGATTATAATAATGATTATATTATTATAATATTATAATAATATAAAGAAATTATAATCCAACCTAAATTAATTATGCAGAGAAAATATCCTTGAGGGCATTCTGCAAAAGTTTTTCATCTTCTCTCTCCCATCTAAGTGAGCCCTGTAAATTTTAATTATTTTTTTTTCTCTTCCCCCTGTTCTACAGGTGGTCTTACTGGGGAAGTTTAATGCGCAGGGCCTGGGGCCAGACCATGAGCTGCTGGTGCGCTGCACTAAAGGCCGGGAATATGTCAAGGTGACTGTGTAGACTATGCTATTCATACTGTGTAATTTTTCAATTGGTTTCATACTTCAAACAGTTGGTTATATTTATTGCATGATTTGGATGTGTGCGGATTTATAAGCCAATGTTCGAATGCTGGGGTTCAAGGGTTGAACCCCACTGATGCCCCTTGGTTGGTTGACATCACAGGGAACTCCCCTTTTCAGTCGCTGTTGGTAAATGTGTCAGCTAAATGAGAGAGTGTAATGTTTGGTTTTTCAAAATGGCAAAGGGAATAGCTTTCTATATGACTCATTTGTGAGTATCAAGCCATGTTAATAGAAAATGAACTAGTAATGATCAAACTATGAATATACTAGATTCCTTTTAAATCAATAACCTTCATGCTCTTTATCATGTTGTTGGGTAAAAAACAAGAGCCAGTTGTGTCTGGAAGATAGTACTAATAGAAAATGGAAATAATGAATTGTATGTGGAAGAAATGGGTGATCTTTACCTGTTTTAAACCACCTCATTGGTTTTTGATTGCAGGTTGTTCTGAGCGGTGGAAGGATGGTCGGAGCAGTGCTGATTGGTGAAACAGACCTAGAGGAGACCTTTGAGAACCTGATCCTCAATCAGATGGACTTAACAGTATACAAAGAAGAGCTGCTCAACCCCAATATTGATATAGAAGACTACTTTGACTAAACGCTCAGGCTGTGTTTGGGACTGTGCAGGGTATTAAGCAACCCAGACTGATGGGTAAAGCAGATAGCAGACATTGAAAGAAAAACCACATTATGGCTTCAGATGAAGGATGTTTCAAGGAATGATGCTTTCACTCTTCTGATGTATGCCAAAGCCATTTGGTGAGACAAAAAAAAAGGGTAGTGAGTAAATTATGTACTAAAGGAGAGAGATTATCTTCAAGTTGATTTGTAATTTGGGTAAATGGCTTACTTTGCTTTTCAATAATTTTTTTTCCCCCGTTTCTCTCCCGTAGTCTGCATTTGATGTTTAAATGCATCCGATGGAGTTTTCCGTGTAAATAACTGTTTGTTTACATTCAAAGTTTTTCACCAAAAAATATCACAGATACGGCTTCATCAGATGTGGCTTTATTTGCAAGGTATGATGGAATCACTGGTATCATTTGAAAGGTAACACCTACAAAGCAGTCTGGAACCAGTCGTAGCTGGTGTGCTCCAAGGAGAGATGCAGGTGGGGGAATGCCAAGAGTGTTGTTTTGCAAAGCTTGACCAAAGGCATAATTCTGCAGAACCCTTCCATCAATTCAAAGCAAGCTGAATCAGTTCATCGGGACACAACGTTTAGCCATCAGTTCTTCTGTCATAAACCCCCTCAGCAACTGTGAAGTGGTAGTTGGCATAAACTACTGTTAGGAGGACAACCTTTGTAATTTCAGAACTGGGAACCTGAAAAAAATGTTTCACAGCAATAGAGCAAATGAAGTTTTGGAAATTAATGTGCTGCTTGAATTGTTCTGCTATGGATCTCCAATCAATCCTTTAGAAGCAAATATATATTTCTTCCAGCAATGCATCCCAGATGGCTGTTGTAACTGCATGGGCTATACCAACTCGTGGGCTATACCCATTGTATGGGCTATACTCACTAGGCCTAAGCAGTTATGACTGTATGATCATGAACCTCTTGTGGTGTTGGTGATTAAAAACCTTCAGAAAATGTTTGTTCTCACCATCTCCACTCCCTCTTCATTCACTCTAGTTCGCTCAACTCTGTTGCTGCACTCATGCGCATAGTTGACTTAGATCGGTCAGCGACAATGCCCATTATATGTTCAGGTATGAGTGTTGAAAGTAAACGAGATCTCGATCATATTTTGCAAATCAGCAAATAATTCACTACTGATCTCAGCACAGGAAAACTGGATGAGCCAAAAATAATTCGCTTTATTCACTTCGCCACCAATTTTGTTAAACTGACATGAGGGGAATTGGATGCAGGAGTACCATAGACTCCAATGTTAAAACTCCGCTATAACAATACAATTTCAAGCGTAGGATTCATCAGTCACAGCTGGAAATCACCTCAGTAGCTACAATAAATGATTTCCCATGGCTGAGCTGTTTTTAAAAAAAAATTTTTTTTTTATTGCTTTAGATAACAATAATAACAATAAGCCCGGGTTCACAGCAAAACTCAGGCAGCTTTGTCAGGCTAAGGAAGAGGCCTACATGAGTGGAGCTAGGATCCTGTACAATTGAGCTAGAAACACATTGACAAATTCGATCTTAGAGTCACCAAAGCTACACTGAAAAGCTAAAAAACAGGTTGTCAGATAACGATCCTGCGTCTGTGTGGAGAGGCCTGCAGGACATCACCAACTACAGGAGACCATCCCCCCACACTGCAGAGAACCATCAACTGGCTACTGACCTGGCTGAGTGTATTTTATTGCAGGTTTGATAAGCCCACTCCCACAGTCCTTACCCTCTCCGGCTACATCACACAACCAACTGCACCCCCTGCCAGCCCCTCCTCCCTCCCCACTGACCCGCACCTGCACTCAGGATCTGTGAAGAGGATGTTTAACAGCTCTTCCAGAGACAGAAGATCAGGGAGACAGACCGCCTAAAAAGAACAAATGGCATTACTAACCTCAAGGCTGATATCCGACGGTTCTCAGATTAACTCTGAAAAAGGGACTTTTATCCGATTTTATTGACACCGCAGCCTCAGTCCAAAACTATTTCAGTCATGAACTCAGCCTTCTCTGACACGATCCTCTGGGACCCATCATCTGGTTGCCAGCCCTCTTCCTACCCCACTACCAGCTCACAGGCTACCTGGCCGGAGGTGGTAGTCAGACATGGCAAGACGTAACGACCCAGCCTACATGTCTTTGGACTCTGGGAGGAAACCGGAGCCCCTGGAGGAAAGATTAAAAAAAAAATGCGGGGGGCGGCTTCCAAGATGGCGGCTTGAATGGACGTCCTTTTCCAGGCACTCGCACCAAACCTTTACAAATAATAGTAAAATAACTGTTTATAGGCTACTTAAATTTTACCTTTAGTTCACATAAGGTTCAGAAACCTTAGCAGGGACAACAATGTTCTCTCATGACTGAAAAAGATCCTCGAAAGTGATGAAAGAGACCACTGCAGCGGTCAATGATCCACTAGCAGGCCACAACTATGCTAAAATGGCTAATGCCGATGATGGGATAGCAACGCCATTTGAAGAAGATTTTCCGACTTTGCCATGATCTACTGAGGGGACTCCCTGTAAATCGCCAGCTTCCAAAAAAACCTCTATTTGAATACAATAAGAAGAACAACGATACTGATCAAACTCAAGCTATTACTGGTGCTCTCTCTCAACTTATCAACACACGCTTTGACACCATGGAAAAGATGATAGGAGATAACTCGCTGAAAATTGAGGGCCTAAAGAAAACCATCTATTTCTCCTTACAAGAGATACAAGACATAAAGAAGAGGGTCGACATCATTGAAAACAAAACCAACAAAGATGATTTGCTTTCTTCCAGGATGCAGGAAAGAGTTGTGGAATCTGAACGATACTTAAAAAGGTGGAATCTGAAACTTTATGGAGTACCAGAGTCTGTGTCCAAGAAAGATGTAAAGAAAAAAACCATCAAAATATGTCAAACGATCCTTCCAGATGAGAAACATAAGTTGCCAGAGAACATTGATATTGTGCACCGTTTAGGGAAGATGCGAGAAAATGATCAGAAACCGAGAGGCATCATTCTTCATTTCATCTCAAGATCCTACAGAGATGCTGAATGGAAAGCAACGAAGAATCAACCCTTCCTTAAACATCATCATCTCCGCTTCGCAGAGGACCTGTGTCAAACTGACAGTGAGACCCGAGCTGCTCTCTGGCCAGTGATCCAAAAGGCGAGAAGAGACGGAAAGATTGCTTACTACGTTGGTGCTCGAGTCTTCGTGAACGACAAAGAAATAAACGTCCCGAAAGACTGACCCTAAGGCTGTGAACACCACTATTTTGGTCTGTCTGGTGGGGCAGAATATTGTTTTCTTGTTAAGGGACTGTTTTCTTCGTAAAATATTACGGAGCCAGTCAATTGTTATATGTATAAGCCTATATGATATATTTTTTTACTATACATGTTCTAAATAAGTAGATTCCTGAGATAACTTACATATCTGACGATTTCCTTTCCTTCATTTAGTATTGCAAACTTGGTGCATAGCTTGGGAAAAATACAGTACACATGCACACACACACACACACACACACACACACACACACACACACACACACACACACACATTTACCTGAAGTTAATTCATTCTATCTAAACACTTTGTCGTTATCTTTTGGTTCACTTAATGCCAGGGGTCTGAAAAACATTACTAAGCGTAAAGCGTTATTTTTATTTTCTAAAAAGTTAAATACAGACTTTTTTCTTTCTTTCTTCTCTTAATGATACCAATTTCTGGAAATCTCAATGGGGAGATGATGTATGGTTTTCACATGGTACCCAACACTCAGCTGGTACACTTACTCTGAAGAACAGATTTGAAGGTGACATCCTTTTAACCAAATCTGACCCAGGGGGGCATTTTACTTTCATGATTATTTCTTGTTCCAATATGATGCTTTTCATTATTAACATTTACGGCTACAACACAAAAACTGAAAACGCCCAGCTGTTGTCTTCTTTGGAGAATAATATTAATCAAGGGCTAACTACGTTTCCTAATGCAGTTAATGTAATTGGAGGTGAGTTCAATATGGTTGTAGATGGCCAAAATGATAGATGGCCACCATGAACTCTTTCCTCAAAAAATGACCTAAAGCTACTCGTGCAAAGATATAATTTGATTGATGTTTGGAGAGAGAAATTTCCTAATGATAAACTTTATACCTGGAGAAATAACGATTGTTCTAAACATTCTCGTATTGATTTTTGGCTAGTGTCTGATAATATAAATACAAATGATATTTTTGGAGATATTCTTCCCACTCCTTATATAGACCATAAGGCTATTTACATTACAATTAAGTTGTCTGGTGAAAATAAGAAATCTTTCAATAGGAAAAGTTATTGGATTTTGAACAACTCCTTGCTTAGAGTAGACACTGTAAAGCACAAAATTACAAAATTAATTCATTACTTTTTTGACAAAGCCAAAAATGAAAACTGTTATGGGAAAATTGGGAATTATTTAAATTTGAGGCTGCAAGTTTTTTGAGAAACTACAGCTCTAATTTGGCTAAACTTAAAAAGGCAGAAGAAAATGCAGTTATCAATGACACTATGATACTTTCAAAAAAGAATCCAGCTAACTACACAATATTAGACAGAGTAACTATGGCAAATCTACAAAGTAAGCTAGATGAAATTTACAAAAATAGGGCAGAGGGAGCCTTTGTGAGATTGAGACTGAAATGACATGAGGGTGAAAGCAATTCCTCTTTCTTCTTCAAATTAGAAAAACGTCATGCTAAGTTAAATACTATTCAGCAACTCAAAATAGATGATATTATAACGACTGATTCAAAAACTATTTCTAACCACTGCTGTTCTTTCTATAGTAAACTATACATGTAATTATTCTGCACAAATCACAGAGCAATTTTTAAGTCCAATTAACACCCAACGCATATCTCCTGCAGATAGTAACCTGAACTGAAGCGGGACGTCACGCGACCAAGCTGAGAGTATATTTTTCCACATTTAAAAAAAAAATAAATGTATTTCTAATTTTCCCTTTTTTTCTCCCAATTTAGTGGCCAATCGATCTCTATTTTAGTTCAAACACCCACCCTCGTACTGCATGCGTTCGCCAACTGCATCTCTCCAGCCGGCAGTCTCGAAGGAGACGCCTCCCCACTTTCGTGACAAGGCGAATCCAGGCCGAACCACAGATTTTTCCGACTCCGCCCCCCTCCCGAAGACAGCGTTGCCAATTATTGCTGCTTCATCGAGTCCGGCCATAGTCGGATCTGACGAGACCGGGGCGCGAACCCCGGTGGGCAACTGCATCGACACAAAGCTGATGCTTAGACCGCTACACCACAGTGCGATTAAAAAGTACAAATATAGTACAAGAATGTGCCCACAAAATGTATTTTTGCAGTTCACCTTTATTGATAGCCTACATTTATTAAAGAAAAAACAAAAAAACGAACATCCGAATCCCAAAATTGAAAACCGAATACCTACTCAATGAACGAATATACGGATAGCCGAATATTCGGGTCAAGCCCTAATTCTGTGGCATTGCATGCTCAGTTGTTTAGTCGGTTTGCAGCACGTTTGGAGGAAGAGATCTCAAGTGGAAGTGAATTGAAGACGCACGCAGCGCTTTCTACCATTTTAAATGCGCAGACAGTGTACTGCGCTCGGGGGTAGCCGGGATGCGAACCCGGGTCTCCCGCACCACGGGCGACTACGTTAACCAGTCGACTAAAGCAGTGTTTCTCAACCGGGGGTCCGTGGACCCCTAGTGGTCCGTGGTGTAATTGCAAGGGGTCCGTGAAAATAAAATATCTTTAAAAAAAAGATCCTATGACATTTATAGAAATAGGACTATTTTACTCAAATGTGACTGAGATCTTTATCTACCTAAACTATAAAGGGTAACAGGACTTTTTTCTCTAATTACATATGTTTCACAAGTGTAATTTATTGTATTTTAATAAGAGATCTCGCTCCCGTTTGCATTGTTAAAAGTTACTCCATAAAAATTATGTTGTTACATATATCTGAAAGTTACTGAATACATATTCTGTTTTGTTACATATATCTGAAAGTTACTGCATAAGAATTCTGTTTTGTTATATCTAAGTTACAACTGAAAGCTCTTATTTTTGCCCCAAAGAGTGAATAAATGCTATAATGCAATTTAAAATGCAGTTTCTACTGTTTCTATCAAATTGCAACCCCCCTCCCCCAAGTTCAGGTGGAGGGGTCCTCAGGGTAGATCAAAAATACGCAGGGGGTCCAGGACCCCAAAAAGGTTGAGAACCACTGGACTAAAGGGTCCGACCCGTTAGCCAAAGGCTAGCAAGTCTATTTATCCACGCACGTTACACTACCCCCCTCCTTCGGGAAGGGATGCACTTCAGCATATCAGCTCCCTCATGCTTCTGGGCACACGCGCTTCCGATGGCCCCATGGCCTCACACCATCCCACCTCTGACAACAATGTAGTGAATTCGGAGGGCAACCCGGCAACCGCCGGGATGCGAACCCGGGTCTCCCGCACCACAGGCGACTACATTACCCAGTCGACTAAAGGGCCCGCCCTGTTAGCCAAGGCTAGCGAGTCTAGTCATTCGTGATCGTTACACTACCCCTCTGCTGTACCAGCTCCCTCACGCCTCTGGGCACACGCACTTCTGATTGCCTCACAGCAGCATGTGGCTAGTTAGCAAGAGCCCTGGGATAGCTGATTAGCTCAGAGTCGGTGAACAACAAGATGGGGATTTCCACACTGCTACTTTGTTTTTTCTTAAATTTATTTCTGATTTTCCCCTTTTTTTCCCCTCCCAATTTAGTGGTCAATCGATTCCTATTTTTAGTTCAAACACCCACCCTCGTACTGGATGCGTTTGCCAACTGCATCCCTCCGGCCGGCAGTCTCGAAGGAGACTGCCTCGCCACTTTTTCCCGACACACACAGAGACGCATTCATGTGACGAACACAAGCCGACTCCGACTCCCTCCCGAAGACAGCGTTGCTAATTATTGCTCCTTCATCGAGTCCGGCCATAGTCGGATCTGATGAGACCGGGGCGCGAACCCCGGTCCCCAGTGGGCAACTGCATCGACACAAAGCAGATGCTTAGACCGCTACACCACCGCGGACCCCACACTGCTACTTTATTTATGTAGTAATACATCAGGTTGCAGAAGCGTCTTGTGATGTAGGCTGAAAGGTACAGGCTACCAATCCCTGCATGCGTGACGAACCCCGGATAGGCCCCTCCTCGCAGTATTGACCGGACTTCACTTGTGCAGTTGGCGTAACCTGGGCAGCACTCAGCTGGCTAAAGCCTAACAGGACCGTGGACTGACGGTTATAAAAATCCCACATATACCTGTCTCGTAAGTGCCTAACAAGTGGGCAGTCTGGACTCCCAATCCGACCATCACTTAGGTGCACCCTGTGGCGGATCCCATCGTCTTCACTCTTGTGTTGCCATGGAACTTGATCCTCCAGGCCAAGCAGTGTGGACCAGCGTCAAGACCTGATCACCACTTTAATCAAGGCTTTAGCGAATGGCTCCAAGGCTTTTTCAAGGACCGTGCTTTACCCCCCCCCCCCACAAAGTCCATTGGTGATGCTGCGGAGCGACGGGAGCAGGGAATGATCATCCTGGAAGCTCCTAGCTCCAAAGGCACACAATTGGCGGCAAGGATCTGACAGTCGTCTCTACATGAACCCGGATAACTTTGTGTGGATTCAGCAGCAACCTTGCGACAGAGCAGCCCTTTTTAGGGACAGCGCTGCTCCCCCCAATCAGGGGAAGGCCCTAGAAAATGTGGGCTAAAAACAGCTGTTTCCCATGCCTCCTGACTGGAATACCGCATCCAGTGGGAAATCCATTTCTTGCGGGCAAAATAAGGAAGTTTTTACACTACTGACTTTTGGAACCTGGAACATTAGAACTTGAACGGAGTGACTCTGATAAACCAGAACGACAAACTGCCCTTATTGGACAACAACTCTCTCGTTTCAACATCAATCTTGCGCCTCTCCAAGAGATAAGACTTGCAGATGAAGGCCAACTCGAAGAAAAGGTCTCGAATACACGTTCATATGGAAAGGATTACCAGAAACGGACCGCCGAATTCATGGAGTCGGCTTTGCGATCAGATCCAAACTTGTCTGTGACCTGAATCTAACACCTGTCTCCATTAACGAACACATTATCTCCATCAGATTACCACTTCAAAATGGATACTTCCTGACTGCCATCAGCGCTTATGCTCCAACTCTTGATGCTGACGATGAGGCTAAAATAACTTTCTACAACACCCTATCAAAAACTATTTCCACTGTTCCAGCAGCTGACAAGCTCATCCTTATGGGTGACTTCAACGCTCGTATTGGCAGAGATAGTGCAACATGGAGCAACATCATTGGGACGCATGGAGTCGGTAAATGCAACTCAAACGAAAGCCTTCTCTTTGCCTCTGTGCAGAACATAGCCTCATCATCACAAATACTATCTTCCAACTCAAAATGAGCCAGAAAACTACCTGGATGCACCCGCGATCCCACCACTGGCATCTCATTGACTTTGTGATTGTACGCATGAAGGACCGATCCAATGTCCATGTCACCAAGGCACTCCCACATGCTGATGATTGTTGGATGGATTATAGGCTGATCCTCTCCAAGCTCCATCTGCAACTCAAACCCAAGCCTAGACGCTCTGCCATGATCATCCCACTAAAGAAATTTGACGTCCGAAAGCTTGAAGGTCTCAGCGTAAGAAGAAGCTTCCGGAATAAGGTCACGGAAGTCCTGAAGGATGTTGCCCTCATCGAAAACAACCCCATATCAAACTGGATAAACCTAAAAACGACCCTCCTCGCTGTAGCAGAAACTAAAATTGGTAGTGTGAAAAGACGTCACCAGGATTGGTCTGATAAGAACAACCAGGAAATTTTCGACCTGATTAGCACAAAGAATCAAGCTCGTCTCTCCTGGGAGAAAGACAGAACCTCCAAGATGAAAGAAGAGCACTACAAGAAACTGAAGTCAAACACCCATGCTCAACTCCACTCCATGAAGGATGCTTGGTGGCAAAGTAAAGCCCTTGAGATCCAGGGCTACGCAGACCAGAACCAACTCTATGACTTTTTCTCTGCTACCCGTGCCATCTACGGGCCGATCAAAAATGCACCAATACCAGTGAAAGCAGAGGACAACGTAACAATTCTGAGGGATGACGTTGCCATCAGTCAACGATGGAAACAGCACTTCCACCAGCTCCTCTGCAAACCATCACGAGCGTCTCTGGACTGCCTTGATGGCTTACCTACTCTGCCACAAAAACCGTGGATGTCTGCACCTCCTTCCACCAAGGAGCTTTAAACAGCGATCGCTCAGATGCGCAACAACAAAGCGACTGGCCCCGATGGAATCCCTGCAGAACTGTACAAGTATGGAGGACTACCTCTTCAGAAGCGACTGTACAAAATCATCCTGCAGATCTGGGAAACCCAGACCGCCCCAGCTGATTTCAGAGATGCAAACATCATTACCATTTTCAAAAAAGGGGACCGAAGAGTATGCGGCAATTACAGAGGAATTTCCCTACTCTCAACAGCTGGGGAAATCCTGTCGCAGATCCTTCTGAATCGTCTCACCCCCCTGGCCGAAGAAGTTCTCCCTGAGTCCCAAAGCGGTTTTTGATCCCACAGAGGGACCACCGATATGATCTTTGCGGCATGACAGCTCATGGAGAAAGCAAGAGAACAACAGAAGACAATGTTTTTCATCTTTTTCGACCTCGAGAAAGCATTTGATTCTCTTCCGAGCCACTTTGTGGGATCTGCTATCCAAATCTGGATGCCCTGACCACTTCATCCAGATGATTCGCACCCTCCAAGATGACATGAAAGGCTGTGTCGGTTTCCGTGGAACCCTTTCCAAGCCTTTCCCCATGGATTGTGGAGTAAAGCAAGGCTGTGTTCTAGAGCCTACTTTATTTTCCTTATACCTGGCTGCTCTTGTAGAAGACAGATCGGTCACTCGACGGTAAAGTCAACTTCCGTTACCGCTTCGATGGCAGCCTGTTCAATCTCCAGCACTTGAAGTCTAAGAACAAGACATCCACCAACGCCATCATTGAGCTTCAATATGCTGATGATAATGCTGCTCCTGCCATGACTCCAGAAGGTCTTCAGTCGATCACCAACTCCTTTGTTCAGGCGTACGAAAGTTTTGTCTTCTCTGTGAACATCAAGAAAACCAAAACGCTTGCTGTTGTGCCTCAGGATACCCCAGGAGTTCCGCTTCAAATCACCATCCATGGCCAACCTATAGAACAAGTTCAATCCTTTCAGTACCTTGGAAGTATCCTTAAAGAAACATGCAGTCTAGAACCGGACATCACCAACAGACTGAAAGCTGCCCACACTGCCTTTGGCCAACTTTCTCGCCGTGTTTTCTATGATTGTGATCTCAAGACATCAACTAAAATCATGGTTTACCGTGCAGTGGTTCTTTCAACCCTCCTGTATGGTTGTGAAGCCTGGACCCTCTACAAATACCAAATCCATAAACTAGAATGCTTCCACCAGCAAAAACTGAGAAGTATTCTGGGAATTTCCTGGCAAGAACGGGTCACCGACAATCAAGTTCTTGAAAGAGCCGATCTCCTTTCCATTGAGACGACAATTGAACATCACCAGCTGCAGTGGCTTGGCCACATCCAGAGGATGCCAAACGACAGACTCCCAAAACAAATTTTATACTCCGAACTGACTGAAGGTCAAAGAAAAAGTGGACCTCCCAAAAAACGCTACAAGGACTGTATCAAGGGAATGCTGATCACCTTCAACATCGACCCTAAGAACTGGGAAAAAGTAGCGGAAAATCGAAAGCACTGGAGAGCTGCCTGCCTGGCTGGTTCCATTAAGGCCGAAACAGACAAACAAACGCATGTGGAAGAAAAGCGCTCGATGGTGTTTTAAGCCCCCAACGTATTCTTCAAGGCAGCGCTGCATGGAAGGCACTCCCCGTCCCCTACAGTTTCAGCCAATCACAGCACTGGCGCTAGATTTCAACTTTTTCCCTCCTTCTGCACTGATAATACTACGAGCAAAGTGTCATGTTGTGTCGAGCCTTCTTAGTATTTTAATAATAGCGATTTTGATGTGTATTAGCATTTTAATAATAGCGATTTTGATGTGTATTAGCAGTAGTGCTAGTAGTACCCCTAGCGCATCCATTCAAAAAGCCATTTCTCCCGAAAACAAAACAAACGTCAATCTTAAAAGTGCAGCATTTGACGTAAATATCCTTTTAAACGAAAGTTTGACTCCTGTACATTCACAAAAGGACCCTAGATTGCATTTTGGCGACGGTTTTGCTTTAACTTACTTAGCTGCTATGTCTAGATGTCTTACAACTTATCTAGCAACAACTGGATGCCTAAAGGATCAATCTGCTTATTTAAACAACTACGAGACAACCTAGTTTTAAGCGAGCTGCACAAAGGCATGGTTGAGTGGGTGTCTTTCCAAAACTCTTTTAGGCATCCAGTTGTTGCTAGATAAGTTGTAAGACATCTAGACATAGCAGCTAAGTAAGTTAAAGCAAAACTGTCGCCAAAATGCAATCTAGGGTCTTTTTGTGAATGTATACGAGTCAAACTTTCGTTTGAAAGGATATTTATGTCAAACGCTGCACTTTTAAGATTGACATTTGTTTTGTTTTCGGGAGAAATGCCTTTTTGAATGGATGTGCTAGGGGCACTACTGGCACTACTGGTAATACACATCAAAATCGCTATTATTAAAAAGCTAATACACATCAAAATCGCTATTATTAAAATACTAAGAAGGCTCGACACAACATGACACTTTGCTCATAGTATTATCAGTGCAGAAGGAGGGAAAAAGTTGAAATCTAGCACCAGTGCTGTGATTGGCTGAAACTGTAGGGGGCGGGGAGTGCCTTCCATGCAGTGCTGCCTTGAAGAGTACGTTGGGGGCTTAAAACACCATCGAGCAAGAAAAGCGCTGCCGCCGAAAAATCCACCAAGAACAGAGAGCTGCAAGAATGGGTCCACCCCCTACTATCCCCTGTCCACACTGTTCCAGCCTTTTCTATTCTCACCTTGGACTGTCAAACCATCTTCATTTTAAGCACACATCTTAATCTCTTGGAATGGATCCTCGGACACGAGAGACGCCAATGACGAATACATTGACCATACGATATCAAGTCTCCACGGCACTATGTTCACCAATCATACATGAACAGTACAGAGGCCACACGTAACCTAAACGTTACTCGAGTTGAGAGGCAAAAGAAGAACAGGAGCTAAATAACATACATCCGTTCACTGCATGCGTGTCACTCAACTAATTTAAGGAACACAAGGCGCCGCCAGATGATGCCACCTCTAGGCAAGTCCATCTTAAAGGTACACCTCCCAATTTCGACTGTGACACCATGTTTAACTTTAGTCTCTATTGCTTAGATGCTTAAAGTTCATATTTAACAGAACAAAGGTAGTGTTACAAGGTGTCTTCTCCATGTGACCAAATAAAGGCCTATTGTTAACTGTTAGCTGATAGCAGACAAATGTATCACAAACTCATTGACTGTAATGTACAAAGTAATAGAAGAAATGGCCTTGATGGGACATCAGCTGGAAAACATGAGATAAGGAGGAGAAGAACCGACAACTGCCCAATAAGAGAGACTGTACTGTACTGATTGGTATGCACTCTGGTATCTATGCTTTGTGTGTCATCCTTGCAAGCATTAATAAAGTGGGATAATACTGGGGAGAACTTTGTCTCTGAATCCTCTGTGTTTAGACAAATGAGTAGTCTGGTATAGTACTACCATGACAATTTTGGGCTCACCCAGGATTCCTAACTAACTGACTTTGGACTCTGCAAATCCCACAGGTTGAATCTGCGTGTAGCTGGGGATGATCACTGAAGACCCAGAAGGTCTACCTCCCTGACAGGGAGATTATAACTGATTCCTGGGGTGAGAAGAGGCCACCTGGAGGGAGCAGAAGACAGACCCAGTGATAAAGGGATCCCGTTTGAACAGAGAACGCAGTATTAAAAAACACTAGAAATTCAGTGATCCTGCAATGAACTGTTATTTATATATATATATATATATATATATATATATATATACACACACACACACACACAGTGGTGTGAAAAAGTGTTTGCCCCCTTCCTGATTTCTTATTTTTTTGCATGTTTGTCAGACTTAAATGTTTCAGATCATCAAACAAATTTAAATATTAGACAAAAATAACACAAGTAAACACAAAATGCAGTTTTTAAATGAAGGTTTTTATTATTAAGGGGGAAAAAAATCCAAAGCTACATGGCCCTGTGTGAAAAAGTGATTGCCCCCTAAACCTAATAACTGGTTGGGCCACCCTTAGCAGCAACAACTGCAATCAAGCGTTTGCGATAACTGGCAATGAGTCTTTTACAGCGCTGTGGAGGAATTTTGGCCCACTCATCTTTGCAGAATTGTTGTAATTCAGCCACATTGGAGGGTTTTCCAGCATGAACCGCCTTTTTAAGGTCATGCCACAGCATCTCAATTGGATTCAGGTCAGGACTTTGACTAGGCCACTCCAAAGTCTTCATTTTGTTTTTCTTAAGCCATTCAGAGGTGGACTGGCTGGTGTTTTGGATCATTGTCCTGTTGCAGAACCCAAGTGCGCTTCAGCTTGAGGTCACGAACAGATGGCCGGACATTCTCCTTCAGGATTTTTTGGTAGACAGCAGAATTCATGGTTCCATTTACCACAGCAAGTCTTCCAGGTCCTGAAGCAGCAAAACAGCCCCAGACCACCATATTTTACTGTTGGTATGATGTTCCTTTTCTGAAATGCTGTGTTACTTTTACGCCAGATGTAATGGGACACACACCTTCCAAAAAGTTCAACTTTTGTCTCGTCAGTCCACAGAGTATTTTCCCAAAAGTCTTGGGGATCATCAAGATGTTTTCTGGCAAAACTGAGATGAGCCTTTATGTTCTTTTTGCTCAGCAGTGGTTTTCGTCTTGGAACTCTGCCATGCAGGCCATTTTTGCCCAGTCTCTTTCTTATGGTGGAGTCATGGACACTGACCTTAACTAAGGCAAGTGAGGCCTGCAATTCTTTGGATGTTGTTGTGGGATCTTTTGTGACCTCTTGGATGAGTCGTCGCTGCGCTCTTGGGGTAATTTTGGTCAGCCAGCCACTCCTGGGACGGTTCACCACTGTTCCATGTTTTCGCCATTTGTGGATAATGGCTCTCACTGTGGTTCGCTGGAGTCCCAAAGCTTTAGAAATGGCTTTATAACCTTTTCCAGACTGATATATTTCAATTACTTTGTTTCTCATTTGTTCCTGAATTTCTTTGGATCGCAGCATGATATCTAGCTTTTGAGGATCTTTTGGTCTACTTCACTTTGTCAGGCAGGTCCTATTTAAGTGATTTCTTGATTGAGAAGAGGTGTGGCAGTAATCAGGCCTGGGTATGGCTAGAGAAATTGAACTCAGCTTTCCAAAGATGTGATAAACCACACTTAATTTATGTTTTAACAGGGGGGGGCAATCACTTTTTCACACAGGGCCATGTAGCTTTGGATTTTTCTTTTCCCTTAATAATAAAAACCTTCATTAAAAAACTGCATTTTGTGTTTACTTGTGTTATCTTTGTCTAATATTAAAATTTGTTTGATGATCTGAAACATTTAAGTGTGACAAACATGCAAAAAAATAAGAAATCAGGAAGGGGGCAAATACTTTTTCACACCACTGTGTGTGTGTGTGTATATATATATATATATATATATATATACACACATGCCTTCACCCGAAACGAGTAAAACACAAGTTAATACAAAGATAGTATAATGATTCACTATCTCCATATTCAAATGTGGGGCTGCACCCTTGATGATGACACTATTTGGTGCTCTATAGTGTCCCTTGGGAAGATTTTCTGTTGTTTGCTGGCACAGTGTAGCTGAGACGGCCGCAGAAGAATCCTGTTGCTTTTTGCCAGAACTGCTGCCGAGTTGGTAAACAGAGCTGCCAGTTGCCGGAACCGCTGCTGAGTTGACTGAGTGGAGCCGCCATGGTTTGCCCTTTCCGGGTACTGACAGCTGGGTAGACTGTGCCCGGGGATTTGAATTCAGAGTTACCTTCTCCTAGCCTTTGCCTAAAGAGGCATCAACCCACAAGACAGCAGGTGGATTTGAAATAGAGTTCCCTTCTCTTATCCCAATGTGTTGGCTGGGCTGGGCACCATGGGAAGAACCATACAGGCATGCAGGAGGACCAGATCTATCAGTAGGGATGTCGTCCTTAGTCAAAGGGCCTTTGCTGAGGTAATGTGCTACCCCTTCTACAGCCTGCAGTTGAGGTTTAGTGTCTTACCCAGGACAATTACTAGCAAAAGATCTGATATATACATATCTATGTTGAATTCAGTGATCCTGCAATATTTTGAATGAAAAGAGAGTCAGATAGTTAGGCATATTGTGTCTGATCAAGAGTTTAAAAGGTCAGACTATATAAATAAAAAAATAGTGTCATTTTTTGTGGGAGCAAGTTAGGTTATGAATGAATTAGATATGAAAAGCAGGAACTTCTTAAGCAATACAGGGAAAATGCCATGTTTCCCCTCCTACTGCAAATGATCATATTTTGTTGCATTTTTATGATCATATGATGACTCTGGGCGGCACGGTGGCGCAGTGGTTAGCGCGGTCGATTCACAGCAAGAAAGTCAGCAAGTTTGAGCCCCGGGGTAGTCCAACTTTGGGGGTCATCCTCTGTGTGGAGTTTGTATGTTCTCCCCGTGTCTGCGTGGGTTTCCTGCGGGTGCTCCAGATTCCTCCCACAGTCCAAAGACAGCTAGGTCAGGCTCCAGCATCCCTGCGACCCTGAGAGCAGGATAAGCAGTTTGGATAATGGATGAATGGATGATAACTCTGAATGAGCTTGGGATGGATTGGAAATTTGATTAGAGACAACATTGCGTCTGTGAAGAAAAACAAAATTGCAGACCATAAAAAGATAAGGCTAATTTAGAATATGATTAGTGCAACATTGTGTCCGCATGAAATCAACAGACCATATGAATAAGAAATTAGCTTAGGGAAAGAAAAAAAGGAGACAACAAAATGGGTAAATAACACAACAAATCAGCTGTGGGAGGAAAGGAGAAAACTGAATATTAGGGGCTAGAAAATAATGTGAGAAGTGTGGTCCACACACCAGGGGAGGACCTCGCCGCAAACGAAAGGAAGCAGCAGCCGCAGCAGCCGCAGCAGCCACCCTAAAGGCAGCTGCAGTGGCAGACACCGCAGCAGTAGCCACAGAAGCAATGTCAGCGCCTCGAACACCGGTACAGATACTGCAGTCCATTGTTAAAGACAAGGCTCCGAAGGATGAATAAGGTACAGTGTGCACTCAGCTTCCCATGATTGAAGTCCCCAACCCAGTACCAGGAGAAAATGCAGCCAATGCCCTGACATGGGTCAGGGCATTGGCTGCGTCAGGGCATTGGCTGCATAGGCCTTTGTCACGGGCAGAAATCCAGCAAGTCACAGAAGACCTGCAACAAATCAATACAGAGGGAGAATACGTGAGGGTACTAAGAGAAATAATAGCCCAATAGCACCCCACATTATCTGAATTGAGAAGGCTATTGCAATTCCAGCCCCGGTTGAAGTGGGGACAGGTGCAAGGAAACCGGGGCCAACAAGATCAGAGATACAACTGTGCAGTAGACCAGCAACAAACAGACCACAGACCCATAGCAGAGGGCTTGTTGAACAGACTGTGAGACCAGTTCAAGCCAACCATGAAATGGGATGTGGTACGAAGCTGTAAACAACAACAATAAGGAGAGACAGTTGCAGGCTATCTGATATGGCTAGAAAAGCTTTTCCTTGAAAAGAGCGGCATGACGAGACCACAAAATCCCAATGACAATTCAAATTATGAATAACAGCTGTGGATGTGTGGGCTTTCTATGATTTTCTTACCTGGATTATTGAGCATGCATAAAGATATGTGCACTTGACGGGTTCCCGAGAGGAAATCACTCACTACATCAAGAAACACTGTGTTGGCTGGGAAACTGGCAGGCTGGCCCGAATAAGAGATCATGCCATTCATGCAGAAAAAGTGGCAACCGCCTCCCCTGAAAAGAATGGAGACAAATGAGAAAAGTTAGCTGCAAAACTCCAGATGTCCCAGCTCCAAGCAGTCCAGGCTCAAGGCACTGGCTGAGGGCCTAGCTGAGGAATAGGCAGGGTCAGAGGGCAAATGACAATAAGTGGTGTAAGCATACAAGTGACAGAGGGATACTGGAACTGCGGGGTGACAAACCATGGATACAGAGACTGTTCTTAGCCTCGGCAGGGAGCACCCAACTCCAGAGGGGCCAGGCAGGGAGAACGTAGCAGAGGCAGTGCACTGAGGGCAGCAGACAATCACCGCTGGGTGGGGAGTTAGGCATGACAGGTGGCGGGGGCGGATGGCAACGGATGATCTGGTGAACACACAAACACGAACAAACACACACATGCTAGTCAATCCGGTTCCAAATGAGATAATTGAACAACTTCCAAAATTAAATCAAACAATACAGGGGACATTTTTCTCTTTCCTGGTAGATTCAGGTACAACACTTTCAGTGCTGAGAAAGGAAGATTGACTGAGCCACTAAAAAGTGAGTGACATATATCAACACAGTTGGGGCAGGGGGAAGGATAGCAAAATAAAGATTTTCCACCCCACTTAGCATAATGTCAACACTTGGCCAGAAATTCAGCCCTGTTTTATACTATCAGGCATGTGTCCAGTGAATCTACTAGGGAGAGATCTGATGTGTGCATTGGGATTGAAGCTAAACTGTTCTGATAAGGGGGTTGATAGAAGGCAGGAAGATACCAAAGCAATGCAAATGGTCAAATTAGGGACAGGCCCACCTCAGTGGTACTTATCATTGCATGGTCTTTGCTCAATCTCCAGGGAATTAGTGAAGGAAGCTCATCAGCTAGTGGCATCAAGACGCTCGTTCATGTTACCAGCAGATCTACATTGTACAGTGCATGTGGCATTATTGGCAGATGAAGAGTTTGAGGAAATATGGTTCAAGAGAGGACAGGAAAGTGACATATAGAAGAGTAAGGAGATATATTGGGACAAATCCATGGGTGAGAGTGTGCAACAGTATTGCAGATTGTAAAGTAGTAGAAGGGGAGGCTGATGTATTCGCTCACCATGAAGGTGTATGCAACCCTGTGGCAATCCACATTTGTGGGAAAAAGAACCATGCACCTTGCACCTATAAGAATAATAAAACTACTTCACTCACCCAAATGACACAATTGACATTGAATTTGGCTGAATTAAAAGATGTAACCACCGCATTGTGGTTGACACACAAATATGATGTGGGGCTGATAAAAGGAGTGCAACCATTAGTTGTAACTCTCAAAAGTACATACAGCTCATGCAAGCACCAGTACCCACTTAACAAAGAGGCAGTTGAGGGAATTACCCCTGTTTTCAACAGTCTGTTGGAAGCAGGTGTACCTTGTCCAGTCTCCTCAGTGCGCATCCCAGTGTTTCCTGTAAAGAAAATTGGGCCAGAGGGGAAGTCCACATGGTGGTGCTTTGTAAAGGACCTGCAAGCAGTTGACACTGCAGTGCACACTAGGGCTCCAAGTGTACCAAACCCAAACACAATTTTGACTCAGATTCTGCCACCAGCTCACACTTCTCTGTGGTTGATATGGCTAACACATTTTTCAGTGTATCAGTACACCCAGACTCTCAGTTCTGATGTGCAATTTCATTTCAAGGGAAATAGTATACATTCACAAGAATGAGTTAGGAGTTTGTTGACTCACCAGCAGTGTACTCAGCAGCATTGCAGGAAAACTTAGAACAGCTAGTTTTGCCTGAAGGAAGTATATAAGTTCAATATGTAGATGATCTGATGATTTGTTCATCAAATGAGGATGCATGCAAAAAGCATATGGTGGCAGAAAAAGGCCACAAGGCTAGCCCATCCAAATTACAGTTTGTGCAGAGGTAACATTCATGGGTCATGTAATATCCCAGGATGCTAAGTGCCTGAGCACAAATCTTGTGAAAGCAATATTGGATATTCCAAAACCCAAAACTAAGAGACAGATGATGTCATTCTAAGGCATGACTGGCTATTGCAGACAATGGATACCAGATTATGCCTACTATGAGGACCATTGCTGAATATCACACATGGCCATCATTTGAAACCACAGGATGAGGTTAATTGGACACCAGAGGCTGAAGAAGCCTTTGTCAAATTACAGCAACAGCTGACCATTGCTCCAACATTAGGGCTATCAGATGTGACCAGAACATTCACGCAGACTGTGGACGAAAAGCAGGGCTACATGAGTTCAGTGTTACTATAGTAGCATGGAAGGAAGCAGAGGCTGGTGGCATATTTCTCAGCAAAGATAGATGAAGGCCACTTTATTCGATATTGTATTCCTACAACGAACTGTGTTCTTACAAGGAATTGTATCCTTAAAATGAATTTGTTCTCTGCATTTAACCCATCTTATTGTATAGGAGAAGTGGGCAGCTGCAGCGCCCGGGGACCAACTCCAGTTCTTCTTTCCATTGCCTTGCTCAGGGGCACAGACAGGAGTATTAACCCTAACACGCATGTCTTTTTGATGCAGTGGCACAAGGCTAACCACTTTGTTTATGCACTGTAGCAGCAGCAGAGAAGACAATATTAGCATCAAGTGATATTGTGGGTTACCAGCCATTCACCCTCATGGCTCCCAATATAACTATTCAGAGATGTACAGTGCTGAATCCAGCCACTCTCCTCCCAACTCCAGAGGATGGAGAGCCAAATGAGCAGTCTGCCAACCACGCACAGATATCAATGAAGAAGCATTTGAAAAACCAGATCTGGTATACTACATTGATGGCTCAGCCAGGAAAAATGCTCAAATAGGAGAGGCAGAGGTTGGCTATGCCATAGTAGATGACCACATGACTGTGGAAAGCACGAGATTACCATCACACTTATCAGCACAGGTGACAGAGCTTTTTGCTTTAACACTCGCATGCGAACTGACAAAAGATCAGACATTGGTTGTGTACACAAACAACAGATATGCGTATGGGGTGTTGCACAATTTTGGGAAGCTGTGGGAAATGAGAGGTTTTCTAACATCCACAGGAAAGGCAATCTCACATGCTGACCTAATCACAAATCTTTTACAGGCTGCTCTCCTACCCAGACAGCTTGCAGTATATGTAAATGTGATGCCCACACTAACTGTAAAGATATTGTTTCTTTAGGCAATACAACAGCTGATGCGGCAGCAAAAGCTGCAGCAATGTCCTCAAAGGTTCACCAAATGACCAAAATGTTAACAACAGAGATTGCCACTAATGAAGATTTGATTCTCTCACAGACATCCGCCTCACCACAGGAAAAAGCTGTGTGAAAGCAGCAGGTTGTACATGTGTAAAGAACATTTAGCAGGCCCCGGATGGGAGACCATGCCGGCCACAAAGTCTCTTTCCCTATTATGCAAATGTCACATGGGAAAGACCATGGGTCAAATGGAGGATGGTTGAGTCACTAAACAGACTATGGTGTTTACAAGAGGTTTTTCAAATTATTCTCAAACATTTTGTCAGACGTTTGGTTTGTTTGCAGAACAACCCAGGACAGGGATTGTAGACAGCAAAGTCTGCTTCCCCAGCACCATTGGCACCACTTGAACACTTAATGATGGATTTCAATGAACTAAGCCCATGTGATGATAACAAGTATTGCTTGGTAATTGTAGATATGTTTTCAAAATGGGTAGAAGCATTCCCAACCAATCATGCTGATGACAGTGGCAAAGATACTACTGAGAGACATTCTGCCCAGATGAGGCATATCTGAACGCATCAACATCTGGCCCTGGAAAATGTGTCAGAAGTAATAGAGATTGATTTAAGAAAACATGCACACACCCCACAGAGTGGAGGTGCAGTTGAAAGAGAGAATGACACCCTGAAAAACAAACTGGTGAAATATGCCCCATGCTGCATCCGGGTGTTGGTCCACCCCAACGAACGGGTCCCCCGACACAAACAGAGTAATATAGTGTTAAGTGCTGTTAAGTGCCAGGAAGATTGCTGTGACTTGGGGAAACTAAACTCTGGCCAAGAGAATGGCACAACACAGAAGAGCTAACACCGTCTGGCCAGGACTGTACAGTCTACACCGATCTACAGGCCAGTGGCCACTCTTTCAAGGAGGAGAATGTGCACATCCTTGATAGGGAGGAATGCTGGTTTGAACGAGGAGTCAAAGAGGCCATCTGTGTTAAGAGGGAACGACCATCCCTGAACCGGGGGGGCTAAGAGTACATCTGTCACCATCTTACAATGCTGTCATTGCAAACATTCCCAAATCCTCTGTGAATAGTATACATGACCATTTAAACTCTAGTTAATGGTCACGCCCATATTTGCATATGGATCTGGTCGTTGGTTTCAGTCGTTATGCATCTGTTTTGCTTATAAGGGTGGGGATACCTGCAATCAGTTTAGACTGAAGAGGTCACTTAAGATGAGTGATGAAACGTATCTGTCAATAAACGTTTCCAGATGGATTGATTCAAACTTCTTTGAATAACCACTATTACATTTTCCACCTGGAAACCACTTCTATAACAGTTTGTGTGTGACAAGCAATCATATAATAACGGCATAATAGTTTACGTCAATTAGTTAGAATCGATGAATAAGTTAAACAGAAAAATAATTAAAAAGAAAATAACTACATGAAAAAATGGGAATTTGGTGTAAATTTGGTGTTAAACTGGTGTAATTTTGATTTATATTGAGCGGTGTCTAATCAAACCATCTGCCATTTTAAGCAGCTTGCCAGAAAATAAGTGAAGTCAAAAATGTAAGCACCACAAAATTGGCTAAAAATAACATATAAATAACCTATTTCAAAGCAATTACTCAAAGTAACACAGAACCACAAAGAAGCATCGCAAAGTAACTGGGAAATTTAGGCAAAACATGAACGTGTCATATCAATATTATGCTGATGATACTCAGATCTATTTCTCTGCCAAGCCCAATTACCTGAATCAACTGTCCTCCCTCCATGATTGCTTAGCTGCCACCAAAGACTGGATGTCCCTTAATTTCCTCCATCTAAACCCTGACAAAACTGAAGTTCTCTTTATTGGTCGCGCAGTTGTTCCGTTTATTGGTCCAATTCACTCAAATATCAAACCTACTGCTAAAAATCTTGGTATAATCTGTGTTACTAAGCTCGTCTAATTTTTCTTCAGCTAAGAAATATTGCAAAAATCAGAAATATTTTGTCTTTTAAGGATATCAAAATATGAATTGATACTTTCATTTTCTCCCCTCTAGATTACTGTGACTCCCTCTACTCTGGCCTCAAACAAGCTACTTTAAATCATCTACAGTTGGTTCAGAATGCAGCTGCTAGACTACTAACTAGAACTAGCCGTAGGTCCCATATTTTCTATTTATTTAACCTTTATTTAACCAGGAGGATCCCGTTGAGATTACAAACCTCTTTTTCAAGGGAGACCATATTACTCCTATTCTTTCTTCCCATAAAATTCAGAATAATCTATATGATCTTACTGATTACATTTAAAGCACTGCATGAGCTTGCTCTCAGTTACAATTATTTTTTTTGGGGGGGGGGATTTTTGCCAATTGTACCCTGCCAATTACCACGCTCTTCTAAGCTGTCTCAGTCACTGCTCCACCCCCTCTGCCGATCCGGGGAGGGCTGCAGACTACCACATGCCTCCTCCGGTACATGTGGAGTCGCCAGCCGCTTCTTTTTACCTGACAGTGAGGAGTTTCGCCAGGGGGACATAGCGCGTGGGAGGATCACGCTATTCCCCCTCTCCCTTCAACAGGCGCCCCAACCGACCAGAGGAGGCTCTAGTGCAGCGACCAGGACACATACCCACATCCAGCTTTCCACCCGCAGACACGGCCAATTATGTCTGTAGGGACGCCTGACCAAGCCGGAGGCAACACTGGGATTCGAACCGCCGATCCTCGTGTTGGCAGGTAACGGAATAAATCACCACGCTACCTGGATGCCCCCCAGTTACATTTCAGATCTTCTCATTCCACTTCCGCACCACTCCGATCCTCAAACCTCTGTCTTTTATCCATCCCCCACTCCAACTGCAAAACAAAAGGTGACTGTGCAGTTTTAGCCCCAAACCTCTGAATTAATCTTCCCCAATCCATTAATTTGCTGAATCTTTGGACTGTTTTAAGCGGTTTCTAAAAAACCCATTTTTTCAGGCAAGCCTTTTTATAGATCTCCATTCCCTGCCTTAATTTTTGGTTCGTTTTTAGGTTGGTCTGTTACTCCCTGTGCCATGTTTTATATTCATTCAATTTATTTTATGCATTTACTCATATTTTTCTGATTGAGTGTAAAGCACTTTATAACTGTGTTTTTAAAAGCGCTATATAAATAAAACTTTACTTATTTACTTACTATTTACCACAAGGAGAGGCCCTCAAATCGTTTCTGCACAGATCGTCTCTAGGCTTTAGGGTAAGAGCCACGTGTGGGGCCCCCCAACATATGAAAACATGGGAAATTCTCCAATCAGCTGAAACATGTGTGATAGTTACAACAAATACCAATGAAAGGATCTGGTCTGCACCACTGTAAAAGCCTTTGAGCCTGTCACAGTTATCAACGAGGAGCTTCCATTGGCTACTTGTTCTTTCACTGGCGTCATGCAGGTCATAATTTGAGTACAGTAAGTGATTGTTAACCTATTTTTGTTGAGTCTATTTTAACAGCAGTTATTGGGGGGGGGGGCCCAGAACCACACATTAATTGATATATGTTATACTCCTCGGGCTGACAAAGCTCTTCTTTTGCAGAGACAGATGTACAAGTTAGCAGACAGCGATTTTCGATACAACTAAAAAAGAAATATGTATAGGAATGGATAATAGAGGAACAAGCAAACAAAAAAGACAGACCTGAGTGTGTACTATTCAGAACTTGTACATTTAAATAATGGAAAAGACATTTTTATTATATTATATCATATTACATTACATTAAATTATATTACATTAGATTAGATTAGAATAGATTAGATGTCTTTATTGTCCACTCACATGGAAATTCTTCTTTGGCGTCACAGACATACATACAACAAACTTCCTCTGCCACAGTTTGGAATACACAATAAATAGGTGGGCCTGCTAAGCAATCACAATAAATACATCTTAAAACAGCAGCAATATCTAATAAATCCTGTAATGTCCGTAGACGCCTTGTCTTACTGACATAAGAATAATTCAAGAACGAGCCGACTTCGTAGGTTCTTAACTGTGTAGCTTTTACTAGCGTTCATCCGACATACAACCTTCATAACATGCGCTTCTAACTTCCTGTATACGTCACGCGCACTGCACGTACACCCGTGAGTAGGTCAAGTTAAACACGTGACCTTTCATTCATTACATCTCCCCCTCTAAGATGATTTTCTAACCTGTATATCACCCCCCTTTTCACAAAAAAAATAAAAAATCCCCCACAGTACACAAGTCCATACGCCTCACAAATCCAGCCGGATTGCTGGCTTGCTCACCCTGCCAGAGCGAGTAACATATGGTGTGGAAGTTGGCCTTTCTGCTGCTCGGGACTCATCCATGTTTCCATTCTCCCCTGGAGTGACATGGTCAGGATCCCTGCTGACAAAGGTGAGTGTTTTAGGTGTGGCCAACAGGTGGCGCCTGTTCCTTCTGTAATGTTCACCTTGAGCTGTCTCCACTATGTAGGATCTGGGAGTGGAGCTCTGACTGTGAACAACTGCTGGCATTGTCCATGTTTTCTGTCCATCAGGTTTGGTGAGTACTGCGTCACCCGAGTTCAGTGGGCGCAGTGTCCGCACGTCGTTCCTGCGGTTGTAGTAGAAAGCCTGCCTCGATTTGGCTGCGGCGTCAGTGGTTTTGATCAGTTCCTCTTTGGGCCAGGCCGGTTTCAGGTTATGCTGCAATGTGGGTAAGGTGGTTCTGAGTCTCCTACCCATGAGCAATTCCGCTGGACTGGCTCCAGTGGAAGAAGAGGGTGTAGCTCTGTATGTCAACAGGGCGAGGAGAGGGTCTTCCTGCCTTAATATGCTTTTGGCTATCTGAACAGCCCTCTCTGCCTGTCCATTACTCTGGGGGTAGTGTGGGCTTGAAGTCACATGGATGAAATCATAATCCTCACTGAACCTCCTCATCTCTTCTGAAACTAGCTGTGGCCCATTATCACTAACTACAATTTCAGGGATACCAAAACGTGCAAATGTAGCCTTCAGCCTAGCTACAACCTGACTGCTAGTAGTTGTTGGTAGATTTAGGATCTCCAAAAACCTGGAATAATAGTCAGACACTATCAAGTAGTTTTGCTTTTTGTACTCACACAGGTCTATGCCAACTTTCTGCCATGGTCTGGATGGGAGCTCACTTGACATTAAAGGCTCTTTTCTCTGTGTGTTCTTGTGTTCTCTGCAGAATTGACATTGCTGTATCTTTGTTGTAATGTGCTCTGTCATTTTGGGCCACCACACTGACTGGCTAGCTCTCTCTCTGCACTTAGCTATCCCCTGGTGCCCGTCGTGTATTCTGTCTAAGATCACCTCCCTCATCTCTGTGGGAATGACGATACGACTGCCTCTGATGACTAAACCATCTACCTCAGATAACTCCCCTCTCACCTGATAAAAGTCTCTGACTGTCTCCGGCACTTTATCGACATACTCAGGCCAGCCGTGTCTGATGAAGCCCAACACTGTCTGGAGCTGCAGATCCCCATCCGTGCTCTGTTTTATCTCCTGCATCCTTTGAGGTGTGGCAGGCACCTGGCACACGATGGCATCAATGTGCGCTGCAACATCATCATGAGAAGCACCATCTCCGTAGCGCTGCTCTGGGCCTCTGGAGAGTGCATCAGCCACAGCTAAAGTTTTGCCTGGTGCGTATTCAGCCACTGCATTGAAACGCATCAGCCTCATTAACAGTCTCTTGCACCTAATGGGCACATTATCCAAGTCTTTGCTGTTCATGAGAGGCACTAGTGGTTTATGATCGGTGACAAGTCTGAAATTGTCAAGCCCAAACAAGTACTTCTCGAACCTTTCACATGCCCAGACGCTGGCTAAGCACTCTTTCTCGATCTGTGCGTACCTTGTCTCTGCGTCACTCAGCCGTCGGGAGCAGTAGGCCACGGGCTTCCAGTGTTCCCCGTGCTGCTGGAGCAGAACGCCTCCCAGCCCGTAGCTGCTGGCATCTGCTGACACCACCGTAGCCTTAGTGACGTCATAAAAGGTGAGTACCGGGGCGGTGGCGAGTGCTGCTTTAAGGTCTTGGAATGCTGTGTTCTGTGCAGGTCCCCACAGCCACTCTGTCGTTGCTTTAAGCAGTCCATAAAGCGGCTGACCTACAGTGGACAGCTCTGGGACGTATTTTGCCAAATAGTTCACCATCCCGAGGAACCTCTTGAGTTCCGTCACGTTCTGGGGCTGAGGAAAGTTCTCTATTCCGGCCACTTTGTCCGGGTCAGGTCTGATGCCTGCCTCGTTGATGATATGACCAAGGAAGCGGACTTGTTTCTGTTTGAACTTGCATTTCGCTTGGTTCAGTTTGAGACCTGCTGTTTCAATGACCCCCAGCGCCTCTGCTAGGCGCCGGTCATGGATTTCCTCAGTCTCTCCATGTATAAGGATGTCATCCATGTACACCTCTGTGCCCTCTAGCCCGGTCAGAGTTTCCGCCATCTTTCTCTGGAAAATCTCTGGAGCACTCGTTATACCAAATGGAAGGCGGCAGAAAGCATACCTCCCAAATGGGGTGATGAAAGTGGTGAGCCCCCTGCTGTCTTCATGCAAGGGGATCTGGTAAAACCCACTTGCTGCATCCAACGTTGTGAAGAACTTTGACCCTGCGAGCCTTGGCATTATTTCCTCCATAGTGGGCAGCACGTATTTCTCACGTTTCACCGCTCGATTCAGCCTCCTGAGGTCAGCACAGCAGCGAACCTCTTTCTTGTTCGGTTTCAGCACCGGCACCATAGCGGCGCACCATTCTGTGGGCTGAGTCACTTTTTCAATAATGCCCTCATTTTCCATGCGCTGCAGTTCTTTCTTAACCAGTGGTACAAGTGGCAGCGGTATCCGTCTGGCTGTATGCACCGCGTATGGCTGGGCACCCTCCACCAGAGCTATTTTCACTGGGTCTGTTTTCAGCAGTCCACTTGAACCGAAAACTCCACTGACCTCATTCATCCGCTTCACTAGACCCATCTCCACTGCCTCTGGACGACTCAGCAGACAGCTGCCTCTCCCCTTGATCACATACACTGGAAAGGAGTATTGTTTCTCCTTGTAGTTGGTTGTGGCTTGAAACTGTCCTATGCAGCTGATGTTTCCACCTGGGCTTATGAAGCATGTGTCAGGAGGTCCCAGTTTTATGTTTGGCTTCAGCTTTTTAAATGTCCCTTGGTTGATAACAGTAGCGTCAGCCCCCGTGTCAATTTTAAAGGTTATTGGTACATCACTTATTGTTAAACTAACAGTCCAATCTTCCTGACTGCTCTCTTTGCCAACTTCTCCCAGAAAGTACAGCTGTTTAACCTCTTCAGTGACTTCTCTCACCGCTTTAGAGTGACATACACGCTCCCAATGTCCCTTTTTATGACACTTGTTGCACTTACTGTTCGTTGCAGGACACTTCGGCTCATCGGTGTGCTGCGTCTTGCCGCACCTCCCGCATTCATCTACTTTGTTGGTTGCAGGTCTGCTGCCACCATGACGCTGTCCGCCCTTTTTGTTTTGGCGTCCGTCCCGCCGTCGGACAACATTGACGTTAGCCAGCTGGGCCTCTGGTTGGTTAGCTTGGAGGCTGAGCTGCTTTGTTATTGCCTCCGCCTGGCGCACTTGTTCAATGACTTTCACCAGAGTAAGGTCCGCTGTGAGCTGGAACTGGAGGGAGAGCACCTTATCTTTTATGCCCACTACCAGACGATCTCTGATATGTTCATCCCTCTTGTCCCCAAACTCACAGTGTTCAGACAGCTCATACAATGTCCGGATGTACATCTCCGCTGTCTCTCCTGGCTGCTGGCTACGTTGATAGAAGCACGCCCTCTCATGTATGATGTTACGGCGGGGAATAAAGTAGCCGTCGAACTTTTTCAGTACGATATCATAGTCCACTTTATCACCCTCCGCCGCGAAGTCAAACGAGCTGAATATCTTTTCAGCCTCGCTGCCCATTGCATAAATCAGCGAACTCACTTGAATCTCCCCGTCGTCTTTATCCAGCTTTGTCGCGAGCCTGAAGCGCGAAAACCCTCGTTTCCACTCCGGCCATTCAACGGGGCAGTCAAAATTGAATTCACTCGGCGGATTAAACTTCGGCATGACCGCTCGTGTTCCGATACACAGACTATTCTGACACCATGTAATGTCCGTATTAGCCTTGTCTTACTGACATAAGAATAATTCAAGAACGAGCCGACTTCGTAGGTTCTTAACTGTGTAGCTTTTACTAGCGTTCATCCGACATACAACCTTCATAACATGCGCTTCTAACTTCCTGTATACGTCACGCGCACTGCACGTACACCCGTGAGTAGGTCAAGTTAAACACGTGACCTTTCATTCATTACAAATCCTTTCTTCAGTAAGATGACAGAGGACAGAATAAAAGATCTCTTAATGATGCTGTGGGTACCCTATAGCATCTTCCTGAGGGGAGTTCTTCAAATCCATTAAACAGAGGATGTGAGGGCTCCTGATCTAGTAATGCTGTTTTCCTCCGGGTTCATGTAGTGTACAGCTCTACCAACTGTCTCCGAGGGCTCCGTACAATCTTGCTGGCTGTATTCACTATTTTGGTGAGCTTGCTTTCGCTCCTAGCCCCTGAATTTCCGTACCAGCATGAGAAATTGTAAGAAATTATACTTCCCACTAGACTGGTTTAAACCAGCCTCAGGACTTCTTTGCTCAAGTCAAAGCCATTTAATTTCTTTAAAAGACACAATCTTATGTCCGCGGTGGCGTAGCGGTCTAAGCATCGGCTTGGTGTCGATGCAGTTGCCCACTGGGGACTGGGGTTCGCGCCCCGGTCTCGTCAGATCCGACTATGGCCGGACTCGATGAAGCAGCAATCATTGGCAACGCTGTCTTCGGGGGGGGGGGGGTGGAGTCGGCTTGTGTTCGTCATGTGAATGCGTCTTTGTGTGTGTCGGAAAAACAGTGGTTCGGCTTGGATTCGCCTTGTCACGAAAGTGGGGAGGCGTCTCCTTCGAGACTGCCGGCCGGAGAGATGCAGTTGGCGAACGCATGCAATACGAGGGTGGGTGTTTGAATTAAAATAGGGATCAATTGGCCACTAAATTGGGAGAAAAAAGGGAAAAATCAGAAATAAAATTATATTAAAAAAAAGACACAATCTTTGCATTGCCTTCTTAAAAATGTAGCTCATTAGAATTTAAGTTAGTGTCTAAAATCACTCCTAAATATTCAAAATACCTACCATCTCTACAACTTGGCCCTCAACTGTGATTGAATGACACAGTTTGCTCACCTCTATTGTTGACAACGAGTTTCTTTGTCGTGTTAGCCTTTAAGGAACAACTCCCTAGATAAAAAGTATTGGAGCCACAGTGCAAGTTGTCCATTGGTATCAAGTTTTAAAATGATGATGATAATAATAGTAATACATTTCATTTGTGGGCGCCTTTCAGAGGACTCAAGGACACCTTACAGAATTCAGTTAGAAAACAAGCAGCACTGTATCAGACAGCATAAAAATCAAAACAAAGCAGGGTAGACAATAAAAAGCTAACGCAACAGACAAGTATAAAATCACCACATGCACATAACTCGATGACACGTGGATCAGACTGAATATGCCAGTTTGAAAAGGTGCGTTTTGAGATGGGATTTGGAGGTTGAAAGAGAGTCAATGTTGGGGGGAAAAATGTCGTTTATTTATTTATGATTTAATAAAATGTCAGTCCTGGTGGTATTAAAAGCTGTTCTAAAATCAGTAAATAAACTTCTGTTATATGCCTCAGGCTGCTGGGCGTGTTTGGTAACTACATGCAGCGGCGTTAATGTAGCGTCCTCACTGCCCCTCTGTGCTGTGGAAGATGTAGGTGCCCTAGCATAACCCTTTCTAAGCAGTTGCATAAGATGTTGGTAAGAACAATGGGTCTACAGTCATTAGTTGAAGAGTGACTACTCTTCAGGGGCACTGGAATGATTGTCTTTCAGTTAGGCTAAGCAACTCCTAATTTCAATAAGAGATAAATTAATTTAGACTGACACAAAAGTATATTTCACTCAAGAAGATCACGGAGGTCGAGGTACGTCAGTGGCGTTCTTAGTATAACGTCAGCAACTTTGGTGCAATTAGAAATGTTTACCCCCGACACCGGTATTGTTGGGCGGGGTTTGGTTTTTCCCCTCTACTGGTTGGGTTTACAGAGGCTCCTCTCGGCGAGGTGCGTAATGTGAATATAATCGAACGCTCCTCATAGATCATTCTATTAACCAGCATGCAACGGGGTGACGTTTCTTTTTTGGGGTGGGATTTAATAGAGGCGTTGCCGCGTCTCAGCTTTACACCAGCGCAGTAACTATTCATTTACAGTCCTTCGCTCCCTCCAGCAGTTTAATACTCCTTATTTTCCTTAAAATCGCTGGAACAAGTGTTCGACATGGCCAACTACATCCACGTACCCGACGAGGCTCCCGCTGTTCCGAAAATAGATGTCACGGTTGACGAGAACGACTTCAGATCTGGTGCGCTGAGACTCATCAAGGAATTGAGACCTAATTGGAAGCCGTCTGCGGTCAAAATTAAGGTATCGGTTTTAATTATGTCAGTTTTTTGCCACGAGGTGGTCCAATATGAGCGCACCCGTCCCCGCTCGTCGAGGCCAGTGAAGTCCTCGCTACGCAGTTATATAATTGCAGTTTGCGCCCTTTCGAATCGAGCAGGGTCTGCGTCAACCCACCCCCGTTGCCATACTTCTGAATAACACAGGCCGCCTTGATAGAGCCATTTTATGCTCCCGGCCGAGCAACAGCTTCGGAGTAAAACTCGAGTCGTTGTAACGCGTGTTTACTAATAACCACTTGAATTTCACAAGCCAACTGCACTTAAATATCATTTTACTTCACACCGTTATTGTTGGGAAGGGTTTGGTTTTCCCCACTGATGAGCTGATGACCCAGATGTAAAATGGATATTTCTGTGTCTGATCGCCCAATATGCTAATCGCCATAGTGAACATGAATCTGAAGGAGAAGGTGCATATATTAGAAAATGATTGTGTGTGTGAGAGCGAGAGACGGAGACGGGGAAATCGGGCTGAAAGACTGCATGTCTGCAAAGATGCCCAGGACTTCTAAATTTCCAAGGTGAAGCAGTACCATGAGACAGAGATTGTTCAAATTATTTGCATTTAGGCTCGGAAGAGTGGGCTAATTAGCCAAGTACAGTTGGGGAGAAATAGGAGAAAAACATATTTGCATTTAGCTTTTGCCTAGGTCCTATGACCTACTCTTATGATAACGTGGAGAAAAACTCCACAAACAGGTTTTGATGAAAGTAAACAGAAAAGAACAGTTATCTTGATAGGGCAGGGGGGCATGAAGCCCCCTGACACAAGGGATGAACCCTAACCCCTTGATCAGAAAATCAGTGGCTTGTTGCTGGTGACAGGATGGGGGTGTGCCCCCTCTGGGTAAACACAGTCGTGAAGCGGGAGGGGGAATTTTGCCCATGCCTATATTCATCAATGACCACAAAGTGAGGACTCAGCAAATGCCAGACATTGCTACCTCAGACATAATAAAATTCCTGACATTTCTCTCATTCTCAGACAATCCCTGGTAGTGTAAACGATTGGGCTCAGAATGTTGTGACCCCCCCCCCTCCAGCACACCCCCTAGATAAAAAGGAATTAAAAAAAAATCTTTACTTTTCGTTCAGGACCAGTTCAGATTAAATCAGTCCAAACAAGCACTAATTTCCATGGCTGCTTTCACCCGTCTCTTTAGTCTTGCCAAAACCTAACTACTCTGAACTTATGTTGGTTTCAAAACAATTGAGAGCCTTCAGGGTAAGGGCTGAGGGGTGATGAGGTGAAGGACGGTGGAGCTGTTTTCATGTGTTGATCTTGTAGGTTAAAACACCTGCTTAAATAACTTTTGATGGATTTACTTGCTCAATCGTCTTCCCCTTTCTCTCTGTTAGTTCTTCACAGATGGGATCACCAATAAATTGCTGGGCTGCTACATGGATGGAGTCATGCAGGATGTAGTTTTAGTCCGCATTTATGGCAATAAAACTGAACTATTGGTGGACCGGGAAAATGAGGTAAAGAGTTTCCGGGTCCTCCACGCACACCGCTGTGCTCCACAACTTTACTGCACCTTCAACAACGGCCTGTGTTACGAGTTCTTACAGGGAACTGCCCTGGAGCCTGAGCATATTCGCAGCCAGCCAATGTCCAGGTTTGGAATATATAATATGTGACATAATATTGCTTTTGGAAGGAGCAGACTGTAATTTTGCCGATAGCTTTCAAACTTGTTCAGTTGAATCCATCAGTTTGGATTTAACAAGAGAAACCAGCAGTCTCTCACTGCCTTCTACCCCAAGGCGATAAATGCCTGCTCTCAAGCGCACACACACGCATGCAAAGTTGTACCCAACCCACTGCATTCCCTTAACTGCATTCCACCAACCCAATGGATTTCACGTCAGCAACCCCTTGCTATTTCTTCTGCATTGGTTTAAAGGGTTTCATTGTCTCATACTCCACCTTGCAGGCTTATCGCGAGGCAGCTGGCCAAGTACCATGCCATTCATGCCCACAATGGCTGGGTACCCCAATCAGACCTGTGGCTAAAGATGGGCAAGTACTTTGCTCTCATTCCCAAGTGTTTTCAAGACCAGAAGAACACAAGGTGAGAGCACATATTTAGACTATCAATTAATGGAATCTCTTATTGCGTGATGCCTACTATCTGCCAAATTTTTAATCAGTGTGAGTCGTTTCCTTGTACTTTAAGGTGACCATGGATCTTGAGAATGTTAGGTCAACACTGGCCTCGAAAGTGATACTCATTTTCATGGTTTGCTTTCAGTTCATGTCTTCCTCAATGAAATTTCAACAAAATTCATGTCAGCTTCTTTTTTAAAGCAGCCTCAAATTTGCTGTCCAACTAAAAAACAGAGTTGCAAATGAAGTGTTTGGCAACACATAGCTTTGTCTGAGCACACTGTATGTGTTCTTATAGACTGCTACACTGAACCCATAATTTTCTTATCAGTAAGTCAAACTTTCCAAACATTAACAACATGTCCATGAAACAACACAGGAGTATTGATTGTTAGTTTAGGTGTACATGTGGCATGTCTGGAATTCCATTCATAAACTTAATTGCTGTGTTCTCAACCTGCTAATCTGCAGTCAACATTCCAGAAATTTATATACAAATAAAACAAGTTGTATAGAAAACTCAGTGAGTGCAAGAACCGTTTGTTTAACTAGGTTTTTACATGTTGTACTTGTTAAATTTGGGGAACCCACCACCAAGTCGAGTGAAGTTTATTTGTATAGCCCAAATTCTAAAGGTAGTAGGATGGGTACTGAACTCGATACTTTTAAGGTGTATCAACCGAATTAAGTCAGTACTATAGAGTATCTACTCACGTTAGATCAATCGGTGCCAAATTTTGGTACCTTGAGCGGGTTGTGATTTAAAATAAATATGGATAAGATTCCTTATGAGCCTTTTGAAAAATCCCTCCTAGTTTACCGCTTGTTGCAAGTGTGCATCTGGGTGAGAGTATACATTGGAAAGGGAGACTACATTACCCCTCCGTTAAACCCACAGCTTGATCAAGTCCCAACACAGGGCAATGACAAGCTGAAAAATTTTTTTTTTAATCTTTTGTCTATTTCCCCCTTTTTCCTGACCCCGACTACAGTAACTAAACCTCACTGCTACAACTCCTAGATCAGGATATCACATGTGCTTCCTCCGCACATGATGGCATTCTCACACTTTGCCCTGTTGACTGTGAAAGGGTGGAGGTTGTAGGTACGGGTTTGGGAGGGGAGAGGGAGGTAGGGCGGGGTTTTATTTTGTGTGGTGTGTTACAACAAAATATTTTAAAATAGCAAAATGTTCTTGCTTGATAGATAGCAATTTTGAAATTGAGAAGTTTGGACTTTTTTTTTTTTTAAATACTTTTGTTATTACAGAGACAGTAAAGTACTGTCAGGGTACTGGTACTGAATTCCAGGTACTGGTATCAATTCAAATGTAAATGGTACCCAAAACGCTTTACAATCGGTACAGTATACTACATACAACACCCTCTAGCCTTGGACCCTAAACCCGAATGAGGAAGAAACTCCATAAGAAAAACCTTTGTCAGGAAAAAAATATGGGAGAAAGCTCAGGGAGTGCAACAGAGGAGGGATCCCTCTTCCAGGATGGACAGACATACGATAGGTGTCAAATACACAAAAAATAACAATGATAATGGAACATCATAGATTACACAGAGCAAGGTAATGCAGAATACATAATGCATAAATTTAGCAATTTTAAATGTGCTGGGTAATAAACTTAAGATTGCAAGGCAAATTTAGTGAATATGTGTCATCTAAGATAATGTCAGGAACCCCACAGATGTACTCGAGAGCCGGCGGGACCCTGCGCCACAATACCAGCTCTGCTCAGTGGGGCCCTGCAGAGAGAATAGACTTCACATACACACAAGAGGCAAGGCAGACTTCAACACAGCATTACAATTTCATTTAGCAGACACTTTTACAGGGGTTAAAGCAACAAAACAAAAAAATCCTGAGCCTGAACTTTTTTGTGTGTGTGTGTGGGGGGGGGGGGATGTTGTCGCCCTGTGGCGTGGACACATTCGCAGGGTCAAAAAAAACCAAAACATTATATGGAAATTAATGATTGCAGATTATGGTGGGCCTTTTGAAACTGCAATAACAAGAAAGGTCAGTAGGTGGCAATAATACTCGACCTCACTACTTTGTCCATGTTCTGGTTGGTGGCTTCGTCGACATTTAAGGAAAACATGCCGTTTTTTAGCTTTTACGAAATATGTCTTTTAAATTCTGGTGTTATGCTGTGTGTGTTCAAATAGCTGGCATGCTGATTAGATATTGTCAGTTTTGTCAAAGCAATTTTGTCTTCAGCTATTTTTTTGAATAAATTCGCCAGGGGTTGGGTGAGCTTGAAAGACAGATCGTGCTTTGTGATGAACGTGCACACGCATATTTTCAAGTCACACACACGGTCAGTTATTGATGCCGGTACATCAGCTGTGGTTGTTGCTCCCGGTAACCGCGTTGTGTGTTGGAGAGCATGAACAGCTGCTCTATGAGCGGGGTCTGACTCATGATGTGGTAGCACTTTTTTCCCGCTAGTTGCATATACTAGCTTTGTCGAGCACAAAGTGCAGAAGCAAGCACCTGCTTCTCTTAGCTTCTTAACCCAGCTACCAAAAGGCTTACCGTCCTTCCCTATGTCTTCTATTCACGGCCAGCGCCATTTATTTTTTAATCCTTTATCAACTAGGAGGGCATCTTCCCCAGGATTCATGAACTTACTCTCCATCCTACTCTCCTTCGACGTGACGTCTCTCTACTCGGGCATCTCTGCAGCATAGGACTCGGTTGACGCACATTTTTCCAAGACCCACCCCATTCTACTTCTGATTGGCTAATAATGTTAGTTTGAGAGCGGGAGAGCTGTGCTCCTCTCATATCATTGGCAGACGAACTCATAAACTCGAAAGTGATGGTGACGATATCAAGACTTTTTTTTTAATATAAGACTTTTTTTTTTTTCCCACAGCCAAACGCCGCACACCGGAAATCCGGCATGGTGCCGGAATACTTTAAGCCCTGCTTTTATCCAAAGCGATGTACAGCTCAGGGCATTAACAGAGCGAAAAGACGAGAGAAATGATGAGAGTGATGCCAAAGTTGTCATAGCTAAAACAAACAGTATACGTAAAAGCTATTTTAAATGAGAACAATGCAAAACACAGTCCCACCCTCCAGGAGGGTGACCAAGGGAAAATGGGATGCATCACAAACAAGCTTTGAAGTCATCAAGCGGTCAAAAGAGAGAGATGATCCATGGTCATCAAGACAGCCCATAAGAGAAGAAAAATTGTCCTGGAAAGCGAGAGAGAGGGGGACAGGCGCACAACATAGCCAAAAGTGCTCTGAGATGCAAACGAGGTTAGAAAGGTGCTATGCATTCAGAAAGTTAAGGAACATTCTCGTCGGCAGGTCAAAACTAAGAGATTACTGCTAAGACCTATAGTTATAAATACATTGAGACTGAGACCCTCCCAAAAGAGGATAGTTGTGACAAAGCTCAGAAGGAAGTCAAACTACCAAAGAAATAAGACTATTTGAAAGCTAATAAGAACAGATGGGTTTTTCAGTTTAGATCTGAACGTCTACCAAGTTATATTCTCTGATGGTGGCTGGGAGACTCTTCCAAAGAAAGGGGGTGCAGTAAGAGAAGGCTCTGCAGACTTCTTTTTAACTCTCAGGACAGAGAGGAGGCCTGCACTTTGAGAATAGAAGCCACGAGAAGGTACATTAGGCTGTATAAAATCTGACAAATATGAGGAGGCAAGCCTACTAATTATTTTGTAGGTTAAAAGTAAGCACTTTAAAGTCAAATCTAGCATGAACAGGGAGCCAGTGAAGGAAGGCTAGAATTGGCGCCATATGGTCAAACCTTTTTGTTTTAGTTAAACCTGCAATGTGGAACTTTTGTCTCCCCCTACTGGCGTTGACAGAAATTACACAAAACCTGTCAATGGGTGCTTAAAATGGTTACAGAAATACAAAGAAATTACCACAGGTCCCAGACAATAATCCATTTAGGTAGAGTAAATGTAATAGCTACATAGCCTACTCAAAATATTTTACGAATACCAACCTGCCCAAGAGCAGTACCGCAACATCCGTGTCTGTCCTTGGTCCCTTCTTTTCTTTCAGCGCTCTCCAACAAGGAAAAGCTACACCAATGGTTATCTGTGTTTGTCCTCACCATCGATTGCGTTCTTTTTTTTACTTTAATCCTTCCCCTGAATGCCAACTTCCTTTTTCCACGATGCCATGGGCTATGCATCGCAAATTTTGGTCACTCATTCATGGACGACCTGCGAGGGACATTTCATACGGACGTTTAGTAGGACGCGCTCACAACTCGCATCAGGTGCGCTGAGTCTGGACAGTTTCGTGCTCGTTTCTTTACAGCATCAGAAATTGCCCCATTGCTACTTCAGCTCTGGCAAAACAATCGTGTCTGTTGTTTTCCCAGACAACTTTAGATCTAACTTTCGTGTGATGAAAGCGTTCGCATGCCTCTGATTGGCTAACCCTAACTTCAACCAATCAGAGGCAGAGTTTGCCAGGTGCCATAAAGTGCATCACTACCGGTGCTCCAGCGCGGGAATGTCACACAGATTTAAAACTCCGGTATACTGCGACATAGAGAGAGGTTTACCTGGCGGTGATCGGCTTAATCAGCATTGTGTGAACTCGTTTGGCAAGGGCAGGAATGTAACTGACTTTCGTATATCTGTAAAAGTCCCACAGTCTAGCTCTGATATTCTAGCAGCAGCATTTTGAACTAGCTGAAGGTTTTTAGTGCTAGCGTGTGGCAGGCCGGAAAAAGGACATTGCAGTAATTTAATTTGAACGAAACAAACGCAAGGATCTCAGCATCAGCCATGGACAGTAAAGACAGTATTTTGGCAATGTTGCATAGGTGGAAAAAGGAGATTTCTCATGTGAAATTGAACAGATGGGGATTGATCAAAAATAACATTAATTTTTGGCTGTGGAACTTTTGGGAGATCATACAGTTGTCAAGAAATATTGTTTCTTGGTGATAATGGTGACTTTGTTTTTGTTGGGTTTATAACCAGCATCTATTTTGTCTTAATTAAATGGTAAGAAGTTAGATGACATTGAATATTTCTGATACGAGGATGATTGTCGGACTTGATGGTTCATACAGCTGATTATCAGCCCTCAATAAAAAATGAGCGGATATTGCACATGTTCTACAAATATGGGGCTTGCTGCTTTAGGTAGCTTCACATGAATTTTGGAATTTTTCCTCCTCCCCCCCCCCCCCAGGGAAAATTTTGAGGGTGATCCTTTTTAAACAAATCAAATGTCAGCAGGTATAAAGTTAAGTTTAGGCTTATGAGGTTTTGTTAATGTGCATACATAAATGACAAAATCTGTGGAGGCTTGTGTAACAGGTTAAGTAATTGTGTAATATTTGCTGAAATGCTCAAGTGAGAAAGAAATTTTAACTGAAAAGAGTGAAATCATTCACTTTAAAAATGTCAGTTAAATCAAGAGAAACAAAATGAATGGGAATGGATTCTACAGTCTTTACTGAAATTTATGTCTTGCTCCGGTTTTTGGCCTAAAGTAGAATTGCAGACTTCAATAATTGGGTAGAGATAAGAGAATGCAGATATATCAAAAAATGAACTGAAAGTACTTGATGATTTAGTATTCCTGACAGTGAAGCTTAATGTAATTATTGTTGTCATGTTGATAAAATATTTGGCTGTTCTTTGTTTTTGTTTTTTTTTGTTTACTGGAGACTTTTGTTTAATGGGCTGGAAATGGATTTTTAAACAATCTACAGTTAGGTTTTAAGTTGACTTTTCTGAATGATTAATTCAGTGTAGGACTGCCCCTTAATAGTCGACCAAACGTTAGTTGATGAGAGGCGTTTCAGTCGACCAGGTTTCCACAGGAAAAAAAAAAACTTGTGTGAAACACGGGGTTTTTTCATTTGAAAGGATGGGCATAGGAAGTGGTGAGCCTCCAGTTCCGACGCATTCAGAGTCATTATTCATCACCTCTTTCGTCGGTATCGTTATCAGGCTGCTCGCTTCGTGCGTGTGCTTGTAAAATTTATATTTTAAAGGCTCATTGTTACGGTTTTGTGTTTCTCTGTAATGTAGCACAATGTTACTTATAACTTTCTTTCTCAGCCCAGAACTCAAAACCATTTTCTGATGCCCCAATTAATATCACAAACATGTGACAACTAGCCGACAAATGGCTTGAAACGACGACTACTAGTTGAATGTTAAAATCTTTGGTCGGGGGCAGCCGAAATTCAGTGCGTGCTTTTATTTTTTGTTTGAGAAAGCCTCCAATTTGGCTAACATAGCACACAGCTGTGCCCGTTTTTGCTGTGGTTGTTAGTGCTTAGGAACTTGGGAGGTCTGCAGTTATCATGACTTTTTGTTTCTTAATGTATGTCTGTTATTGGGAGTGTTTTCTGTGCTGTAAACTGAAAACAGGTTGTTTTTTTGTTTATTCCCATGTTTGCAGTGGGACTAAGATATGCAGTGCACAGTTGATAAAATTGTAATTTCCCTTTCTCCCCGTCTCATCCTTTCACATTATTTCCCCTTTTCCAACTTCTTTCCTCCTTCTCTCCAATGTCTTGCATACTGTTTTCTTTTCTCCCCCTCTCTGAATCTCCCTGCACCCCACTCCCCACCCACGACCACTTCCTTTCTACCAACCCCCAGGCTGACTGTGGAGGTGCCCAACCCGCGACGCCTCTGGGAGGAACTGCTGTGGCTCCAGCACAGCCTGTCGGTGCTGGGCTCCCCCGTGGTCCTCTGCCACAACGACTTGCTCTGCAAGAACATCATCTATAATCCGGAAGCAGGTGAGTATACGGCGAGCAAAAATACGCCTCACAGAAGTAGATCTTGTTCCAAGATTGCATTGTGTTGTAGTGTTAACTGCACTGGCCCCACACCCAGGTAGGAATGCATTTCTACCTCACTTCTGCATCCCTAGTCACACTGCTCCTCCACTCATCATAGTTCAGCACAATTGGCTGCAGCCATAGAATTTGAACGGCGCGAATAGCAATTAATTATTTAATTGAACTTATAAGTTGGTACACAGTCAGCAACCATTTAATCTGTACTGTGCATAATTAACATGCTGTGTCCTCATTCAAAGTGGGATTAGTGAACAACCATCTCTGTAACCTTGTCATATCTGGTACTGGTTAAATTTCACTCCATTTACCATGTGCAGTGAATCACAGCTATCCATGAAGCAACTTAATGTTTAATCTGCCGTTCTAAGTCTATGTTCTGACTTGTGTGTTTGTCACTTTTCATCTCGGCAAAAAAAACAAAAACAAATTAGCACCATCAGACCCATAAGGAAGAGCCTCAAAATGCATACAGATTTTTAGTTTCACTAAAAAACGGCATGTCTCGGGTGCTTTAGGAATGTTGTTGGTTGTGCCGATGCTGTGAATGCTCTTGAATTAGAATATTATTTTAAAGTGGTCAAACTCCAAACACTCTAGACATTTACAAATCTCTTATAACAACAGACTTTGTGGGGGAGAGATTGTGAGTTGGAGGGAGGGATGGATTTTTTGGAGAGGGAGAGAAAGAAGTGGGGGTGGGATAGGAAAGGGGGAAAGTACAGGGTATCTGTGTTCGGGTTGAGGGGTGGAGGGATGTTTCGGGAGGGGTTGCAGAGCTGTCAGCCCCCTCGTCCACCCACGGCGAGGGGCGGGGCCCTTCTCACAGCTCCTTGTGTCTAGCCTTTCTTTCCCTAGGAATGACAGCAGAGGCTGTGGCTGCCCGGCCCCGCCCTTGAGGGGCAACAGAGAGAGACACGCTACACACACAGTCGGCTCTGAGGGCCCTCGTGTAGTCCGCCCCGCCATTCAGGCTAATCGGGATGAGTTCATGGCAGCACGTTCCTACCTGTCACTCTCCAATGCCACCAGTTGTCCCTTGGACTGCTTATTACCGGGCTACTTTTGATGCTGGTGACATCACAATTGTTGACTTATTTTATGGTTTGCACTTATTGTAAGTCACTACTTATGGTCAGCTCAACACCTGAAATGCTAATATACTTCCCGCTAGTAGTTCTACACATTGAAGTGTATTTACCCTAGCCTATCAATGTTAACTACTCATTATCCAACACTGGGCAGGTCATATTACTTGTTCTTTACGACGAGACAGGAGGGGATCAGCACTTCAATTTGAAGCTGTTTTCCGAATAAGAACCAGATGAGTTCTAGAACGTTAACTGCATATTACTTTTAAAATTGCACAATTCATCATGCTTCTACTGTGATGACCTGCCACTTCGGAATACATTATTACCAAGCCACACTTTAATTTGATCTTCACAACTGAACAAAAAGAACAATGGAGTCCAAGGACTGTAGTCGAGTCTTAATTCCTGCAGTACAAACCCTGCCTACTGGACCTGTCTAAATACCTGTTGTAGGATAAATGGGGAAGAGCTCCTATCCGTAATCATCCCACTCATTCTTGGTTTAATTCCCCCAGAGGTATTGAAAATCTTTGGTTTAGTAGCTATGATGCAACTCCTACTTCATATAAGTTAACTCAGTGGTAGTGGCTGAGTCGTATCTACTCTGTCAAGTGCAATGAGAGAAGAATAGAAGCCACCACTTCCTGAACTGTCAAAAACCACACAAATGGTATAGAATTTTTTTTCTTCTGTCAGAAGTTTTGTCTTCTCCACAACACTTGAAAATGAATGTGCTTTCACTTATAGCAAGTGCGTTGACCTTTTGCTTCTGTCTTTGTCTTTCAACCTCTTGTCACAGGCTTTTTTTTTCTTTTTCCCCTCTGCTTCTCTGGCTTCGGTCAGATGATGGCAAAAGTTCTGAGGCCATGAAACCTGCAGTTCTGCTGCAAACAGGAAGCCTCTCAAAGATTCTTTCATTTGCATAGAAAGCAGGGGGGAGGTGTTACGCTCACATTATTGGGTTCAATGTGGACCAATGAAAATGAGGCATTTGAGGGGAGTGTTTTGAAAAAGGGGAAGCGTGTGCGCAGCCTGTGTGCCTGCGAGGGAGGCGGGCGGGTGTTTGGCAGCAGGGCCTGATATTGCGACACTGCGTGAGAGATGAAGAGTGGCTGAAAGAGAGAGAGTGTGTGTGTGTGTGGATGTTAAAGGAAAGAATGAGCATGTGTGACAGATGTCTGCCCCAACCTTTTCATCTGCTGCACAGGGGGGCAATAGCCACTGACCGGAGGTGTTCAGTTGTGTCCCGCTAGGACCCACCCGCCGGCTGGTAACCCACCTCAACGTGTCTTTCTCTGTAGTCCAGCACCACCTCAAAAAACAGCAATGTTCCAATGACACTGCTAGGTCAAATGAGCAAGCCTAGCCTAGGGTGAAGATAGTGCTGTAAAAAGAGAGAAAAATCCCCCAATGAATTGATAAGAGGCAGAATTTGAATTCACAGTGTAAGGTGCCTCAGAATTCAAATTGACTAAGTTGCTCCATAAAATCCAGAGCTCGGAGACTGCAGCTCTGCAGGAGTAAGGCCTTGTGTTTTGAGATCTGCCCTTTCGTGCTGTTAACAGAGAATGCTTTGTGCTCTTTACTAACCTCTTTAGCTCATAGTTGCAGTGGGCTATATTAGCAATTGGGCAGCAACACATACTGTTGACATTTTGGCTTCACGTATTTCATTGGAAACACTGACTCGGCACTGATAAAATTTACATCGTCAAGGTCTGATGCCATTTTGAAGCTAAATAAAGTAATAGTGAGAGAGAGACGATGGAAAACGCAGTTAAAAGGGCTACAGTTTTTGTTCATTGCATCACCATTTTATCTTGCTCAGAAGTATATGTACATGTTCAAAACTAATCCAGAAAGTAAACACTTAACTCGCAACGGCGTTCTTGCTGTATAGGGATTTACACAATTCAGTAACACGTACACCAGCAGACTTGGTATCATCCTGATAAGTTGGTTACCTTTTACAAGAACAAGAACGTTCATGTAACAACATTTCAATTGTGTAGCCAACATGAAGGCTGATTTGTGAGTTAGCTGTTTTCTCGTTTCTCTGGGACAGCACAATGTTTGCTTGCTTAATTTAAATCAACATATTTCTTGGACATCAAACCAGAGTTTCTGCCTACTAGTTTATCCAAAGAATAATTTAGAGAATTTGCAAGGGAGTCTGAAGCTAGAATATCAAACTGTGTTGCTGTACAAATGCTTTCAGAGCTCACTGGACCTCAATAATGGGCTTTTTCATGTCTTTCTGTTTCACTGTTTCTCATTCCCCAATCCATTATGGAGTCTTCACACACGGCCTTTTTCATAGTGCATGACCTTGGCATGGTGCTCTTTCCTCTTATTCTCCGCATGATGTCAAAACAATTTTGTCCTGGAATGTTACATTCCAGGACAAAATTGAACGCAACACATAACATAATCTCAAGAATTAATGCCTACTGTCTCTATCGAACAGCTTTACCAAATATGCGAATCAGCCAATTTGTCAGTGGATTTATTTCAGTTTTCTGGGGGGAAAAAGTTGACAACTCACTCTTTATTGTGTTGCACCAGTAACTATGTGTCAACATTCAGTTGAAAGAATGCTTGGAAGTGATGTTTCCGTTCCAAAATTCTCATGGTTTCTCGTGCATGTATATCTGCACAATTGTCAACTTCTGTTATCTGCTCTGGGGACCAGTAGACGCTACTATCCCATTAATTTCATTGTGGAAACCAAGTCCAAACAAGTAGCTTACAGATTCTCCACAATCCCAAAGCACATTTGTCACAGTGAGGTTTAGTTCTTAGTGATTTTGGGGAGAGGAGCCTTATTCTTTTTATAGGGATCATTGTTTTTATGTATTTAATTGATATTAAAAGAAATAAATAGATGTTTACTTCTTCCTACTTTTATTCTGTACTCTACAATTAAACATTGACCTGACTTCCCCTGACTCCCCAAGGTCTTGTTTTTCTTTGAAGTGGGTGCATCCTCAGCAGTCGCAACGTGGGGATCAGCTGGGCCCCATCTCCTTTTTAAAGAGTATGGTAAATAAAATATGAACACCAAATTCAAGCTAATGAAACCTATTTAGGCTGGCGCAGTGGTTAGCATGGTCGCCTCACAGCAAGAAGGACCTGGGTTCGAGCCCCAGGGTAGTCAAACCTTGGGGGTCGTCCCGGGTCGTCCTCTGTGTGGAGTCTGCATGTTCTCCCACAGTCTAAAGAAATGTAGCTCAGGTGACTCGGCCATACTAAATTGTCCCTAGGTGTGAATGTGTGTGTGTCGGCCCTCTGATGAACTGGCGGCCTGTCCAGGGTGTCTACCCGCCTGCCGCCCAATGACTGCTGGGATAGGCTCCAGCATCCCCGTGACCCTGAGAACAGGATAAGTGGTTTGGATAATGGGTGGATGGATGACCTGGCTTCCAGAAACCGATTCTCTTGTTCTATTTATTTTAGTTTGATACTGCTCATGTATACAATAGTGAAGTGTCTCACCCTGCCCGACTGGCCTGAATTTGCCTTTGTTTACACCCATGGTGTCATAACTATGTCTGTGGCTCAAGCTGTCACATTCTGTGTTTGGGCTCCTACATTTTGTAGGGGCAATTTTGCAATGAGCAGCATTGAGAACAATGGGGAAGAGGGAAACGTTGCTGGTGGTGACAGCAGATCCCTGGGGCAGCTAATGTTGAAGTCCGACTACTCCTGAACTACTGTGATGGTATATAAGCTTAAAAAGAGAGAAGTTGTGTTCTATAGAGGGTGGCACGGTGGAGTTTGCATGTTCTCGTGTCGGCGTGGGTTTTCTCTGGGTGCTCCGGTTTCCCCCACCATCAAAAAGACATGCATGTTAGGGTTAATACTGCTGTCTGTGCCCCTGACCAAGGCATGGCAAGACGAACTGGAGTTGGTCCCCAGGCGCTGCACGGCAGAATTTCCCAACGGGGATCAATAAAGTAATAAAATAAATAAATTAAAATATATATACACTACCGTTCAAAAGTTTGGGATCACCCAAACAATTTTGTGTTTTCCATGAAAAGTCACACTTATTCACCACCATATGTTGTGAAATGAATAGAAAATAGAGTCAAGACATTGACAAGGTTAGAAATAATGATTTGTATTTGAAATAAGATTTTTTTTACATCAAACTTTGCTTTCGTCAAAGAATCCTCCATTTGCAGCAATTACAGCATTGCAGACCTTTGGCATTCTAGCTGTTAATTTGTTGAGGTAATCTGGAGAAATTGCACCCCACGCTTCCAGAAGCAGCTCCCACAAGTTGGATTGGTTGGATGGGCACTTCTTTGAGCAGATTGAGTTTCTGGAGCATCACATTTGTGGGGTCAATTAAACGCTCAAAATGGCCAGAAAAAGAGAACTTTCATCTGAAACTCGACAGTCTATTCTTGTTCTTAGAAATGAAGGCTATTCCATGCGAGAAATTGCTAAGAAATTGAAGATTTCCTACACCGGTGTGTACTACTCCCTTCAGAGGACAGCACAAACAGGCTCTAACCAGAGTAGAAAAAGAAGTGGGAGGCCGCGTTGCACAACTGAGCAAGAAGATAAGTACATTAGAGTCTCTAGTTTGAGAAACAGACGCCTCACAGGTCCCCAACTGGCATCTTCATTAAATAGTACCTGTTAGAGCCTGTTTGTGCTGTCCTCTGAAGGGAGTAGTACACACCGGTGTAGGAAATCTTCAATTTCTTAGCAATTTCTCGCATGGAATAGCCTTCATTTCTAAGAACAAGAATAGACTGTCGAGTTTCAGATGAAAGTTCTCTTTTTCTGGCCATTTTGAGCGTTTAATTGACCCCACAAATGTGATGCTCCAGAAACTCAATCTGCTCAAAGAAGTGCCCATCCAACCAATCCAACTTGTGGGAGCTGCTTCTGGAAGCGTGGGGTGCAATTTCTCCAGATTACCTCAACAAATTAACAGCTAGAATGCCAAAGGTCTGCAATAGTGTAATTGCTGCAAATGGAGGATTCTTTGACGAAAGCAAAGTTTGATGTAAAAAAAATCTTATTTCAAATACAAATCATTATTTCTAACCTTGTCAATGTCTTGACTCTATTTTCTATTCATTTCACAACATATGGTGGTGAATAAGTGTGACTTTTCATGGAAAACACAAAATTGTTTGGGTGATCCCAAACTTTTGAACGGTAGTGTATAATAAGGGAACTATCTCCTTAGGGCATCCCCTCAAACCACTTCCTTGGTTGGCTGTTCAGTGGTGGAAAAAATGACAAGGGGAAAAAACAATGGTGGAATTCCCACAACCGACTTAAAGGTTTGTGTTCTGAGCTTGTGGGTTGTCAACTTCCTCCCAAAATTTTAACCGTGTTGTATTTATCACTAAAAGAGGGCATGTTTGTGCATGTGTAGGCCCCACCCCCTTTTTTTTTAGATTTTTGGGTGGAATGCCTCTTTTTTGAAGCAGTCTTAATATGTTAGCCTTGTCTTATTTCTTTGCTCCTTGCCATTACTTTCTTCTGCCTCCCCCCCATTCCCCTCAAAATGCAAGCTCTTACTCCTCTATCCCTAGAATCATCTAACTAGTCTTGACTGTCCAGTCATTCATGGAGATAGATGTCACATGAAAAGCCTTGAGATTCCTTGAGTTATCGAAGGAAAAGCACAGCATAATCATTTTGGCATCCATTCCTGTGTCTCGCTCTAAACAAGCCTCCCTTTCTTTCCAGGCAATGTCAAGTTCATTGACTACGAGTACGCTGGTTACAATTATCAAGCCTATGACATTGGGAACCATTTCAATGAGTTTGCTGGTAAGTGTAGCCCCCGATTATTGATAACAGTGAAATAGTGCTTGTATGATCTGTTCGACTGCAGAGTTATTTGAAAACTAATAACAAAAAACAACAAAAAAAACCCCATTTGATAAGACATCGTGGGTGGAAGTGGAGTTTTAAAATTTCTGTAAAGTGGATCCAGGGCTGTAAATTTTCATATTGTCAGCTGCAAAAGTTTTATAACCTACCAATCTTGCTTATCACTTCTAGTTATCCGCTGCCAAGTCATTTTGTGAGAGCAAAGTCATCATTTTCAAATGAGTCTCAATGTGATGAAACCCCATATAGTCATACAGTGATGTAAATATTTAAAGTTATAGTTCAATATTTGACTATCTCTACATCACCCAACAAGGTACATCAAACTGGGGGGAAAAACTAAAGCTTTAATCAATGTGAAGAGTGCACTGTTGGTTCTGTTAAGACTTAATTTTGCTGAAAGTGAAATTATCGTGTTTTATCATATGACCCGAACCCCTGAACCTTGTAATTTTGCCTGTTTGTGTTTTCCAGGCTTGAATGAGGTGGACTATAGCTACTATCCGGAGCGGAGCTTGCAGTTAGAGTGGCTCCGCTCCTACCTTGAGGCCTACAAGGAGCACAAGGGCCAGGGCACATGGGTCACCGACAGAGAGGTGGAGATCCTCTATGTGCAAGTCAACCGATTTGCTCTGGTAAGAATCTGTGTGCTGCATGGAACTGAAGCAGTGGAGAGAGGTTTCTTTGTCTGTTCTGCATCCGAGCTCGTCTAAGTTTTTAAAGAGTCAAGACTATAATCGCAAGGAAGGGCAAAATTCCTGTCTTGCAAAGAACACGTGTACCCCTTGCATACCAGACCAGTGACCTGGTAAATAAACCTGTCAACAGTCTGTGCAAAAGGGCCAGCCCTGGTTAAGATTAGAGAAGAGACCCTATGTGATCCGAGTGTCGAATCAAACCCCTTTTGATGACAGTACAGGCTGACAGTCCACAGGATGTGACTGTGTATGGAGGTTGATTTGAATTGCATCAACATCCGTGGGAATTGGATTAGCATACCTAATTATAAACCAGGGTGTTTGTGTGTGAAAGGAGTATCGGTCAGGTCTCAAACCAGTTCTGCTAGGCTGACATAATATCTAATAGGTGCCTCCTCATTGTTGTATTTTTATGGTTCAACAGCATCTCTACAGATTCATGTCAGCTGCACTTTTGTTATGTCAAGTCAGTCAAGCTAAAACTTGATCATAAGTACGCATTGGAACATAAAAGTGTTAATCCATTGCCCAACACAAATGGTAGGGTAGCAGCATGCAAGATTTTCATACTGCACAACTGAAACGACTTGCTATCACAGAACACAGTTATTTCTGAGGGGGAGAGTGAGTTAGTGAGATAAGCTGGCGGAGGCGTTAAGACTTACATACCCAGTTTGAGAAACAGAATTGGGCAAGAAAAAGTCCTGCTACTCCAAGAACAAAATACACAAGTACTGGTGAGTACCGGCTGACTTCAAGCACTGGCTACAGTGAGCCACAGAGATGAACGTTTCAATGTTACTAAAATGTCAAGATCTCCGTGAAAATTGCCTATGGAAATTAAGATCATTTGAAGCTCGTATAATTGGATTATTGGATGCAATAAAGAAGCCCTGACAGGTAAAACCTTAATGATTAGAACTTAGCGAACCAGTACATTTGTGACTGAGTCTTGAACTGGTTTTAATGTTTGGAACTAGAAGTGTGGGGTTAAGCTAGTAGTCCATGGAAAAGTCAAGTTTTCAAACATGGGTAAACACCCCCAGGGCATTGGGTTGGGTGTGGGTTTATGTTTAACCTTTGTTGTCCTACACAAACTTTTTTCTTTGACAGTCCTCCAGGGTGGAGGGGGTTTTACTGAACAGGATCATTTGGAAGAAAATGTCACCAGACCCGCAGGGACTCTAGAAAAGTGCATTGTCAGAAGCTATTCAAGTCTGCTCTCTATGTATTGCCCCTGCAAAGTGCTATTGGTTGCCATCCTGTTCAAAGTAACTAGGTACTTTGAGGCAAACTAGCTAGGTCAGAATAATCAAGCAAATGTATTGCTTTTTGCATTTTCGGTCTCTTACACATACCTGACCCAATGAACTTTTTCGGTTGGGAAGTGGCTGAAATACCAATCATAAATCAAACTAGTGCCTGCTAAAAAGCAGCAGGTCCTTGGAGGAAGTTGAATCATTCAGTGTGTAGGCTTAGAATGTGTTAAGAGTTGACTGAATGTTGTTTTTTGTTTTTTTTTTGTGTAGAAATAGGGAAGGATGTCATAGCGGTAGTACAGGAACCTGCAGTATTTAAAAATTATGATGGTATCCATTTCAACGCCGAAATAAAATTTCTGTGCCACATCGATTTAAACTATTGGCCAGCTGTTTTTCTATTCAGTTTAACAGTGCACACCTGCCTATTTGGTCAGAGAATTAAAATTTTACTTTCTATGAAAGTTTCGGGCTGTGACGTACATGTAACCTGATCCTCTTGGAAGTGGGAGAACAAAACAGGATGGCAAGCATGGGACCACCATCTAGCCATTTAGTACTGAAAAACATGCCACCATGACAGCATTTTGGTTTCCGACTTCAGTGGGTGGCATGGCTCAGGAGGTACAGCAGGTTGTCTAGTAATCGGAAGGTTGCTGGTTCGATCCCCAGCTCCTCCAGAGAGTGTGTCAGTGTCCTTCAGCAAGACACTGAACCCCTAACGGCTCCTGATGAGCAGATTGGCGCCTTGCATGGCAGCCTCCACCATCAGTGTATGAATGTGTGGCATACATTGTAAAGCACTTTGAGTGGGCTGGTAGACTAGAAAAGTGCTATATAAATGCAGTCCATTTTACCATTTAGTGTGAATAGGGAGAACCAGCAAATTTGAATGAAGTGACCTGCAGAATTTGCTTCAAGAAGATCACTGCCAGTGATGGAAACACTTCACATTTGCGTTTCCATATGATAAGAATCATAATCATAATCATAATAATAATGTCCTGGTGGTATGAGGGCACTGTTGGGATAGTATGGGGGAAAAAAATGATACTGTCCAACCGTAACATAGACCTAGTTTGCAGGGGTTAGGACTGCTCAGAAGGGCGAGTAGATCTCACCCTTCTGAGCAGTCACACAAATAGCTGAGTATGTTTCACTGACCTGTACAACAAAGCTTAAGAGGTAAAGTCAAGCTAAAGGTGCACGAACTGTTCAACATGAAAATCACTTAAGTTGCAGAGGACAGTAAAACTAGAGCCCAGAGGTGTTGTTATTGAGAGTATCCAGGATTAGTTCAAGTTGTTTGCTCAACAAACAGACCCAGCCACAAGGTGAGTAGCTTACATCCTTCGCTATCTGTTCTGATTGGTGAATGGCATAGAGGGGCTTTGTTGGTAACAACCAGTAACCCACAATCACCAACACCCGTGTTGTTTATCGTCAAGGAGAAAAGAGGGCAGTGTGGAGGATGGGCCAGTGAGTTAAGTGTGATTGTATTTGTGTCATTGATTTGTTGTCGTTACTGGCCTTTGGTTGACTGAACTGTGTTGTAATATGTTGATTTTCTTTCTCTTTTCCTGTTACCTTCTCTCTCTCTCTCTCCTTTCTTATCACTGCCATTTTCTCTATCAAGGCATCGCATTTCTTCTGGGGTCTGTGGGCTCTGATTCAGGCCAAGTTCTCCACCATCGACTTTGACTTTTTGGGGTACGTCACCACCTTTTTAAAATATGCAAACGGAATTTCTAAACTCCTTCACATAGTTCAATTTTTTGAACCTCCTTGTGGAAGTTTAATCGAACACAAAGTTGCTGGAACACTTTTCCTCTAGCAATACATATTTGTACAACTAGTCGTTAGCAATTATGTACATTGTCATGTTTTGGAACAAAATGGTCTTGTATTTAGGTTGGTATGACTTCCTGGATTGCTACAGTAGGACAACAGTGACATTTCTGGACTGGTACTTAAAAGGCTCAAGTCTTATATTGAAGTGTTGGTTTTTATCTCACTGTTGTTGCTGGTTTGCTCTCTGTCTCTTCTCTTAGATATGCAGTCCTCCGCTTCAATCAGTATTTCAAGATGAAACCAGAGGCAGCTGCACTGAACTTTCCAGAATAACGGCCTCAACCCCCACCCTCTCCCTCCATTCATTCTCTGGTTCTCCTCTTGTCCCTACTACTTCACCTTGCTCTGTGATCCACACAATGACTGTAGAGCGCCCTCTAGGGGTCTGCATAGTGAAGTGCCAGACTAAGTGTCGTTCCTGCCCGGTGCCTTTTAATTTGCTCTCCATCTCATTGTTTCTACTGACCGAATTACTCAACAATATCTGAACTCTTCATCATCTTAGTCCACAGCGTCTGTAGTTGGGGCATATGTCAAGTAGAAAACTAGCTCTTGGAAGCTCACTACTGTCCTTTGGTCTAAAAACCACATGACTACCAGTGACATTAATATTAACAATGCTTCCATCAATTTTTATATGAATACGACGTTAATGGGTTGAATATGTCTGGTGCTTTTTCCCGGCTGTTCAAACCCGTTTTACGCTGTAGGGACTGTGGCATATGTCCTTGTTCACTGCCCGTTTGGCATTCACTTGGTTGACTGGCAAGTTGTCAGTCTTGGTCAGATCTAGTTCGATCTGTCTGTATCAGTTTTGCACTTACTCAAAAGGAAGCACTACAAGAGCCAACCTAGCTGATGACCAAATTCTTGAATAGCAGAAGAGCAACAATTTGTTTCCACGTAAGAACCAAGTCGAAACAGTGCTGCGCCAAAATTGATGTTCTTGCTTTGGAAAAGGGCAGTGCCCTTCCTTAACCCCCATTGTGACTTTGCCCTTTGTCTTTCCCACAGTTTTAATGGTGTACTGGAATAGTCACGTTAGTCACTAGTTGGTGAAGGTCTGCTTGCAGTGTCTGTTTGGCTTTGCAGACTGAAAGTAGCAACTTGCAAGGACCAACCATATTTGTTAATGTCTAAACTCTCCCCCTGAGTTCAAGAGACCTCTTCTGTGCAGAGAACTGGACTGTCATTTGACTCAAGGGAGAGTTGTTGGGATAACACTAATGCTGCACTGACTGTAATGTAGGCGTCACGGAAGCATCACGTTTATTTGATGAGTGGGATTTTGCCGTGACCTTGATTGTTCAAGAACAACTTTGCACCAGTTTGTTTATTTGAACATTTCATCTTCACATGGTAGAAAAAGAACTGAAGTTGTGGACACACTGTTTGTTGGACAGCGTCATGGAGTGACTTGTTTTTCACACTGTAGTTTGAGCTAAGCCTCACTGGGTAAGACCCAAGTCCAGACAGATCCGATAGCAGTTGTGGTTAGAACATTAGAACAGGTTTCCTACAGTGGAAGTGGGCAAAGTCTTGAAAACTGAGGGGGAACAGAATTTTATAATATCTAGGTCAGCAGAGGTTTACAGGTCACAAAAAACAATGGGAGGTTACTGCTGATCAATCCCTAAGAACTTATGACTGCACAATCTATTTACTTGCACACAAACTGACATTTTGTATACTGTAATGATGGTATAATCGTCAGCTTTAGCATTATTTGGACTTTTGCACAGTTAAGTTGTCCAGAAATTAACATCAACATGGATCATATTAAACTGTAGTTGAAAAAGTTTGCAATTTCGAAATGGAAAACGTGTAGAAATCCTGTTGTCCATATGGAAGGAACTCTGGTCTAATCGTGGTCTGAGAGAGCAGTATGTATTCAAAGGGGCAGGTGACTCGCCTGTGAGCGGTTTCTCTTTTGGTGCTGAAGTAGACCCCTCGTAGTTCACACAGCAGCTTGCCATCTCTGAATGGAGGACCAACAACTTTGGTTATTGTCTTTCTCTGTCCAAATTAATTTCCATCCCTACCACGATACTTAACTTTTTGTGTATCGTTTGTTTTTGTTTTTTTAGTAGATTTAGCTTATTTGCGACAGTTATGTGATTTCATCTCTTGGTTTCAAAATTGAGCCTACACCAAAGTGCTTTTTTTGTTGTTGCATGTATCTAACGCACATTGTATTTTTTTCATTTAGCAAGAAAAAGACATATAACAACTAAATATACTTTTTAAAATGGCAGTTTTTATACTTATTTAAATGAAAGTGTTTGGGAGAAAGTCTTAGAGAATATGTTGGTGTTTGATAATGCAGCTACAGATGACTTTTGGGCAAAATGTTTCCAAAAAGGGTATTGAATATCTCGAATGCTTACAGAGCATGTGATGTAGCCTACTGAGGTACTCCAACAATCTGAAATCCCCTCTCCCACAGTAGTTTCATTGTTAAAAAAACATCTCGCCATTTTGCCCAGACGCCCTCTGCTGTGACAACACTGCCTCATGCGGAGAGCTTTAGTGACTAGTAGGTGGTCCCATGGCCAGTTAACCTACCATATTCAGGGATCACCAAAGATGAAGGCATAGACATGGCAGTCTTACTCGAATGCCTGGGAAAAGTCTCGATTTGTACTTTGCCTTTGAATTTATGAAGTTCGGACATGTATCAATACTCCTGACTTATAAATATTTGCTGTCCGTCTTTCATAGCGGGAAGTCAGATGGGCCTGAAATGGTTCAGTTTGGACATAATCCTAGCTTAAAAAAAAAAACTGTACAGGCGTACTCCGGCTCTTGATGTTGATGTAAATCCTCTGTCCCTTTTTGATTGGGGGAAAATGGCTGCCACCACAGTGTGCACCAGTCGAGCTGGAATTGGGTCTGGGGAGATTAATGTTTCTGTTTGGTGTCTTGTCGCTATACTGTCAAGCCATGTTCACGCAAAAACGTGCACTCAGTTTGTCAAATTCTACTGCCACATAATTGTGTCAGTCAGGATATTTTGATACATACTGTTGAGATATCCTCTTATGATTTCTAGCCGTTTTCTGGTGTCTTCTTCCCACCCGTCTCAGAACAGTAAAATTAATGCAAAACCACTGAAATGTCATCTCATTACTTCTTAAAATATAAATCCCCCACTACACTTTGGGAGTATGTGTATTTAACGTGATAAAGCAGCATCACTTGGTTTAAGCCTTTCGTTTGGTTGCTGTTGCATATGTTTATATGTACATTTAAGAAAAACATGTCTTTGTGTTAAATGTGAATGAATGTACATAACAGGTGCACTTTGTAATTTCTTTTCTAAAAGTCTCATTAAAGTTGATTAGTTACCTTGGATTTAAACTGTGAAATGTATCATTTTAATATAGGCCACTGTAAACATGCTTTAAAACAATAAAGTATATTTACCCTATACTGACTATTTCTCTTATTGTTTCACCTCTGGGGGGCAGTTAAAAAGGAAAAAAAAAAACCAGACACATTCTCTAATGCTCTGATAGACCAATGACTTTTGGACAACATGCATTATAGTTGCCACCAGGAGATAAATGGAAAAACTGTTGAGAATGTCATGCAACTGCTGTAAACCACTTTTCAGACATCTTCCAAGGCTGCACGGAAATGTTTCAAACATTTTAGATATTGTTAAAGGAATGTATGGGAGTGTTGCTTTTTTGTCCCGAATTTGGGTTACATGGATTTGCTGACTCACACCGAATTATTTCTTGCTAAGAGAGGCTGCATATTTGAGAGCGGTGCTTCCTGACAAACAGAATAAATACCGTCCCAAACATCCACTAGGTGGCGACAACTTCCACAGAAAGTTTTTGACTCGGTAGCTCATGGGCCAGGGATGGAGCTTATGTAAAGCTTATGGCTTAAAACATTAAGAAATCAAAAACAGTTTTACCAGATCTACATCATCATGACATAATACACCATTTGCAGCCTAACAAGGTGTTTTATTTATAACTATTTGATAATATATGTTCATTGTAATTTAATTAGAGCAACCCAGCCACTGAGGATGCACTGATCCTTAGTGCCGGTCCCAAGCCCGGACAAATGGGGAGGGTTGCGTCAGGAAGGGCATCCGGCGTAAAATCTTTGCCAAATCAAATATGCGGATCATAAATAAGACTTACATACCGGATCGGTCGAGGCCCGGGTTACCAACGACCGCCACCGGTACTGTTAACCAGCAGGGTGTCGGTGGAAACTATGCTACTGTTGGGCGAAGGAGAAGGAGAGGAGGAAAGCATGTCCAGAGGCAGCTAGAGAGGAGGAAGGGTAGGCATGTGGAAGTGAGAGTTGGAACTTTGAATGTTGGCACTATGACTGGTAAAGGGAGAGAGCTGGCTGACATGATGGAAAGAAGAAAGGTAGGCATACTGTGTGTGCAAGAGACCAGGTGGAAGGGGAGTAAGGCCAGGAGTATCGGAGGTGGGTTCAAACTCTTCTACCATGGTGTGAATGGGGTAGGGGTAATTCTGAAGGAAGAGTATGTCAAGAGCGTGCTGGAGGTGAGGAGAGTGTCAGACAGATTGATGAGTATGAAGCTGGAAATTGAAGGCTTATTGCTGAATGTTATCAGCGCATATGCCCCGCAAGTTGGGTGTGAGATGGATGAAAAAGAAGAATTCTGGAGTGAGTTGGACGACATGGTGGAGAGGGTACCCAAGGAGGAGAGAGTGGTGATTGGAGCGGACTTCAATGGACATGTTGGTGAAGGGAACAGAGGTGATGAGGAGGTATGGAGTCAAGAAGAGAAATGTGGAAGGACAGATGGTGGTCGATTTTGCGAAAAGGATGGAAATGGCTGTGGTGAATACATATTTCAAGAAGAAGGAGGAACACAGGGTGACGTACAAGAGTGGAGGAAAGTGCACACAGGTGGACTATATCTTATGTACACTGCTCAAAAAAATAAAGGGAACACCTAAAAACACAATATAGACCTCGATGAATGAAATATTTCAGCTGAAAATCTTTATTCATTAGACAGAGGAATGTGTTTAGAGCAAAATAACCTAAGAATGATCAATGGAAATCAAAATCATTAGCCCATTAAGGTCTGGATTCAGAATCATACTCAAAATCAAAGTGGAAAATGAGAACATAGGCTGATCCAACTTCTGTGGAAATTCTTCAAGACGATTCAAAATGAGGCTCAGTAGTGTGTGTGGCCTCCACGTGCCTGTATGCACTCCCTACAACGTCTGGGCATGCTCCTGATGAGACGACGGATGGTCTCCTGAGGGATCTCCTCCCAGACCTGGATCAGGGCATTGGTCAACTCCTGGACAGTCTGTGGTGCGACATCGCGTTGGCGGATGGTACGAGACATGATGTCCCAGAGGTGCTCGATTGGATTCAGGTCTGGGGAACGTGCAGGCCAGTCCATAGCATCAATGCCCTCGACATACAGGAACTGCTGACACACTCTGGCCACATGAGGACGAGCATTGTCATGCATGAGCAGGAACCCAGGGCCCACTGCACCAGCATATGGTCTGACAATGGGTCTGAGGATCTCATCCCGGTACCTAATGGCAGTCATGGTACCTCTGGCTAGCACGTAGAGGTCTGTGCGGCCCTCCAAGGATATGCCTCCCCAGACCATCACTGACCCACCGCCAAACCGGTCATGCTGGAGGATGTTGCAGGCAGCAGAACGTTCTCCACAGCGTCTCCAGACTCTCTCACGTCTGTCACATGTGTTCAGTGTGAACCTGCTCTCATCTGTGAAGAGCACAGGGCGCCAATGGCGAATCTGCCAACCAAGATGTTCTCTGGCAAATGTCAATCGGGCTGCACGGTGTTGGGCTGTGAGCACAGGCCCCAATTGTGGACGTCGGGCCCTCATACCATCCTCATGCATTCTGTTTCTCACTGTTTGAGCAGAAACCTGCACATTAGTGGCCTGTTGAAGGTCGTTTTGTAGGGCTCCAGCAGTGCTCCTCCTGTTCCTCCTTGCACAAAGGACCAGATAGCGGTCCTGCTGCGGGGTTGTTGTCCTCCTGCGGCCCCCTCCACGTCTCCTGGTGTACTGGCCTGTCTCCTGGTACCTCCTCCATGCTCTGGACACTGTGCTGGGAGACACATCAAATCTTCTTGCCACAGCACGCATTGATGTGCCATCCTGGATGAGCTGCACTACCTGAGCAACTTCTGTAGGTTGCAGATACCGCCTCATGCCACCTCTAGTGGTGAGGGCACTAGCAAAATGAAAAACTAACCAAAGATCGGCCAGAAAAGATGAGGACAGGCAAATGGTCTGTGGCCACCACCTGCAAATCCATTCCTTTTATAGGGGTTGTCTTGCAAATTGTCTAATGTCCACCTGGTGGACATTAGACAATTTACCAACAGGTGAAATTGATTCACAAATCAGTGTTGCTTCCTAAAGTGTGATTGACTTGGAGCTACATTGCATTGCTTATGTGTTCCCTTTATTTTTTTGAGCAGTGTAGAAGGCGCCATCTAAAAGGGATTGGAGACTGCAAGGTGGTGACAGGGGAGAACGTAGCTAGGCAGCATTGGATGGTGGTCTGTAGGATGACTTTGGAGACCAAGAAGAGGAAGCGAGTGAAGACACAGCTGAAGATCAAATGGTGGAAGTTGAAGAAGGAAGACTGTTGTGTGGAGTTCAGGCAGGAGTTAAGACAGGCACTGGGTGGTAGTGAAGAGTTGCCAGATGGCTGGACAACCACTGCAGAAATAGTGAGGGAGACAGCTAGGAAGGTACTTGGTGTGTCATCAGGACAGAGGAAGGAAGACAAGGAGACTTGGTGGTGGAATGAGGAAGTACAGCAAATTATACAGAGGAAAAGGTTGGCAAAGAAGAAGTGGGATAGTAAGAGATGAAGAAAGTAGACAGAAGTACAAGGAGATGCAGCGTAAAGCGAAGAGAGAGGTGGCAAAGGAAAAGGAAAAGGCGTATGGTGAGTTGTATGACAGGTTAGACACTAAGAAAGGAGAAAAGGACTTGTACCGATTAGCTAGACAGAGGGACCAAGCTGCAAAGGATGTGCAGCAAGTTAAGGCGATCAAGGATAGAGATGGAAATGTGCTGACAAGCGAGGAGAGTGTGCTAAGAAGGTGGAAGGAATACTTTGAGGGGCTGATGAATGAAGAAAATGAGAGAGAGAAGTTTGGATGATGTAGGGATAGTGAATCAGGAAGTTCAGTGGATTAACAAGGAGGAAGTGAGGGCAGCTATGAAGAGGATGAAGAGTGGAAAGGCAGTTGGTCCTGATGACATACCTGTGGAGGCATGGAGATGTTTAGGAGAGATGGCAGTGGAGTTTTTAACTAGATTGTTTAACACAATCCTGGAAAGTGAGAGGATGCCTGAGGAGTGGAGAAGAACCATACTGGTACCGATTTTCAAGAACAAGGGCGATGTGCAGAACTGTAACAACTACAGAGGTATAAAGTTGATCAGCCACATCATGAAGATTTGGGAAAGAGTAATAGAAGCTAGGTTAAGAGGAGAGGTGATGATCAGCGAGCAGCAGTATGGTTTCATGCCACGAAAGAGCACCACAGATGCGATGTTTGCTTTGAAAATGTTGATTGAGAAGTATAGAGAAGGCCAGAAAGAGTTGCATTGTGTCTTTGTAGATTTAGAGAAAGCTTATGACAGAGTGCCGAGAGAGGAGGTGTGGTATTGTATGAGGAAGTCAGGAGTTGCAGAGAAGTATGTAGGAGTGGTGCAGGATACGTATGAGGGAAGTGTGACAATGGTGAGGTGTGCGGTTGGAATGACAGATGGGTTCAAGGTGGAGGTCGGATTACATCAAGGATCAGCTCTGAGCCCTTTCTTGTTTGCAATGGTGATGGACAGGTTGACAGACAAGATCAGGCAGGAGTCTCCATGGACGATGATGTTCGCGGATGACATTGTGATCTGTAGCGAGAGTAGAGTGCAGGTTGAGGAGAGCCTTGAGAGGTGGAGGTATGCACTGGAGAGAAGAGGAATGAAAGTCAGTAGGAGCAAGACGGAATACCTATGCGTGAATGAGAGAGAGGACAGTGGAATGGTCAGGATGCAAGGAGTGGAGGTGACAAAGGCATTTGAGTTTAAATACTTGGGGTCAACTGTCCAAAGTAACGGGGAGTTCAGTAGAGAGGTGAAAAAGAGAGTGCAGGCAGGGTGGAGTGGGTGGAGAAGTGTGTCAGGAGTGATTTGCGACAGAAGGGTACCAGCAAGAGTTAAAGGGAAAGTTTACAAGATGGTTGTGAGACCAGCTATGTTATATGGTTTGGAGACAGTGGCACTGACGAAAAGACAGGAGGCGGAGCTGGAGGTGGCAGAGTTGAAGATGCTAAGATTTTCACTGGGAGTAACGAAGAAGGACAGGATTAGGAACGATTATATTAGAGGGACCGCTCAGGTTGGATGGTTTGGAGACAAAGCAAGAGAGGCAAGATTGAGATGGCTTGGACATGTGTGGAGGAGAGATGCTGAGTATATTGGGAGAAGGATGCTGAATATGGAGCTGCCAGGGAAGAGGAGAAGAGGAAGGCCAAAGAGGAGGTTTATGGATGTGGTGAGGGAAGACATGCAGGTGGCTGGTGTGACAGAGGAAGACGCAGAAGACAGGAAGAAATGGAAATGGATGATCCGCTGTGGCGACCCCTAACGGGGGCAGCCGAAAGTAGTAGTAGTAATTTAGTTAGAGCCAAACTGAGGGCCATATTCAGTATATCCCAGTACTTTTTACCTTTTGTTTTTATAAAATATAATGATTAGGATTATTTACATCTGGTATAATAAAATACTATGTAGTCAATTATTAAACTACACAGAAAGGTGAATCAGTTCATCTGGACATAACGTGTATTGGGAGAAACGTTATATCACTCGTCCAAGTGACCTCTTAATTCTCATCATGAGTGATGACACGTTTCTCTCAATAAACATTGTGTCCAGATGAACTGATTCACCTTTCTGTGATTACCTGGATTATTGAGCATGCATTCAGACATTAAACCACAGTTTAAATGGTAGACAAGGGACTTCTGGTTTGACTATGAGGAGATAAGACGCAAGAGTACAGCTCCCTGTTTACTTTATTAACATTACCCTTTAAAAGAGTCATTTGAGTTATTTAACTGACATAAAGATTTAAGTCCAAGACGATACAGCGAAATAGCAAGGTAGTTCTGCAACTGCGTTATGAACGAAAATAACCCATCAACGAGAACTCGGTGAAAGAATCGCACTAGCATAGCCCGCAAAGTTGCTAGCTCGGCTTACAAAGCTAGCACTTGGAGTAAACAACGCGGTTTCCATGAGCGAACTTGTAGCTTAGCTCACCTAATATCGAACTTCACTCAAAAACGGCATCTCTTTACTGATCCAGAAATCGATTGCTCTACTTAAGGCGTATGTGAATGCACTAATGGAGACTTGCTGATTTCCAGGCACGTTTAAGTGCGACCAAAACCTTAGCCAGAGACAAGTTCACCGCGCTTGTCGCAGCAGAAAAATCAAGTACATGCAACAGCAAAATGCCACCCTGATCGACCGCGTTGAGGACTTGGGAAAACCGCTCTCGAAGGGCAAACCTTAGGATCTTGAATGTTCTAGAGCAGTGGTTCTCAACCTTTTTGGGGTCCTGGACCCCCTGCGTATTTTTGATCTACCCTGAGGACCCCTCCACCTGATCTTGGGGGAGGGGGGTTGCAATTTGATAGAAACAGTAGAAACTGCATTTTAAATTGCATTATAGCATTTCACTCTTTGGGGCAAAAATAAGAGCTTTCAGTTGTAACTTAGATATAGTTAACAAAACAGAATTCTTATGCAGTAACAACAGAATTTTTATGCAGTAACTTTCAGATATATGTAACAAACATAATTTTTATGCAGTAACTTCCAGAAATATGTAACAAAACAGAATTTTTATGCACTCTGCAAGAACAAAAACAAACATAAGTATGAAATCTCAATGGATATTGTATAGTTAAGTCTTAGTTTTGTCTGTAGAGGCAGATGGTGTGTGTGTTTTCAAAGCAAAGCATCCTCACTGTTTGTGTGCCACTTGGGTGTGGTGTGGTGAAAAGTTCATGTGTGGTGAGGTGTGTTGTGTAACCGTTAGTGAGACACTTGTACTTGTCTGCCCCTCATGAGTTTCTGTAACCTGGGTTGAATAGTGGCAACAGCTGTAATGATACCTCTCTCTTGAAGTCTCTTTCTCTGTTTGGTCTTTATGTGTGTCAGAGCTGAGAAAGTGACCTCACACAAGTATGTAGACCCGAATGGCTCCAACTGGTAGAGAGCCTCTTTTGCAAGCTCTGGGTACTCCTTCTCCACACAGCACCAAAACTGTGTTAGTGATGTCTCTGAAAACTTCAGTCTGAAGCCACTGTCTGAAGACAGGTCAATGAGGCTCTCATGGAGTTGCTCTGGTGCTGTACCCATGCTGCTGGGCATGAATGGCCTGCGTATCCAGTCATGTCTAGTACACATGTCCTCAATGTCTGGGAAGTAGGATTGAAACTCAGCTGACAGTTTGGCCAGGTGCATTTTTACAGTTTTCAAAATGTTCTGCTTCATGTTCTGTTTCATGTCAGCTATCTAAGAGTTAAGCTGAGGGAAATTACTGACATCCCGCTTTTCACACCGTCTCAACCAGAGGTCAGTTTTCCTCATGAATGCTGAAACTTTATCAAACATCTGAAGAACAGTTTTATCATCACCTTGCAAGCTTGTGTTCAACTCATTCAGACGGCCAAAAACATCAGCAAGGTAAGCCAGGTGAGCCAACCAGGTCTGGTCTTCAAGTTTAGCAGCCAGATGCCCATGCTCGGAGAGGAAATTGCGCACCTGCTCTCTCAGTTCCCATAGTCTCTGTAGTGTTTTCTCCCTTGATAGCCAATGTATACGTCTGTATGTAGCAGCAGCTGATGATGGTCACCGCCTGTTTCGTCGCACAGCTTGTGGAACAGTCTTGCGTTGAGAGGTCGTGATTTAATGAAGTTAATCACTTTCACAGCGTCAGTCAAAACACTGTCCAGTTCTGGGCTCATGCGTTTTGAAGCCAACGCTTCTCTGTGAATTATGCAATGCATGCTTTGGATGTTGGGGTTTACCTGCCTGATGCGAGAGACAACTCCGCGGTGCCAACCTGTCATAGACGCTGCCCCGTCTGTGCATACATGCGAGCAGCGCTTCCAGTCCAACGCGTGCTCCGTGAAAAAACAGTCAATCAAATTAAAAATGTCCTCACCCGTAGTTTTTCAGGTAGTGGCTTGCAGAAGACGATGTGTTCAACTATATCGTTGACTGTGTCATCTTTGAAACGAGCAAACATGACCAACTGGGCTTCTCCATTCACATCAGTAGACTCGTCTAGCTGTACTGAAAAAGAGCCCGCTCTTTTCAGTTTATCGGTCACCTGCTGAACAATGTCACCAGCCATCTCATCCACTCTGCGGCATATTGTGTCGTTAGACAGCGGTACTGACCGGATTGCATCTGCTGCTTTTTTATCCACCATAGTTTCAGCTAGGATAGCTGCTGCTGGTGCAATTAGCTCTTCTGCTATTGTATACAGCTTTTTAGCTTTAGCGATTAGCAAAGCTACCTGGTAAGATGCTTGAAGGGAAGTTGGTGAAGTCTGACTTGCGGCACGCATGTGATTTTGCACTCCCCTGAACTCCGACCATTTTCGTTTGAAGAAGTCAGCAGTCTTGCCCACCGATGACTGGTGCCTGGTGCTTAGGTGCCGCTGCAGGTGTGCCGGTTTCATGGCGTGGTTTGACAGTCCCTCTCCACATAAAAAACACAGAGGCTGCTGAGGTTCCGAATCAGTTGCCGTAAATCCAAATAATATGTAATCTTCTTTGTAAAGTCTCTTTTTGCTGTCTGTTTTGGTTTTCTTTTCGGGTGGCCCCGAGTCTCCGTCGTCCGTTTTTTTAATTTGAGCCATCTCTCCATGTTGTCACGACTTCTTCTTCTTCTTCTTCTACTTCTTCTTCGTGTAACTGTGCTTATCATCTTCTTCTTTGTTTGTTTATAACATTAGCTTAATTTCAAGCGCTAACCTGAATCTTGCAAGTTACTGAGTTTTCCCACAACACCTTCCTGCAGATGTTTCACAATAAAATCATTATTAAGAAATGAATGGTGTACGCCCACTGAAACACTAGGGGGCTCATAATTTGGAAACGCATGCAGATCGTGTTAAGTTTGTATTAACAGCGTCATGCAGTAACTTTTAACAATGCAAACGGGAGCGAGATCTCTTATTAAAATACAATAAATTACACTTGTGAAACAGATGTAATTAGAGAAAAAAGTCCTGTTGCCCTTTATAATTTAGGTAGATAAAGGTCTAAGTCACATTTGAGTAAAATAATCCTATTTCTATAAATGTCATAGGATCTTTTTTTTAAAGATATTTTATTTTCACGGACCCCTTGCAATTACACCACGGACCAATAGGGGTCCGCGGACCCCCGGTTGAGAAACACTGTTCTAGAGGACAATGAGAAAGGCCAAACTACAACCAAGTCCGTGTCTGAACTGCTAATGGAATTATGGGCAAAGGGGTTTTTAATAAAGCCTCGGAAGTGGAACGGGCACATTGATTTCTTGGCCAAAAAACCCAAGCGGGGCAAACCCCTCGCCCGTTGGTGGTGCGCTTTAATCGGTTCCAGGATAGAGAAAAGACACTACGATGGGCCCAGACTGTTGAATTAACATTAGCCATCCTACAGCGAATTAATTGTCTTGCCAAGACATAAACATAAAGTGTGCCATTCAGGCGGAAAATGACACACACCCACACCGTGCTCTTGCGTTCGAACAAGAGAAGAAAATTTATTTGACACATGTGCAGATCTATATATACAATACGGGTCCTCACAGGATCAAACAGCTGGTCATTGACAATGCGTGGATGAGACTGCATTAGATCACATGTTCAACACCCCCAGTTAGGCTCATCTTTACAGCAGTGTCAAAATAACAAAAAACAAAAACAAAATAATGTCACCCATGTTCCCATACACCAGTAGAATCCTATGGTTACCTAGGTCCTTCCAAACAGGTAACACTTAAAACCTTTCAAATTTTGGTTTTGTTAGTGGCTTGGTCAGCACATCTGCCACCATGTTCTCGGTGGGACAGTACTCAATTGTAACTTTACCATCAATATGTGCAGACCGTACAAAATGGTATTTTACGTCTAAATGTTTACTCCGTTGTCTACACACTGGGTTCTTAGACAGTTCAGTAGTTCCCTGGTTGTCTTCATATATTACAACTGGTGTGTGCTGTTAATCTTTATCTAGACCATGAAGTAACTGTACCAAATACATGGTCTCTAGGACAGTAGATGCTAGAGCCATATATTCGGCCTCACATGTTGACAGAGCCACTGTAGGCTGTTTCCTGCTTTTCCAGGATATCACTGGACCATCTCTGGTTAAGCTAAAGCAGTACCCGGTGGTACTCCTCCGGTCACTCTGATCTGACGCCCAATCGGCATCACTGTAACCTTCCAGCTTAAGGTCCTGGTCACTTTGCTGGTAAGACAGTTCAAGATCAATAGTGCCCTTCAGGTACTGCAACACCTGCTTTGCTATTTCCCAATGTTGTTGTTTCGGCTGTGCCAGGTGCTGGGACAATTTGCTGACTACCCAGCTAAGATCTGGCCTTGTAGATGTCATAATGTAAATCAGACTACCCACTATCTCTCTGTAGCCTGTGGCATCCACAGTTTCCCCCTCTCCATCAAGATCGAGCTTCTGCTCACAGGGAGTTCGTCTCGGTTTACACTCAGATATTCCAAACCTTTTGAGTACTTTTTCAATGTGTCTTTTCTGACTCATCTTTATCACACCCCTTGCCTCTGTGGGCACTGTCTAACTAGCCTGGGGCTGTTCACCCATCCTAGTTGGTGCTCCATTCAGCTCAGTGTCATCATAACAATCATCATCAGAATAGTCATGTGGACCTGTCTGGATCTGGCTGCCCTTCAATATGGGCTTGACTTGTCTGTGCTTTGACACTCTCCCTGTCTCTGGAAAGTACACATTGTATGCCGGGCTATATTTGTCATACCCTATGAAAATGCCCTTTTCACACCTTGGATCAAGTTTCTTTTTGTCTTGCTTATAAGCATAACACTCAGTACCAAATACCATCATGTGAGAAATATTGGGAGTTTTACTTGTGAAAGCACTATATGGAGTTTGCCCAAATCGCTTGCAATAGCATCTGTTGCATATATGTGCAGCCGTTTGCACTGCAAACCTCCATAGCTTTTTTGGTAATTTACTCTCAATAAGCATGCACTGGCCCATGTCAAATAATGTTCTTCAATTTCTCTCTGCTGTGCCGTTTTGATGCGGCGAATAAGGAGCACTAGTCTGATGATTGATCCTGTTCTCCCTAAGAAGGTCTCTCCCAGTGAATTCTGTACCATTGTCAGAGCATATAGTCTTGACTTTCCCGTATGGGGCAGTATCAGCTAGGAATTTCTCTGCGGCTCTGGATGTGTCGCTTTTTGTCTTAAGGAAATAGGTCCAAGTCATACCACTATAGTCATCTGTGAAGGCTACTGTGTATCTATACCCGTCTCTGTCGGTTGGGTCCATAGGACCACACAGGTCAGTGTGAACTAGTTCTAGTATCTCTGTAGCGTTGCTATCAGCCTGTCTGTTTCTCATCTCAACAGTTTTGCCCTCTATACATATGTCACAGTTGAGAGTGGACTTATCACACTTTCCCTTGATTTTCATGCCATCAACCACATTCTCCAATCGGGAGACATCATCAAAGTTACAGTGTCCAAGTATTCTGTGCCACGTTTGAATATCATGACACACCTTGACCTTGTCATTGTTTTCATCAGTAACCGTGGGCAGATAATACAGTTTACCACATACCTCAATGTTAAACCTTGTAGCATCATTGACACCCATCCAGTTATCACCATCTTTGAAATGCAATTCCGCCCCGTTGCCTGTAGCTGCCCTCACAGAGAAAATATCTTGTGGAAAGGTTGGTATATACAAAGCATTTTTCAGTAGTGCTGTCACCTTGTGACCCTTACTGTCAACAAGTGAGATTTCTGCTTCTCCTCTGGCTTTGGCAACCCCAGTAACTTTAGTACCATCAGCTAGTTCAATCACATGGTTCTCAGGTGTGAAAGCTTTATCGATAGTCTTAAACTTCTTAAAGTCACTTATCATGTGCGATGTCGCACCACAGTCGACCATTAAGCCTTTAGTGTTAACCGTCCTCTTCACTGGACTACCGCTATCGATCAGCTTAAAACAATACGACCTGTTATCACTGCAGTCCCCATCGTCTGCGTCTCGTCTTCGCCCATGCTGGTCTGCGGCTCTTCGTTGTGGCTCTTCTCCCATCGCCCGCGACATGGAGTCCCGCTGTCTTCCCCGGCGTGGCGTGTCACTCCTGCGGTCTCGTCTCCTCTCGTCAGGTAGGCTGTTGTTGGGACACGTCCTGGAAATGTGTCCCATACGGTGGCATCTCCAGCATTCAACGTTGGTCGAATCTGGTCCTCTGTCCTCCGGTCCTCCGTCCTCTGCCTCGTCCCCGTGGCTGGTAGCTGGCTGTCCCCGCGGCTCGCATCACGTTGTCCTCGGTCAGGTCACTCGGCTTGAATCTTTCGGTGTCCTCGAAGTTCCTCAGCTTTGCCTTGAAGTCACTGAACGTCAGATTCTCGCCCGTCTGAGTAATATGGACCACAAACGGTTTAAATAAGTCCGGCAGGCCTTTCACTACCATCGCAACTTTCAACCCGTCACTGATATTCTCGTCTGCCCCCGCCAACCAAGCGAATCTTGTCTCAGCGCGAACAATATATTCTGTGCCAGTCTCGTTGCTTTGCATGTGGAGGGCCGCGAGCTCGCAGTATAAACTTACTACACGCGGCTTTCCTTTGCCTGGATAATGCCCCCGTAGTATCGCCAATGCCTTGCGTCCGTCTCCTGCCGCCTCTCTCATAACAAGCGACAAACTCTTGTTGTCTAAAACTTGCACCAGTTCCGCGTATGCCTGTGCATTCTTCGCAACGTCGGCTGCTCGTACAGCGTTGGCGTCCTCATCTCCGCCAACCTGTGGCTCGGCTTTGATTGTTGCCGAAAGCCCGCGCAGTTCCAGATGTGCGAGGAATCTCGTTTCCCACGGTTTGTACGACCTTTCATCGCCGTCAAACAACAGCCGGCTAAATCGTTGGCTAGACATAGCGCTGGGACCATAACCTGTTGAATTAACGTTAGCCATCCTACAGCAAATTAATTGTCTTGCCAAGACATAAACATAAAGTGTGCCATTCAGGCAGAAAACGACACACACCCACACCGTGCTCTTGCGTTCGAACAAGAGAAGAATATTTATTTGACACATGCGCAGATCTATATATACAATACGGGTCCTCACAGGATCAAACAGCTGGTCATTGACAATGCGTGGATGAGACTGCATTAGATCACATGTTCAACACAGACACACGAGGTGAATACAAGGGATGCAAACTGAGGATGTACCCGGACTTAACCTGCAGGTCTGTTCAGGAAGCACGTTGCATTCAAAAGCGTTAAGCAACTACTGTACCAGAAAGGCATACGATTCAAACTGCTCGACACTGCCGGACTGAGAGTCACGTTTGAAAACGAAATAGTCACCTTCTCCACACCCGAGGAAGCCCAGCAGTTTTATGACAGTCAGGTTGCTCCATGGGGGTAACCTTTTTGATGGACAAACGTTGGGGACTTACCCTGTGCCATGGCAAAGCTGACTTTATTAACAACCCAACAGGCGTCTAAGATGTTTAACTGTCGCTGTCAAATTTAAACTATCTTGCCGTGAATGTTAATATGACTATTGCGACTGCTATTCAATGTAGGCCATTTGTTGCTTTGTTTAAAAGTACATAAAATAGGCTATGCATGTTAGTCCGTGGCGCAAGATGGACTATGCGTGAATGAAAGGGGGGACAGCGGAATGATGAGGATGCAAGAAGTAGAGGTAACGAAGGTGGATGAGTTTAAGTACTTGGGATCAAATGTTTAAAGCAACAGGGAGTGCAGAAGACAGGCGAAGAAGAGAGTGCAGGCAGGGTGGAGTGGATGGAGAAGCATGTCAGGAGTGATTTGCAACAGAAGGGTACCAGCAAGAGTGAAAGGGAAGGTTTACAAGATGATAGTAAGGCCAGCTATGATGTATGAGTTGGAGACGGTGGCACTGACAAAAAGACAGGAGGTGGAGCTGGTGGTGGCAGAGCTGAAGATTCTAAGATTTTCGTTGGGAGTGATAAAGAAGGACAGGATTAGGAACAAGTATATTAGAGGGACAGCTCAGGTTGGACAGTCCGGAGACAAAGCAAAAGAGGCAAGGTTGAGATGATTTGGACATGTGTGGAGGAGAGATGCTGGGTATATTGGGAGAAGGGTGCTGAAGATGAAGCTGCCAGGCAAGAGGAAAAGAGGAAGGCCAAAGAGGAGGTTTATGGATGTGGTGAGGGAGGACATGCAGATGGCTGGCGTGACAGAGGAATTTGCAGAGGACAGGAAGAGATGGCGATGGATTATCCGCTGTGGCGACCCCTAACAGGAGCGGCCAAAAGAAGTAGTGGTAGTAGATGTTAGTCCGTGTAGTATGTACCTGTCAGATGTAGGCTCCACTGTTTAACTACCTACATGGCTATTCATTTAGTGATGCAAAAAATAAGCAGCCACCCAAAAATGGGGGCTGTTAACCTTTCCTTTTTTTCTTTTTTTTTCTTTCCTTTCTTATTATTTGAGGTGCTAGTTATTTAGCCTATGTCAAATTAATGGTTACCAAGTTAGGCCATATGTTAATTGTCAATGCTTGTTCATTGTTAATGCCTTGAATCAGTGCATTAAAAGAAGATGGATCATTGGGAGTCTAATGAAGATGGGGGTTGCGATTTGTCATAGTTTGAAAGACAAACCGTGAGTGTGTTCAAGTTCATATTTGTTTTGTATGGATAACTGCTGAAGGTTTTTCTTTTTCCTCCTCTCCTTCCATCCTGGTTACACTTTTGTATGGTAAATATGGTGCTATACTCAACCTAATGCTGCACGTGCTTTTAAAACTCAGATTGTTTGACATGTCAACTAGTTGACTATCAAATCAAGTAACAGTACTGAGTCGGAGGGGGCTGCAGTACGCTTTATTAGCTATAATACTAGAGGTATGAATGGACCAGTTCAGAGGGCTAGGATATTTACACATCTGAAAAGACTACATACTGAAATTGCATTTTTACAGGAACTGCATCTGCGTGTCCAAGATCAGGCACATCTTAGAAAAGGCTGGGTAGGGCAGGTTTATCTTTCAAGCTACAATAACAGGGCTAGAGGAGCAGCAGTAATAATCCATAAGGTGCTCTTCACCACATCACAAACAATTTCAGATCCCTGAGGATGATATGTTTTAGTGTCAGGCCTTCTCTTTCATAGTTCCGTGGTCTTAGTTAGTGTTTATGCTCCCAACTGGGATGATGCTTAGTTTTTCAGGAAGATGGCTTCCTTATTGCCTAATGTGAACACGCATCACTTAATATACGGTAAATATGTGAAGTGTGCAATAGACACAACCATGGACCGCTCCAATCCCAAAACTGCACCTCCATTAAAGATGTCAAGGGCTCTCTTGTATCTCATGACCTAGATAGGCTTTACAGACCTTTGGCAATTTCTATGTCCTCGTAAAAAAAAAAGGATTTTTCTTGCTTTTCACATGTTCATCAAACCTATTCAAGAATTGATTATTTTTTCATAGATAAAAACATCCTCCCCTCATTAAAAATGTGGATTATTCTGCCTTCATAGAATCGCATCATGCGCCCTTCATCCTCAATATACTAAGTTAGTCTGGTCAGTTAAGGGCAAATATGGGGTCAAGGCTGCAAAAAGTCATTCACATTTGAGCCAATGTTTTTCTGTTAATTTAGGGTCCAATAAAGAAAAAAATGCAAGGAGCCCAAAATTTTAGGTGGGGGAAGTCTCTGAAATGGCCACGCCCACTTTTTAGGCCTGGAAATCAGTATCTCGGCTCCTGAATGTCACAGAGAGCTGATCATGGGCTCAAAAGAAGCAGAAGCACCACATTTATATAAGCATTATGAACAAACATATACCCCAAAACCTTTACTTTTTCAGGTATTTACAAAAAACTAATTTTCACTGGTCACATACATGGCCACGCCCACTTTTTAGCCCTGGGACTATATCTCAGGCTCAGCTCTCGGAGGTTGCCCCGAGTTGATATTGGGCTCAAAAGATGTGGAAATAACTATTTATATTAGTGCTCTGAACAAATATACTGTATGCCCTAAAACCTTCACGTTTTGAGCTATTCATGAACATGTTCTTTTTTCCATTGAATTGATCAGCAGCATGCAATCAGCTTTAGCCAAATCTGTGCAAGAAGGCTATACAGTTTGTTTGAGTAAAAGTGTTACATCTACTCATGGAGTGCTAGTATTCAAGTTGACTCTTTGTTATAAGAGGAGGAACCCAGTAACCACCAAAGAAACAAAGCAAACCATGTGAGGTCCAAAAAAATCTTTATTTTAACCTCACACATCCCATCAGACTGGATTCAAACACTTGCTGAGGCACTTGCAATAAATGAGACATTTCATCCCTCTGCCAGCACAAGAACATGAGGTACACTTATTAGATCTGCAACTACACACCCCTGTTACTTGAGACAATGTATCTCTTGTGGAAACTGTGCTCCACTTGACGAAGAGTTCCTCTCCTTCGGTAGTCCAACCCCATTCAATGACAGGGGGACAAGGGAGTTGTAGCAGGCTGTTTCCCCACAGCCATCCTGCCTGGAATGTAGCTCTCAACAGATGCTGTAGAAGCGCATCCTGACTTGGGGGTAGGTCTCTCAGCTCATCATTAACTGAGTGCTTGAACAGCTGGAATCTGAGCTCATCTATACTGACACAGTTGTACAGTCCAGTCTTGTTGTACCAGCTCATTACCCAGGGCTCAATAACTTCCATGCTTTCCTTAACTGTCTCGATACTAGGGCAGCAACTTAGTCCTCTCAAAGCAGCAGTGAGTTCTGTGGACTTACTGTGGTTTATCCAGGCTTTGTATTGAGCAGTCTTTGAGTGGCCAAAGAAGGCGCTCACAGAATCACAGCCACTAAAAGAATGGAACACAGGCATGGCATCGGCCACATCTCCACCAAGCTTCTTGTGTGCTTCTGTGATTGAGTAGAATTGGCGTTTGCCAGGAACTGCAAAGTCAACTATAAGTTGCAAGTCATTACATACTGATAGGAACTGTGTAGTGAACCCTAGTAGGATGACTACCACATCGGAGTCGACTGTTCTAACTGTAACTGACTTGATCCCCTTGTTTAGCATGTGCATCACATGGCAAACGATGCGGTTGTCAGCCTCCTCAAGCATATCTATGCTGTCATAAAGCTGGATCTCGAAGCTTTCGCCGAAGTTTGCAAGCACCTTTCTGCCGTAGGTGATGCTGAACTCCTTGTCCCAGTTCCACGCTTGTGCCTTAGCAATCCTGGCGAACATTAGATTCAGGGCTACTTTGTTGTCTACATTAGACAGAAAAGCTTCAAAGAATTGCTTAGATTCTGGCATGGTGTCATTCTCACTGAAAGCCATCTGTGAACTACCTGCTGATCCCCGGTTCTTCCTAGTCGCAGTCTTGATACTCATATTCTGGTAGAGGTCAGCCACAATGTCAATACGATTGGCTTTCTTCTCATGACCGATCCTGGCAATGCTGTTCAACACTTTGATTACAAAGTCTTGGAATGTCATGCCTTTGGTGAGAGACTTTGCCATGATTCGTACTTGCACAGACAAATCTATCACAAGTCCTTCTGAGGATGTAGATTGAACTTGTACACCGATGTCCTTAAGAATTTGAGACTTTTGGCTATGATAAATATCTCCATCCTTTGTTGACAAGGCGTCGGGTAAACCTGAAATTGAAATGAATAGTTAAGCTAAGTGTAACTCTTGGGCTTACTGTCAAATCAATTAACTTGAATGTGAAATTGAATCAATGAATATCACTGTATTAAAAATCTGGTAAGACTTAAGTAACATCTAAAATATTTGAATAACTGACTTTATATCAATTAGTTTCACCTGTGAATTCACCACCAAATAACTTCCTTGTCTCTTCTTCTCTTGATCTGCAGGCCTCCTTCAGCTTTGCAAAGGTTCCTTTGGGTGGCTTGATTGCAGGGCTAGCGAGTTGGACTTTTGCACATGAACTTGGGAGTTTCAGGGCATTTCGTGAGATGGTTGCATTGACATCCTTCTTACTTAATACAATTCGCTCCTGCACAAACTGGTCATGCTGAGTTTTGCCGACTGTAAAGACAAAACTGGAGTCTTTACTTATGACATCTGGGAAGGGAATGGATGAGTTCAACCTCATGAACTGAGCTTCATCGAACGGGTTGGTAAGGATACCCTGGTACACCTTGAGTGTGTGGCTTGAAAATGTTTCCTTGAAGGAATCCAGCATTTCTTTGTGCCCGTGTGATGGATCTTGACCTTCGACCTCATCTAGGTAGCGCTGGATTTCGGGTAGCGCAAGTTCGAGTTTCCTGAAGAACTCTTGATCTTCCCGATTGATGATATCGACATATCCAGTGTCAGACTTGATGACCTTTATGTTATGTTCCTGCTTTTGATCACATGCAATCTTTGAGAATGGGTTGTCTCTGGTGTTTACTGTGAAAGAGCCTGAAAGAAATTCCTTGAACAAGTATGGGTGTCTCCATTTGAGCTCTTTGAGATCCTGAAGAAACACTGATGCCCATCTGGCATAGTGTGTATGATCAAGTGCAAAGAAAAGAGGAATGAGCTGCTCAAGTGCACTGATCATCATGATGAAGTTTGCCTCTCGAAAGGATCTTATGAAGATAAGAACCTTCTTGATTGTGTCAACAACATTGTTCCAGTAGTGAAACATGGGGCTGTTTTCATTGGCCACCCAGCTACTCCAAGTCAAACTGTTGTCCTCTAGACGTTTTGCCTGAAATGCTTCATCTCTCTTCTTGGCCAGCACCACAGCCAGGAGTTGAATACAGTATCTAGCCTTATTTATGGAATTCACATCGCAGACAGCAGTTGTCAGACCTGTGATATTCAGATTAGCTGAGGTTAAGATGGTATCAAGGCCAGTTCCTTTTATCAACTGCCCAACACAGACAAGAGAAACCTTCTCAAGGTGCAGCCCACCCATGAACGCGAAGTATGAATGAGAAAACTCTTCCCCCATGGCCCACTGTATCATCTTCTTGATGGCATAAAGGGGCTGATCGGATCCACCCACTGCAACCTGGCCTGGGTTAAGATATCTTGTGTATGATACTGCTATTCTCATGACATGGAGCTGAAGACAACTAAGATATTTTCTAAACTCATGATTCGTGTGTGTATTGTGCTTCATGCTTTATAACATAGGCAGCGAATGAGATTCATGTCAAATATAGCTTTTTACAACCTTCAGGAGCTGATACGTGAAACGTGACCAGTAAAAATTAGTTTTCTTAAAATATCTGAAAAAGTAAAGGTTTTGGGGTATATGTTTGTTCATAATGCTTATATAAATGTGGTGCTTCTGCTTCTTTTGAGCCCATGATCAGCTCTCTGCGACATTCAGGAGCCGAGATACTGATTTCCAGGCCTAAAAAGTGGGCGTGGCCATTTCAGAGACTTCCCCCACCTAAAATTTGGGGCTCCTTGCATTTTTTTCTTTATTGGACTCTAAATTAACAGAAAAACATAGGCTCAAATGTGAATGACTTTTTGCAGCCATTTTGCCTTAACTGACTAGACTAAGTTTCTCATTCAGCTACCCACAAAGATCTGCCTGGAGACTGATCACAGCCTTACTTTCTGATGTAAACTTTTGCCATTTCATAACAAACACAATAGACAACTTTCTTTTAACCAACCGATATGACTTTGTATCACCTTCAATATTATGGGAAACATTAAAAGTTGAAATAAGGAGACAAATAACAGTGTAGTCCACTTCACAGAACAAAGCAAGGGAAGAGGTACAGGAAAAGCTTCTTGATTCTATATTCAAAAATTATCACCAATATTCAATAATTCCAACATTTGAACTACTTTTTTGTATTTTTCCCCCTTTTTCTCCCCAATTTCATCCGGCCAATTACCCCACTCTCCAAGCTGTCCCAGTCGCTGCTCCACCCCCTCTGCCAATCCAGGGAGGGCTGCAGACTACCACATGCGTCCTCCAATATATGTGGAGTCCCCAGCTGCTTCTTTTCACCTGACAAGTGAGGAGTTTTGCCAGGGGACATAGCGCATGGGAGGATCACGCTATTCCCCCAAGTTCCCCCTCTCCCCCGAACAGGTGCCCCGACCGACCTGAGGCGCTAGTGCAGTGACCAGGACACATACCCACATCCGGCTTCCCACCCGCAGACATGGCCAATTGTGTCTGTAGGGACACCTGACCAAGCCCGAGGTAACACGGGGATTCAAACCGGCGATCCCCGTGATGGTAGGCAACGGTAGACCCCACGCCACCTGGACGCCTACATCTGAACTACTTAAGGAAAAACTGAACCTTAAAGCACAATATGATTTATTATCCATAGAAAAATTGAGCAGGACCTGTTGTGGTCACAAGCTTTTTTGTTTTATGAACATGGTGAGAAGGCGGGGTGCCTACTTACCCATCAGCTGAAAAATAAATCAACATCTTGTGTCATACCAAAGATTAGACAAACATCTTAAGAACTGACGATAGACGCCCAAAAATAAACAATACTTTCAAGGATTATTACTCAGATTTATGTACATCAGAATTTCCTCAGGACACTTCTTCTATGAATTTCTGGAGAACCTAAGAATCCCAAAGATTACATGGGACCAAAGAACAGACCTGGAGCAACATTTGAATCTACAGGAAATAGAGAACTCAATTAAAAACATGCAAACTGGTAAAGCCCAAAGGCCAGATGGCTTTCCGACTGAGTTTTATACAAAAAGAAAAATCTTCACAGCTGACTCCTCTGCTCCTTAACGTGTTTAATCACTCTCTCAAACAGTCGGCTCTTCCACAGACCATCACAGAAGCTGTCGTCACAGTTCTTCTGAAGCATGGTAAAGACGCAGAGGACTGTGGCTCATATAGGCCTATCTTGCTGTTAAATGTAGATGTGAAGGTCTTATCTAAGGTTTTGGTCTCTACAATAGACACCAAAACACCAGACACAATCTAAAGCGATCAGACAAGTTTTGTTAAAGGGTGTCACTCATTTATCAACGTTCATAAACTCCTAAATGTGGTGCACTCTGCTGCATCTGGGGACGAACCTGAAGTGGTTGGGTGTCTGGATGCGGAGAAAGCATTTGACAGAGTTGAATGGAACTGTTTGCTGTACTGGACAAATTTGGCTTTGCCCCATCATTTATTTCTTGGGTTCAACTTCTGTATACATCCCCAAAAGCAGCTGTAGTTACTAACAAATTGTGTTCACAATATTTCCCCCTATCCAGAGGAAAACGTCAGAGTTGCCCTCTAAGTCCTTTACTATTAATTTTAGCCATCGAACCTCTATCAGTAAAGTTAAGAACAAAGTCCATATGCGGCATTGGCAGGCTGGGGATGGAATACAACATTTCTCTTTTTGCCGACGATCTCCTGATATATTTAAAGGCCGTGACACACAAGGCCAATGTCCGGCCGTCGGTGAGCATCTGTGGCCCTAGCTTTTGCAGCGTGTCCCGCACCGTTGGCACTAGTCGGACCCCTGTTGGCAGCTTTTCGGCCGATTCGGCATGTTGAATCGGCGACAGAGCCCGTCGGTGAGAGAGGTCACTCTGATTGGCTGTTCAGCTTAGCGAATCAGTGCACGAGACGAGAAACGGAAGTTACGAAAGCAAGCCAACGACGAAGTCAAGACGCCACACACGGACGGCTTTTCTCATTTTTCGTCGTCATCTCGCCTGAACACACCAAGAAAGCTAATATTTTCACAACGACATGGCAATCTGGAATGAAGAAACTGAAGACCAGCTGATCAGCATGATTCAGGAGAGGCCAGCTCTGTACGACAATGTGCAATGAACAACCAACATTACGTTTCGTGACAGCATTCTACAGAAAGGCGACAAATTAAAGGAACACGCAATAAAGTTTGACTTCAAAATCCTATTGTAGCGAATTCGGGGGGCAGCCCGGGAACCGCCGCACCCGGGACGCGAACCCGAGTCTCCCGCACCATGGGCGACTACGTTAACCAGTCGACTAAAGGGTCCGACCCGTTAGCCGGCTAGCGAGTCTATTTAACCGTGCACTTTACACTATATAACCTAAATTCCAAGCAGGGTCGAGCAATTTATCAAAAATCCAAGCACTTTCCAAACCTTAAAAAGCATAATATACAAACTGAAAAAGTGTTGTAATGTTAATTATAGCAAAACCGTTAGCTTGCCTACCTGTTGCCAAGAAGCGCCGAGTCATCATCAGACTTTCCCCTGCGGAGATACAATCCCGGTAGTTAGTGTTTTGCCTCTGGATGACTGGACTGACAAGTTCCTTCAACATGTGGAACTGAACAGGAAAGAGACGAGCGAAATGTTTAAAATCGGAGGTTTCATTCATCTCCAGCTCTCGACACGGGTTCGGGAAAGCCCCCTTCAACCTGTAGCTGTAGTATCCATGATTTCGCCCATTTAGTGCGACTTCTCCTTATTTTTCGCCTCCGCCTCTTCCTTTCTTCTTCCACCACCAAGGGCTGACAACGCCAGTGTCATCTGCAACTTTTTATCAGACACATTCTCGATTGGAAGTAGCTATATTACCACACCGTCTGTACTGAGCGAGAGTTGAGTGAAAATGGTAAGCAAACGCTGTCTTCCGGTTTCAATTTTTAAATGACGAATACAGACTACCGCCACCTGCTGGTATGGAGAGTTATTTCCTCTCATGCAGGCGCAGAACGTACATGCTGGCCCCAGACGCAGGCAACGTGAGGCGACGCCGCTAGTTCTCTGTCGTTGGTTTGGTGTTTCTGGGCCCCAACAGATCCACTGTCCTGTGCACCTGAGGTTTTGGAGATATTGAGTGACTTTGGTGGGTTTCCAGGCTATAAACTTAACTTCACAAAAAGCACATGTTTTCCTATTAATGAAAAGGCTGCCCAAATCTCAGATTCAGACTTATCTTTTGTATATCAAATTCAGGATTTAAGTACTACACTGACTTGTTTAAAGCGAATTTTACACCCATACTCAAAAAACTGAAATTAGACCTCCAACGATGGAGTGCCATTTTATCTATCATCCATCCATCCAACCATCCATTATCCAAGCTGCTTATCCTGCTCTCAGGGTCGCAGGGATGATCAAATTAATTGTATCAGAATGAATGTAAAGCCTAGATTATTATACCTGTTCCAGTGTCTTCCAGTTTTCCTTCCAAAGTCCTTCTTCCGCTCAACATATAAACTTTTTTTCAAATTTCCTATGGGGGGTTGAAAGCCCAAGACTGCGTAAGGAACTTCTTTAAAGACAAAGGCAAGAAGAAGGTGGGCTCGCTCTCCGAAATTTGATGCATTACTAGTGGGCAGCAAACTTACACAAAATTGTCTACCGGTTTCAGGCCCCAGAAACAGATTGGTGTTTTGGTGAGGCTAAATTTTGTATGTCAGCATCTCTCCCTGCACTAATCACAACATGGCTTCCTCTCTCCCTGTCACAGTTCACATCCAGCTCGGTAGTGAGCGCTACACTCAAGATTTAGATACAATTCAGACAAACATTTCATTTGACTGACAAACATTTCATTTGACATTGTGAAGCCCCATATGTAGCAATCACCGTTTTCCAGCCGCTAAATTAGATTGCACCTTTAAACAAAGGGAGGGCATGGGCCTAGCAAAGCGCAGTGACTTTTACATTGATAATATCTTCGCAAGCTTCAATGATTTAGTCAACAAATTCAACTCTTTTTCCGCTATCTTCAGATTCGTCACTTCATTCAAACTCAGTTCTTCTTTCCCTCAACTACCCGAGACATAGATTAGATGTTATACTTAAGACTCCTTTATATTTAATGGGCCAAATTTCTATCATATATAATGCGATCATGTCATTCAAAAATGTGTCACTAGAAAACATCAACGCAGAATGGGAAGAAGAACTAGGAATTGAAATATCTGACAATACATGGGACAAAGCTCTGAGCAAGGTAAATGGTACCTCTTCCTGTGCACATATTAATCTGATTCAGTTTAAAGCCCTCCACTGTACTCACTACAGTAAAACCAAATTAGCTAAAATATACCCAGACACAGATGAAATGTGCTATCGCTCTAAAATAGGCAAAAGCAGACTTGGCACACATGTTTTGGTCATGTTCAAGATATGGGGAATTTTGGACATCAATGTTTAAGATCCTGAAGGAAGCTTTTGATATAGATGTACAACCCAGCCCTATAATGGCAATATTTGGGGTCCAAGGAGATGATATTAAAATGACGAACAACAAGAAAAGTGCTATTGCATTCACGACTCTAATCGCTCGAAGGAGAATACTTGTGGAACGGAACTCACCATGACCCTCTAAAGCATCTTCATGGCTTCAGGATATAATGATGTTTTTCAAAATTGGGGGGGGGGGTCAAATACTTTCTGAAGGATCAACTAAAAAGTTCTACATAGTTTGGGACCCTCTAATTGCTTATTTTGACAGACTCACAGTCTTCCCCTCTCAATAACATAACACACTTGATCTCCACTTTTATAATTTTGTTTTCATAGTGGTTTGGCCTTTAAGTTAGAGGCCAAACTGTATTTACCCGTTGAGTATTTGGTTTCCTAGTGGATTGGCTGCTTGAGTTAGAGGCCAAACATTATCTCCCTATGCTTTTAAGTTTCCTTTCAACCTTTTTATTGCCAGTGTGGTTTAGTCCATAAAGCTCTTGAAAGCTGGGGATGACAGGCGATGCATACAGTCCAATGCTGTGATTTATGTGAGATTAGCTGTGTAAACTGATAGGGCAAGTTAAGAGGCCAACCATTCCAACAAATTGATATGGTATGAGTTCGTGCTCCATATAACTGATGTATTTGCTAAGTCATTCACTTGAGAATGATGTACGACAGGTAAATTGTTCTTAGACGAGTATTCAGTTGCAGATGGGACATATCACTCCATATGAATGAATAACAAAGACCTAACCAAAAAAAAAAACCGATAGACTACACAACCATCTTTATATTCTGTTTTCTGCAAAGGAAGGAAATCAACCCCCCATTTTATTTTTTCCTTTCTATTGTTTATTTCTTCTTTACTTTTTTTGTTACTTTTTTCTTACTTATTTTGTCCATTCATTATCCAAACCGTTTATCCTGCTCTCACAGGGTCATGGGGGATGCTGGAGTCTATCCCAGCAGTCATTGGGCGGCAGGCAGGGAGACATGCATGTACTAATGATCCCAAGAGCTATGCCATCCAGAGCTTGGCTCCTGGTACGCTCACCCAAGGCGGATAGGTCAACAGGGAGGTTCCAGATGAAACGCGATCCAACAAAGGCCTCAACGGTGGAACTGGCGGAAGATGTCTCCAGGTCACAACGGCAGTGAAGGCGGATGAAGGCTGCAACAGAGGGGGGTCCCCAATCATCTTGGTTCTCCATGCCATTGGACTCTGGGCACCCCCTGCCTAAGACTGTGTGGTGACTGCAGACACAGCCGCCTCGCCACATAAAAAGCTGTCACGTGCAGGCCTCGTCCCATTATGCGGCTCCAGGACTGCCCTCTATGCCCACCTGAAGACCCAGAAGGAAGGAAGTCATACTCGACTCTGAGTGGCTGCCGATGATGATGATAAATAAAAAGGGGACAAATGCTGTTTTTACCCACTAATGTTCTTATTGAACATATTTTAGGTCCCTTAATAAAGATACTTATTTAAAAAAAAAAAACGTGGATGGAGTCCGGGTGGTGTGGCGGTCTATTCCGTTGCCTACAACATGAGGATCGCCAGTTTGAATCCTTGTGTTACCTCCGGCTTGGTCGGGCGTCCCTACCGACACAATTGGCGTGTCTGCAGGTGGGAAGCCGGATGTGGGTATGTGTCCTGGTTGCTGCATTAGCACCTCCTCTGGTCGGTCGGGAACCAGGGGGGAGGGTAGCGTGATATTCCCACATGCTACTTCCCCCTGGCGAAACTCCTCACTGTCAGGTGAAAAGAAGCGGGGGGGGGGGGTGCGACCGGGACGGCTCGGAAGAGGGGGTAATTGGCTGTATACAATTGGAGAGAAAAAAAGGGGGTGGGGGGTGGACTAAGTGATATTCAGCTCATGGGAGCTCATTGGACCGCCTCACTCGATTTAATTAATTGATTAAGAAAATGTAAACTTGTGATTGATGTCGGAGGCAGTGACTTGGTTGGGGCTTCATCATATTAATATCGTTTCATTGTAGTCTTTTATTGTTTTGTGTCTAATTTGTCTTCCTGTCACGGATCTCAGACATCCGTCATACATCACCGACAATTTTAAAAATTTGACGTGGATGTGTTGTTGATTTGCGGTTAGATATTTCAGTGGTAGTCTGGGTTGGCAGAGTAGCCTATTTTGTATTGTGTGTGTGTGTGTGTGTGTTATGCAGCCTATTTTGCCTATGTTTTTTTCCCCCCTTTTTTCTCCCCAATTGTACCTGGCCAACTGCCCCACTCTTCCGAGCCGTCCCGGTCGCTGCTCCACCCCCTCTGCCGATCCGGGGAGGGCTGCAGACTACCACATGCCTCCTCCGATACATGTGGCGTCGCCAGCCGCTTCTTTTCACCTGACAAGTGAGGAGTTTCACCAGGGGGACGTAGTGTGTGGGAGGATCATGCTATTCCCTCCAGTTCCCCCTCCCCCCCGAACAGGCGCCCCGACCGACCAGAGGAGGCGCTAGTGCAGTGACCAGGACACATACCCACATCCGGCTTCCCACCCGCAGACACGGCCAATTCTGTCTGTAGGGACGCCTGACCAAGCCGGAGGTAACAGAGGGATTCGGACCGGCATTCCCCATGTTGGTAGGCAAAGGAATAGACTGCCACACCCACCACCTGGATGCCCTTTGCCTATGGTTTTGAGGTAAAAACAAACAAGAAGAAGAAGAAGAAGAAAAAAAACTAAAAATCAACATCATGAGATATTGGAAGCTCATGTGGAAAGCCAAGTTGTGCTCATAGAAGAATTTAACTGTTTCTCCACAGTTAAAGATCACTTTAAATTTTGACGTTTGTCATCTCAAGTGTTGAAATTGGAGAGCTGTTCACACTCCACATCCCAAAACTGAACATTTACTCTAATTTCTTCCTATTCTCTGGGAACAGATCAGGTCTGCTTCTTGTCAGAGTTAATGTGAACAGCGCTTTACACAGTCAAACAATTACAACAGTGCATTATCCAATGCACTGACTGTAATTCAATTAACTTCCTTCCCTCCGGGTTCATCCACCCGGATAATACACACATTAATTAACAACGGAATCCAATATTGGCTGCTCCGCGCTGTCCGCTTATTTTCATTTCCCATAAAAAGAAAAGTCACCGCAGACTCTTACAGCCGCAGAGGATTGCTCTAAGTGAAGGTTTGTTTGTCGGCCTCACCTGAGGTGGGAGCCGAGGTTCCCGCTGAGCTTACTTTAGGAAATCAGGAGAGAGAGACAGACAGACAGACAGATAGAGAGAGAGAGCGAGAGAGAGAGCGCAAGGGAGGATTTCTCTCATTCTGAATACACACACACACACACACACACACACACACACACACACACACACACACACACACACACACACACACACACACAGCTTTGTCTTCCTATACCTATGAAGACCATCATTGGCGCCCCTATCGCTAACGTTAACCATCAGAACCACACGTCTAGCCTTAACCTAATCCTCAATTTAACCCTAAACCCAAGTCCTAATCCAAGAATAGACCCTTGAGGAAGTGAGGACTCACCAAAATGTCCTCATTTTGCAAAAGTGTCCCCATTCTTACGGTTAAAAACTCAAACTGGTCCTCACAAATATAGCTGAACAAGAGCACACACACACACACACACACAGACACACACACACACACACATAGCCACAAATGTACAGAGATATTTGAAAGTGTCAGGGAAAAAAAAAAACAAAGCCCAGTGCAGAACGATGTCTATAGGGCAATGGGAAAGAAGGTTAGGTCACCGTTGTCCGTTGCCAACCTCGTTACAAGTGAAGAGGGAAACAGTAATTAGCCAGGAGTCTCACCTCATTAATCACAAGATTCCTTCGCTCTATTGATATGTGATGAATGGCTCTCATAAGTATAAATATTCCGGCTTCTCTTAATTGTCCAGATTGTATTCGCTCAAGCATCCTGAAATCTCTCACACACACACACACACACACACACACACACACACACACACACACACACACACACACACACACACACACACACACACACACACACACACGTTGGCTGTCCCCTTGTAACACATTTTCGTTCCGTTGAAAGAGTCAAAGAGTGCAAACAGCATTAAATCCCTTATTTCAGATGATTATTTGGCTATAACAGCATGAAGATACGGGAAAGAGAAGTAGAAGCTAGGTTAAGAGGAGAGGTGATTAGCGAGCAGCAGTAGGGTTTCATGCCAGGAAAGAGCACCACAGATGTGATGTTTACTTTGAGAGTGTTGATTGAGAAGTATAGAGAAGGCCAGAAGGAGTTAGATTGTGTCTTTGTAGATTTAGAGAAAGCATATGACAGGGTGCCGAGAGAGGAGGTGTGGTATTGTATAAGGAAGTCGGGAGTGGCAGAGAAGTATGTAGGAGTGGTGCAGGATGTGTATGAGGGCAGTGGTGAGGTGTGTGGTAGGAATGACAGATGGGTTCAAGGTGGAGGTGGGATTACATCAAGGATCGGCTCTGAGCCCTTTCTTGTTTGCAATGGTGATGGACAGGTTGATGGACAAGATCAGGCAGGAGTCTCAGTGGACTATGTTTGCGGATGACATTGTGATCTGTAAAGAGAGTAGGGTACAGGTTGAGGAGAGCCTGGAGAGGTGGAGGTATGCACTGGAGAGAAGAGGAATGAAAGTCAGTAGGAGTAAGACAGAATACATATGTGTGAATCAGAGGGGGTTCAGTGGAATGGTGAGGATGCAAGAAGTTGAGGTGATGAAGGTGGATGAGTTTAAATACTTGGGGTGAACTGTCCAAAGTAACAGGGAGTGCAGAAGAAAGGTGAAGAAGAGAGTGCAGGCAGAGTGGAGTGGGTGGAGAAGAGTGTCAGGAGTGATTTGCAACAGAAGGGTGCCAGCAAGAGTTAAAGGGAAGGTTTACAAGATAGTTGTGAGACCAGCTATGTTATATGGTTTGGAGACAGTGGCACTGATGAAAAGACAGGAGATGGAGCTGGAGGTGGCAGAGTTGAAGATGCTAAGATTTTCATTGGGAGTGACGAAGAAGGACAGGATTAGGAACGAGTATATTAGAGGGACAGTTCAGGTTGGACAGTTTGGAGACAAAGCAAGAGAGGCAAGATTGAGATGGTTTGGACATGTGTGGAGGAGAGATGCTGGGTATATTGGGAGAAGGATGCTGAATATGGAGCTGCCAGGGGAGAGGAAAAGAGGAAGGCCAAAGAGGAGGTTTATGGATGTGGTGAGGGAGGACATGCAGGTGGCTGGTGTGACAGAGGAAGATGCAGAGGACAGGAAGAAATGGAAATGGATGCTCTGCTGTGGCGACCCCTAACGGCAGCAGCCAAAAGTAGTAGTAGTAGAAGTTTGAAGTCATTAGGAATTGAAGATATTGTGCTCAAGCTGTCTTTGCAGCCTCCCTCATCACCTTAGAGTAGTTATGTGCAGATCAGTTCTGTGGCGGACAAATAAAACATCTGGAAATGAGCTCAGGCCCTGTTATTTAAAGGTCTCATCTAAGAAACTGAAGGAATGCTGATGTGAGAACGATATAGTTATAAAGTGCTCATATGACCTAACCACTAACGCAAAATAAGCATTTATTTTTCATTTTTATCTAGATAACGGAGTGGTGGCATGGTGGCGCAGTGGTTAGCATGGTCACCTCATAGCAAGAAGGTCCTGGGTTCGAGCCCCGGGGTAGTCCAACCTTGGGGGTTGTCTTGGGTCGTCCTCTGTGTGGAGTTTGCATGCTCTGCCTGTGTCTCCGTGGGTTTCCTCCGGGGGCTCCGGTCTCCTCCCACAGTCCAAAGGCATGTAGGTCAGGTGAATTGGCCGTACTAAATTGTCCCTAGGTGTGCATGTGTGTGTGTGTGTGTATCTGCCCTGTGATGGACTGGCAGCCTGTCCAGGGTTTCTCCCTGCCTGCCACCCAATGACTGCTGGGATAGGCTCCAGCATCCTGCGACCCCAGTTGGGATAAGCAGCTTGGATAATGGATGGATGGATAATGGAGTGGTGACGGGGTGGCCAGGTATTAACTGAGGGTGACCTGAGCCATCCCTGACCAGCTTCTATAGATTTGTCCTATAGATCTGTCCTTGGGCAGAATGGTGGCCCAGTGGTTAGCACTGTTGCCTCACAGCAAGAAGGTCCTGGGATCAAACTCCAGGCCGTCCCAGGTCCTTTCTGTGTGGAGTTTGCATGTTCTCCCCGTGTCTGTGTGAGTTTCCTCCAGGTGCTGCGGTTTCCTCCCACCATCAAAAAGACTTGCACGTTAGGGTTAATACTCCTGCCTGTGCCCCTGAGCAAGGCAATGGAAAGAAGAACTGGAGTTGGTCCCCAGGTGCTGCAGCTACCCACTGCTCCTATACAATAAGATGGGTTAAATGCAGAGAACGAATTCGTTGTGACCTGTACAATGACAACATAAGGTGGCTTTCTTCTTCTTCTCTAGATCTTGCCTGTTGTTGGCACATTTTACAGCTCTATCAATATGAGGACAGGTGATAAATGAAAGGAAAAACCTGAATGATTGACCCCTGCAGTGAGGGGGTCCGGGGCTCTGTTATGCTGTGGGGGCATTTTCCTGGCATGGTTTGGGTCCACTTGTACCCTTAGAGGGAAGGGTCAGTGCAAATCAATACAAAGTTATTCTGAGTGATCACCTGTATCCTATGATGAGCCATTTCTGTCCTGATGGGGGCAGTCTCTTCCTGGATGACAATGCCCCCATTCACAGGACACGAGGGGTCACTGAATGGTTTGATGAGGATGAAAATTATGTCAATCAATGCTATGGCCTTCACAGTCCGCAGATCTCAACCCAGTTGAACAACTATGGGAGATGTTAGACCGATGTGTTAGACAGCGCTCTCCACCACCATCACCAAAACACCAAATGAAGGAATATCTTCTGGAAGAATGGTGTTCATCCCTCCAGTAGAGTTCAGAGACTTGTAGAATCCATAACAAGGAGCACTGAAGCTGTTCCGGAGGCTCCTGGTGGACCAGCACCTTGCTAACACACTTTATGTTGGGTTTTCCTTCAGTTTTTCACCCATCTGTGTGTTTTAGTAGGACTTGTCCTCGAGAAAATCCAAACTCTCAGCTGAATTTAGGATTGCATGTTGGATAAACAGAGACGGGGATGTGTTGTCAAGAAAGGGTGAATAGAGGACTCCCCTTTCACGTCACTGGTGGTCACTGGTGATCACTGGTGTGTTTAGGTGGCAATATGCTTACAATGAAGACAAGCCAGCCGGAAATCGAACTGTAAGTCATAGATAACAGCTTTAAAAATTTGTGTAGACCCCCCACAAAAGTTTTGTTTCTGTGACAATGCAGTTGGCTTTAGCTGTTGGTTTAGGTGAATGTCCCTCCTGGCCCCTGAAACTGAGGTCCAGTTTGTCTATCTGTCTGGCTGCACACACACACACACACACACACACACACACACACACACACACACACACACACACACACACACACACACACACACACACAAACACACTTGCGCAGAAAACAGTTAGCAACATCTGCCAATAGATGGGCTGATGGGAGCGTTGTGTCCCCCCCCCCCCCCCCGCTCTCTCTTTCTAGATATCTGTCCAACATTCCTACACAGCCTTGCCAAGCTCGGTCGTTCGCTGTGATGGGATGGGAGGCATAATGGGAGAGGATCAAAGAGCTAAACGAAGGCCTAAAGATACCGAGGCAGATTAGCGGTGCTTCCCACAATGCCGACAGCTGCTCATAACCGCGCTGGGCCTAAAGATATTGTTTCAGATTAGTGGCAGCGCTACAATGCCCAGGCAGCTGCCGTCTGCTGCCCGTAATACAATAGAAGAGGGAGGATCAGTGCACACACTGAAAAACATGTGTTATCATCACAAAGGGATTGTCAGCTTCAAACGACTTACATCCCTCTGCCATCCCTCAGGATCAAACAGGCTCTTGGCTGGCAGTTATCACACAGCTCCCTGCTTCAGCCTAGTTACAGCCTCCTCTCTGCACTCCTCATCCTCTGTCCCGACATCTCTTTCTCCCCTGGTTCACTCCTCTCTCTCTGTCTCTCTCGTGCTCTCTGTCTCTCACCATCGTTTTCCCTCGCAGCAGGCGCAGGGACTATAAACTAAATCACTGTTATCCTCTCAGCCCTTGTTTTGAGTAAAATGGTCCCGACATTGCTTATACACAAATAATCAAGACAATCCCTTTTGTTGTGAGTGTCTCACACACACACACACACACACACACACACACACTCACACTCACACTCACTCTCTCTCTCTCTCTCTCTCTCTCTCTCTCTCTCTCTCTCTCTCTCTCTCTCTCTCTCTCTCTCTCTCTTTCTCATCTCACTCTCTCCGTCTGTCTGTCGTTGGGACTCCACGGGTTGCTATTGTGCAACTTTTGTTGTGTCTGAAACACAAAGCAATACTAGGCATTGTGCAGCACCATTCTGTGTCTGTGCGGCAACCTGCAAGCCATGCTCAGTATTGTAAAGGATGAAGTGTGAGAACCACAAGTGGCTCATTATTCGGTCTTGTGAAGGCTGAACTCTGACATAAACAAACAAGGCTCCTATAAACAGGCCGGGGAGGGATGCCATTATGCAGCCCCGACCTATCGCCGACAAGAACGCATCACGTTATGAGGCGACGATTAGGGGAATTAAATGGGAATCGGCTCGGCGAAAACACAGCGATCACATTCCTTCAAATGGGCGATCTGGACTGATACCGCCTTC